>NW_004955407.1:29932623-29996400 GCF_000276665.1 Chinchilla lanigera
TTTTGTTTTGTTTTGTTGGTACCAGGAATCAAACTCAGGAGCTTGTGCTTGTTAGGCAGGCACTGTGCCACTGAGCTGTATCGCTGTAAGAGTATATTATGAAAAGCAGAAATATGAAAATTTGAGGTCTAAAAAACCAAAACATCAGGTGGAATTCAAGAACCAGTGTGATGTTAAGTTAAGAGGTGAAAGACAAAACTTGAATAAAATTTTGTAAATGAGGAATACCGAACCTCACTTGACTTGAGAAAACTATACAACAGTTAATTTAAACCAATTGCCACTGATGTAGGTAAAGATAAAGTCTGAAAAGACAAGTGAAGTATGTAAGAAGCTTAAAATAATGAAGAAGCTGTGAATAGAAATTAAAGCATTTGAGGAAGGACATGTAGATTGGTAGTACAACATTCGTCTAGAATGTAAGAGACCCTGGGTTCAATCTTCAGCTCAAAAAAATGAAAACAAATAAATAGAAGTGCCTGGACTCTTACATCTGATACAGGGGCAGAAGCTGTGCCTTTTGTCTTGCGCTTTAGAAACATGGAGACATAGGTGCACCCTGGGGGCTGAGCAGTGGACTGTGGGCATCTGCTTCTCGTGAAGTTCATGAAATGTCAGCTGTGTGTCCAAAGATAGAGGCTCCACTATAAACAACATATGGTGGACTATTAAAATTTGTACCAAATTTTACTTATCAAATTTAAAATTTGGGGGTGTCTCTATTTTTCAGTTTGACCAGGAAAAAGGAGTACAATTTTAAAATACGAGGTATTTGTTAATGTTTTGTAAGGATTATTTTAAAGATTGAAATAAATGTTTTTCAATGCAGTATGACACACAGATGTCAGTATTATAAAGAAAATGTTAAGATGCACAAATAGATAACAAAGATTTAAATTTTTTGAATAAATGTTTTTATGTGATATGCTCAGTAATATAACAGAGGAGAGAAATGAGCTACATACCAGAAATGGAGCAGGAATAAGGTTACTAGCTTACACTCTGATCAAGGAAATAGATCTGTGCACAACCAGAGATTCGTCTTGGATGTCTCTTCTGTCTCTTTGTTTTGATGGTTAAGGAGGACTCTCAGCTATATCATAGGTCATAGTGAGGAAACAAGAAGAAACTTTTTTTTTTTTTTTTTGGTTTTGGTTTTTCTCCGGTACCGGGAACCGAACTCACGACCTTGCGCTTGCCAGGCAGGCGCTTTTGCCGCTGAGCTAAATCCCCAGCCCCTAGAAGAAACTTTTGATGAAGATAATAGAAAACCTCTGAATTTATATGCAATATATACTATATTCAGTAAGGTCCAGAGAACCAATATCTTCTACTGAAAGACAATTGGAAGTAGCCATAGCTCCTAAGGCCATAAGTGGAACCATAGCCAAAGCATACTGAAGCCACCAATCCTATAGCCAAGGCCACCATAATAGTTTCCATCATAGGAGCTCATGGTGTCACAGTTCGAGGATCATTGATGATGACACTGAGCTTCCTGAAATTGAATGTCACTACCTGTATCTGTGTATTGCATTCCCCAGCTAAGGATGTGAAAAGGCACTATGCAAGCTCTGCTCCCTTTGAGAATACATCTTCAGTGGTACACAGTACTATTAAAACGTGCCTTCCTATTGAAATGTAACTTGAAAGGTGGATAAAGAATCGTTTCATTTATTATTTCACAGAATCACTCTCAGTGTTCAGTGATTGTCCTCCTATATTGAAAGCTAATGTTTACACCTATTTTTGAGTTGACAGTGTGAGTATAAAGGTATCCTACATCACATAAAAAAATTTGGTCAGTTCCTAAATTTTTGGTCATGTTTAGGTAATTTTGGACATTTTTAAGTAATATGCTTTTACTTTTCCTTATACAGAATTATTAGGTATGTTTAAATACACGTTGCCTTCAGCTTTAGCGTTCTGTAGACTGGCATACCAATGAATAAATAATTGTGGATGAGAACTTCAATTGAAAGGGAGAATATATTCAGAAAAAAATTAAATACTCTTGCATTTTTTCCTATATTCTGTTTCTACAGTATTCCCTATGTTCTTTTATAGAAAACACCTCCTGTAATGGGTATATAACTTTTCCAAGTTATCTCTACATTTCCATGTTAATATTCTTGTCATAGTTCCTTATTATCATTATCCCCAAACGATATTCTGCGTGAGATTTGCAAAGCGAAAGTAGAGCAGAGACAAGTTATTCCAGACCCCAGGAGCTTGCTGCGGCTCTCACACGCTCTTTTGTGCCTGCTTTCCTTACCTGTGCTCCTGCCTTGATATAGGATAACTGGAGGCAAATAGTTCCAATAGGGATTTCTTTTCAGCTTCTCCGCATCCGGACAAAGGAGCGCAGGGGTACTGACGGCACCCCTTCCTGCAGTTTATGCCAAACCCCAGAAAAAACCTTAGATTTACACAAAGAAGAGAAAATATATTTCCCACATATTGTGTATACCTTACCGAGAATTAAAATATTTGGCAATATCACAAAGGATGGGAGAGAAAAAGGACATATACCTTTGTACAATGCAGAGAGTAAAATAGCTGACTCTAAAAATGCATTAATAATTTACTAATAAGTTAAAGGAGAATTATCTAAAAACTTACAATTAGTTTGCAGAGAAGACAGACAAAATATTGATAGCGTTTGTTATGCAAAAAAAAGTGCTACCAAGATCACTTAATCCAACTACATCAATAACATTAAATTTGAGCATTCTATATATGCTATATATAAAAAGGCATTCTTCTTCCAGATATTGAGAAGTTTTATTATACTATTTTTGAGAAATTTAACTTAAATAGAAAGGTATATTTAAGTTAAACAAAATGGAGGTAAAAGGTATGAAATGTAAATTCTAGCCAAGAAACGTTGAAGCAGCTATTTTGCAACAGAAGAATTAGTTTAATGTTCTCGGAATATTATAAAGAATAAGCCATAGCAGTGAGTATTGACACAATGATCAATTTTATTTTCAAGAAAATGTAACAATTCTAATTGTGTAAACCGACTAAGAATTTAATAAAGCAAAAATTTTATAGAACTTGAAAGGGAAATATTCCCATGATTTCAGTGACAGACCTCAACAAACCACTGTGATCAAATAATTACACAGAAAAATTAATGAACTTGAGAATGCCTGTGTGACAGTAGGATCTAGCTTAATTGGCATTTAGAAAACGTTTCATCCAACAACACTGGGGCAAGATTAGTTTCTGTGTGTTTGTTTTGCTTTTGCTTTTGAGTACTGGGGCTTGATCTCAGGATCTTTGCACTGAGCCACACACCCAGCCTTTATTCCCTTTCTTAAATTTTTGTTTATTTTTTTAAAAGAAGTTCTTTTTAGGCTGGGCAGGGAATGAACTTGCTATCTGCCTGCTCAGCCTCATAGAGTATTGTGGTTACAGCTAGGCACCACCATACCTGTCTTAATTTCAAGTGTGTAAGGAACATTTATCAAGATATACTATATTCTTGACCATAAAAAGATCTTAGTAAACTTAAAGGAATAAGAAACACCAAAATATGTTCTTAAATCATACTGAAATGATTTTAAACATCATTTATAGAATGAATATTTGAAAATGACACAGTGGCTGAAAATTTCATAACACAAATCTGAATAACAAATGGGTCAAGTAAGAAGAGTAAAATGAAATTAAAATATTTTGAAATAAATGAAAATATAAGAAATGAGCATGCTTAAAATGTAATGAAAGCAATTCTTCTGAGGATATTTGTAGCAATAAACCCTTATAGAAAATTAAAGAATGCCTCAAATTGTCATGTAAATTTTCAGTAAGCAGAATTAATCAGAGCTGAATTAAAATGCAACTCCCAAAACTTAGTAGAGAAGAAACAAAATAAATCAAACCATGTTTTTGAGAAGGTTCATAAAATTGATAAACTAGTAACCTTATAGACCATGAAAAGAGGACTGAAAACAAATTATTTGAAGTTGAACAGGAGGCTTTAACATAGATGCTACAAAGATTTTAAAAATTATAAATGAAACTGAACAACTCCATGTCCTTAAATGTGAAAATATGAAAAAGCCATTTTTGAAAGATACAAGCTATTATGTCCCTAAAGGTGAAATAGGAAGCTCAGAGTTCTATGCATACTAAAATTCTGAATTAGAGATCTTAATTTATAGACCTTTCAAAAAAGAAAACTCCAGGGTAATCTCCATATTGTCTCACTAGTGCAAGAACCTGAAAGAGTGAATAAAATCTAGGAGACACAATAGATATTGTGAAATGAAAGGCAACTGCTCAAAAGGAAAGAACAACTGGGATAAGGAAAAAGAGAAAAGAAAGAAGGGAAAATTATTCACATATGTATACACAGGATAGCTAACGTAGTTGTACTACTGACTTCCATTGCTCTATGGAAAGCAATAGTCAATGTTTAAGTGTTTGATCAATCTTACATGTCTATATTTGTTTGCCTGAGTATCCAATTTGAAGAAATCAACATGTAATATAACAAACATTGTTAATTTCCTGTCACCTTGTCTGAAATTTTGTATTGCTTGTATTGTTTTTGTATTATTTTCTAAATGTATGTGTGTTTGTTAATATGTTTTCTTTCTTTGAAATTTAAGATAAAAAAAAAGAAAAAGAAAACTCTAGGCCTAGATAGCAGATGTATTCTACAGAGGTATAAGGAGCAAATATAAGAAAACTACACCTCTGTTTCAGAAAATAAACAAAAAGCACATCTTAAGACATTTTTTGAGGCTATCCATTTTCTTCACACTGAAACTAAATACACTGGAAGCAAAAAATTACAACCCAGTGCCCTCCATAAGCCTAATACTCAAACACCACCACCAACATTGTTAGCAAATTGAATTCAATAACATGTCAAACTAAAATATATTATTATTGTTTATCTCAGAATCCAAGTCTGATTCAAAATGAAATAAGCGATCAATAGACTTTATTTTACCAATATATTAAGTAGAAAATAATCTCAATAGGTATAGGAGAAAAATTTAACAAAATCTAACATTGATAAATATCTTTAAAGTTTCTGTGCAGGGCTGGGGATATACCTCAGTGGCACAAGTGCCTGCCTGGCATGTGCAAGGTCCTGAGTTCGACTCTCAGTAACAGAAAAAAAAAAGTCTGATGTTAAAGTTTCTGTGCAAAACAGGCATAAAGGCAATTTATTTACCCATTAAATATAAAAATTATTTTATATTAAATGTTGAAAGATTAAATATTCCCTGATAGCAAAAACAAGACAATATCTTCACACTACTTATGTTCAGTATCATAAGAAAAATCCTAGGCAGTAGACTGAAAATAAAACAAAAGCATTTACAGTAAAAAACTAGCAATAAAATCATCTTTATTCCAAACTAAATCATTTCCTATGTTAAAAAAACCTAAAATTTAAAACCACTGCAGAAAAGCTTTTTGAATTAATAAGGTATTAGTGAATTATAGGAGAAAGGTCACACATAATTATAATAAATCCAACTATAATTTGAATTTTTAAAATACTATTTACAGTAGTACTGAAATCAAATATTGAGATAAAGTTTAAAAACATTTGCATGATCCATAAGCTAAAATGTAAAATGTTCTTAGTGAAGAAATAAGTAATTGCAGTTATATACTATGTTTGGGATTAAATAGCAATAGCTTAGTTGTGAATTACATTCCCTATGATCTTTCTTCAGTGAAATCTTACTTAAAATCTTACAATTATTTGTGTAAGTGTGAAAAACTGATTGTAAAACCTACATAGAAAGCTAACAAACTAGACTATTTAAACTATTTTGACAAAAAATGAAGAAACACCAAAGACTGAAACTACCTTATTGTGGCACTGATTTATATGCTATAGCATTCAAAACTAAAAGGTATTATTGCAAAGATATACATATATATTTTTTGGACATCATAGGCTGTCCAGGAATAGATCCAAATAAATGTGGTTAAGTAGTTTAAGTAAATGTGCTATGGTAATTTAATAGAGGAAGGGTAGACATTCCTATAAACTGTACTGGGAGAATTGAACATGAATATACAAAGAAATCAAACCAAATACATAATTTATGTTTAAAGATTTTAAACATTACAAAATATACATTATACAAAATTACCTATTATATAAAGCATAACTACACCTTTACACATACAGCATACCTTTTCAAATGTATTTTTTAATTTGTTCAAAATACATCAATATGCCTAAAATAAAATATGAAATTCTTACTTTTTTTTTTTTTTTGGTTTTTCTCCGGTACCGGGAACCAAACTCACAACATTGCGCTTGCCAGGCAGGCGCTTTTGCTGCTGAGCTAAATCCCCAGCCCCTTTTTTTTCTTTTTCTTTTTTTTTTTTTTTTTTTTTTGGAAATTCTTACATTTTATGAGAAAAAAATTGGAAACTTTTGTGATCATGTATGAAATAAATTTTTCTATATAAAATTAAAAGTTAGATTCAGTGATATAAAATATAAATTTAACTGTGACATAATAAAAGTGCTTTATGAAAGACATTTTTGAAGAAGTAGACTATAAAAATATTTGCACATTGCATTTTTGACACGTCAGTTACATGCAAATTATTTAAATAATTCTCAAATCTCAATAATAAAACATTCAATGTTAGTAGACAATAGCTACTAATGTAATTTCACTACCAATGTTAGTAGACAATAGCTCTAAAACAACTTTTTGCCACAGAAAATTAAAAATAGACACAACATATTAATATGCTTAACATTCTTAGTAATAAGGGGAATGGCAATTAAATCACAGTATGGTACCACTATAGAACAATTTCAAAGCAAGGACGTGTGGATATTGCAAAATTTATGACTATTCTTCCTATGGGCTGCAGTAATCCTATACTCTTATAAATTTATTTTCAAATGAATGTGTGTAGCTTTGTTTGCATGGGTTCATTCTAAATTTTATACCTGGGAGTTTTCCCAATTAATTTCCCGAATATGAGTTATACCAAAGCATAAGCAAATACATGCTAATTATACTTGCATATATCTTATTAAATATCTGTATTGAACACAGAAATTGGTTAGGGATTTAAGAAATAATATATTTTGAAAATTTTATGCTTCAATTTTTAGTAAGTAATGAGAGAAGTATTTTACTATAGATATTTTTGGACTGCCTCTATGTATGAAAACTAAACCAGCTTTTAATTAGATTTTATTTCTTAAAAAGCTGACTGCAGATGATATATATATATGCATTTATTTATTTAATTTTTTTTGGTTGTTTTTTTTTCCTGGTACCGGGAATTGAACTCAGAACCTTGCACTTGCCAGGCAGGTGCTGTGCCTCTGAGCTAAACCCTCAGCCCTGCTATATTTCTTTGTTGCCCACTGGAGTACCAGGTGCATTGGACTGGCCTGGTCTTGCTGTGCCACACTGATATAAAACCGAGTTATCTAGAAACAACCTTAGCTTCCACATTCCTTTTTTCTTATCAAAAGCATTGACTCTGTCTAAAATAAATGAATCTGAAATCTCTGCACTCTTTTCTTATTTGTGTTCCTCACAACTTATTTAATATTTCTAAATTTCCTGAAAGATAGTCTCTGAATATCAGTTCACACTCAAACTACCAAATTCAGGGGCAGATGGGGTTTTCTACTATGTTACTTTGTGCCAGCATTACTGAAGCAGTTGTCTATGTGGGTAGCCACTATTTTTTTATGTATACCCTGATGCTCTGCTACCCTTTCTTTTCAGGGAATAAGCACAATAAAAATAAAGAACATAATAAAAAATTTAAAAGCTTGCTTCTTGTTATTATACTTTACACATCTGCCATAACCTATGTTCATTCTGCTAATCAAATACTGCCCTCTAACATCAATTTCTCCATTATTTCATTATTTTTTCCTTGTCCCTTTGACAAAACAAAAAGCAAATCTAAAACAGTGCCTATGTGTGACTCTGCAGTTATATGACTTTCCCCATGTAGTTCCAATGGGAAGCTTTTTTCTGTAAGTTCTTCAATTTGTCTTTAAATTTATGTCTATTCGATCCATCATGAATTTCTTACAGCACTCAGTTTTGTTCTATACATCCAGTCAATTACTTGCAATCATATTCTGTTAAGTGATGTGTGGAAAATTTTACTATATATAGAAAATACAGTACAAACAATTATTGCACACAAAATATTCATGCTCAAACATATCCCTAGCTGGGCAAATGTGCTTCCTTTATGTAACCTATATTTGTGTTATATGTATTACTGTCTAGGAAATCTCATTTTCTCATAATTTCACCTTAAAAAGACCCCCCTCTCCCATTGTTGAACTTTGAAAGGGCCTGCATTCCTGCTAGGCAAGTGCTCTACATTGAGGTAAAACCCTAGACCAAAAAATATTTTTTATGTTATAGGGATCCATAAGAACAACTTTAAAAGCTTCTTTATGGATGAAAATATCAGCTCTCTCACTTGAAGTCTTCTGCTGGACTTATTTAGTGCAGAGTAAATACTGGTATAGACTTGATTAAGAGGCCAAGTTTGAATCTGTGTGTCTTCTCTCTAGGATTTTCTACTTCTGTTGTATCATACATGCCATGACAACCTTTTTTGTCTTAGTGGCTAGAAGACATTACTGGCAATACACACTTGAGATCATACAATACACAAGCTTCATGAATACTCTGGCGACAACAAGGGTCATTTTTAGGCAGGATTTAATACTGAAGACTGGGTCTATCCAAGAGTTACACTTTATCTGGAACAGATGCCCAGGAAAATTATAAAATGGGAACAAATAAGACAATTCAACCAGAATTAAAATATGGCATAAAACATTCATTCATAATCAGCTTCTAAGGTTTTAAATGAAGAGAAAGTTAAGAGTGTTGTTTCAAAAATGACCCACATATGCTACAGTACCGAAACACCAAGGACTGCAGGACAAGACAGAGAATTCTTAGTCTTTGTCTTAGTTTCCAAAGTCTGCTGTAGTAAAGTACCATAAAGTGGGTAGCTTAAAACCACAGAAATTTGTCCTATCATGACAATTCTGCAAGCTAGAAACCTGAAATCACTGTTTCAGGAGGACTGTAATCTTTGGGAAGGCAACTTAGAAGAATCTATGCGTGACTTTCTTTTAGCATCTGGTGTTCACAGAAGTTAGATTTCCATGGTTTGTGGACACATCACTCTGTCTGCCTCTGCTGTCACATGGAGTTCTCCCAGGGGTGCCCGGTGTTTCTCCCCTTGTGCATCTATCTCTTGTTCCTGCTTAGAAGGCCAGTAGTTCCTCCTAAACTACAGCTTCGCTTTCTGCAATTTCAGTGATCCGTAGTCAACTGAGTTCTGAAAATACAGTTCAACAAAACAGGCTGTTTTGAGAGAGGGAGAAGTGACCACACCTACATAAATTTTATTAAAATATGTTTCACAACTGCTCTATTTTTGTTTTTGTTGTTGATCTCTCATTGTGTCTAATGATAAGGTCAATTTTACCATTGGTATTTATACATAGGAAAAACAGTTTGTGTAGAGTCATTACTATCTACAGTTTGGGCAGTGACTGACGATGTTGGACTACATCTTGCACATCTTAAACTAACCACATTTGATTAAGGGCTCACCTTTCTCCAGCAAGATCTCATTTTAACTAATTGGATCTGTAAAATTGATTCTTCCAAATGTCACATTCTTAGGTTGTGAGAAATACCCAGGTTTTAGGAGAACACTGTTCAATCCCTGCAGACTCTTCTTTCACAGGGTCCCAGACTGTGTGAAAGGTGCTAAAGCAACTATCTGTGTCTTTGACTTCTCAGGAGTTATCTGTCATGCAGTCATTCAGAAAAATGATGGAAGTTCCGCAGCACCTGCTCAGTTCAGAAAGATCAAAGTATCCATAAGTAAGCAGGGCAATGAGAGAGGGATTTTCCAGGCCAGGGATATAGCTCAGCAGCACAAGCACTTGCCTGGCAAGTGCAAGGTCATGAGTTCGATTCCTGGTACAAAAAAAAAAAAAAAAAGAAAGATATCTTCCTTATGTATCTCTGAAAATAGTTAATAACTCACAACGATACTGAAAACAGAAGAGTTGCTCTGCTCCTTAAACTCTTAAATACCATGAACGGCACTATTCCTACAAGTATTAAGATGTCTGTATTTATTTAACTCTGTGAAGCATATGTTACAAAATTATCAGCATAGGAAAACAAATACTTTGACCTATTTGCCTGATTATGGTGTTAATGAAGACAACTTCTGAGATAGAGAATTACAAAGTAAACAACTCCTTCAGGGAAATAGTTCTAAGGTAAATACTTCTCAGAATTTATTATCATAAAAACTTATTGAACTTAAATAGATAAAAAATGAAACCACATATTATATACTCAAAACCAAATTTTATTAGGAAATAAATACAGAATTGTAAAAGTACAAAACACAAAAAACCAACACATCATAATTGAGAAGAAATAACAACATGCAAGTTAAAAAACTGAACTCCTGAGAGGAGACATGGATCCCCAAGGTTCCAGGCAGTGGTACTGCATAGAGATTTCTCCTTCAAAAGTAAATTCGTTTGATGCATAAAACTAGCCAAGCATCTCAAGTTTTAAACAATGATCATTTTTTTCAGTAATATCCAGATGACAAGTATCTGCCATAGAAAGAGGGACGGAAGTAGCCATAACCACCATAGCCCCCAAGGCCATAGCTGGAGCCATAGCCATAGCCCAGGCCACTGAAGCCACCCAGGCCATAGCCAAGGCCTCCGTAGTAGTTGCCGTAGTAGTAGCTCATGGTGTCAGGAGCTGAGGAGTGGGTTTGATGCTGAAGGAGAGTTTCTGAGAATGAATGTCACCATGTTCACCTGAACTTTTATACTTTCCCAGTGTGGGTGTGGCCAACCACAAGAAAGGCGTGTCATTTGCTTTGAATATCTATCCTTGACAATAAACAATACTATTAAACCACACCTTCCTCATTGTAGTTCCAAAGATATGTGAAACATCTTAATTTTCACAACTCAGAATTAGAATTTGTTTTGATAATATTTATACCTTCAAAGCTGATTTTCTTTCATTTATTCCTATTTTAAAATTGAATAGTACAAGCTCTTTGGGGGGAATAACTTTCTTTTTGCCACTTTGGATTTCTTTTAATACTGTCTAATGATGATTTCTTTTCTTTGGCTTAATGTTTATCATTCACAAAAAAAATTAATTTCTACTTTTTATTTATTTATTAAATTATGAAAATTACATTTATCATCAAAGAGACAACAAAGAATTCAGTTATTTAGAAAAACCCAGACAATATTTGATCAACCTCCTGACTACAGTCTTTGTGCCATAAACTTGTATCTATCTTTATGCTTTTAAATACCAAATTACATAAGAGAAAGTCCCCACATAGCACAAGTTAGCTCAATTTTCCTCCTCCTACTCTTTCACAAAGAAAATCCTTTTTGCCCAAATGGGTCACATGAGTGTTTCTTGACATTGGCAGTTAGCATCCTCACTATAGACTGTTTTCTTTTAGAAAATATTCTCTGGTTTTTACATCATTTCACCCATTCTAGTCTGCAATCCTATTTCTGTCATTTCCTTTTATCCACAAGGGCTCCAAGCCAACTGGTGAATGCCTGAAATCACAGAGAGTACTGAACCCTCTACATCTGTTCTGTTCTATACATACACGCTTATGATGAATTTTAGTTTGCAAATTAGGTCCAGAGAAATAAACAAGTAACTAATAAAATAGAACGACTGTAAGAAAATAAATTTAATGCAAGTTATCTCTCCCCACTCTCTTCCACTCTTTCTTTCAAGAGTCAAGATGAAAATTAATAATTTTAGATCACAGTGGACATTGGGTAACAGCAACCACGCATGTGCAACTAAGGATAAAACGAGGGGATGCCCACCCTACCAGAGCTCTGTAGTGCTTGCTCATTTTATACTGACACCTAGTGGTCAGATCCTTTTATTCTTTTTATTTGCCCTGTTCCAGGGTCAAGACAAAGGAAAAGGACCCTGACAGCGCTAGCATCTTTCCATGTTCTTAGATAGTCGCTGCTTGCTGGAGGGGGACTCTGAGATGGCATCTCCACACCACAGTGTGTATTTGAACGCAACTGACTACAGGTTTGGGCTCTTCTCAGGTGACTGAGACGCAGCATAATGCCTGGTAAAGAACAAGAGATATGGAAAGATAAGGTAGGTAGATAATAGATGGGTGAAAGATGATAGATACATAGATGATGAATAGATAGATAGATAGATAGATAGATAGATAGATAGATAGATAGATAGATTGTTTCAAAATATTACAGAGGTGGTGCAGTCCTGTAATCCTAGTGCTCGGTAGGCTGAGCCAGGAGGATTGTTGCAAGTTTGAGTCCAGCCTAGGCTACAAAAGGGAGCTCAAGGCCAGCCTGAACTGCATAGTGAGACCCTGTTTCAAAAAGACCAAAATAAATAAATAAATAATACATAAATAAATAAAATAGTATAGAGAAATAACAAGCCTTACAGACTACTTCAGACTTTATATTTCAGTAGAACAGGATGATGGTTTAGATGATTGTTAAATTCTTACTGAAGGTCTATAATGTGAAAATACTTTGTCATGCATTTTCTGAAAGGCATAGTGATTTAGAACTATAATAGGATCTATTCCTTTGCTTTAGAAACTTACCTCTCAAATGTGGTTACGGTTTTCTGTGTCGGTGGCGTGCACTTA
This sequence comes from Chinchilla lanigera, assembly GCF_000276665.1. Lineage (NCBI taxonomy): Eukaryota > Metazoa > Chordata > Mammalia > Rodentia > Chinchillidae > Chinchilla > Chinchilla lanigera. The sequence goes on from NW_004955407.1 coordinate 29,945,365, forward strand.
TTTCTTTGAGGGAAATACACAAAGTAGTGAAACAGTAAAGAAAACAAAGCAGTTGAACAGTAATAACATGGGAGTACAGTGACATTTGTTTCCAAAACAGTAAAAGATTAGAGTGGCTTGAGTTGATTTGAAAATGATCTCAAATAAAGTAGGACTGGGTGGGCTCTCGTGGGACAAAAGTAAGGACAAGAAAAGAGAAGATGGCATCGCGAGAACAGCTGGGAACAGTAGAAAAAGTAGGCAAGGTGTACGGATGAGCAGAGCAGCCCTCATGCAGCACGGAATCTGTAGAAAAGCAACTGAGTATTGCAGACACATTGGAAATATACCACAGAGGCACTAAAGGAAGTTTAATATGAGAATTCTGCACTCAATTATGTCCTATTTGTATTGCAAAAGTAGTGATGGACACAATATTTTAGAACTACTGTTTGGCAACCAGGATGGATTATTTGGGAAATTTTCACAGCAAGGTAATTTTAGTGATTAGAAATCTTGTCCAAGAGTTTGACAGAAAGAGGTGGGTTAGGCTTGTAGTAAAATGAATATCAAGAAGCAGTGGCCATAAGGTATATTAAAGATTAAATATCTTTGTGTATGTATGTATATATGTAATTAGAAAAGACAAAGGATAGTTGCACAATCTTTACATTAAAATATAATATTTAACCCTTGTATGAAATTGTATTATTAATAAATAGCATAATAACCTATGGTTTTTCTTTACATTTATTTAAAATTCTTAAGATGTTTGTAAGTATCTTAATATATGATAAATTTATTACATTGCATATGCCTCAATTATAATTACTTAGAGGAGATAAAATTTAAGGATTAGAAAAACAGATTTGGGGTTTAATAGTATTTCAGAACAAAACTATTGAAAACTTGCTTTTAAATACTGTTATCAGAATCCCAAATACAAAAACAATTTCGTCTAATCCCACTTTTAAAAAGTCTCAGGTTCACATGTTTTCTTGACCTCCTCAGGAGGTAATTTTTGGGGATTTCTTTGAATATTTTTTGTGCTATTAACACTGTGTCGATTTGAAATAATTGGACTTAAACATTAACAAATTACATAATCCAAAATATTCTCATTTGGAAAACTAATGTATAATATATATATAAAAATATATCTTCACTTTTTCTAAGCTGGCTAATGCTTTAATCTTTCAGGCCAAATGTTCTTCCCGTCTTGTAGCTTTGTTTCATGTAGGTCTCACAGATAACTGTAGAGTGTCCAGGGACTACAGAAACTTTAGAGAAGAGCTTCCAGCCTGGAAAGTCCTTGTTCTGTCCCTGTTCTCCTTTCTGCTAGTGGTTCTTGTGGCATCATGTTATAAATGCTAGGCATCCTGTACCACATAAGCTTTCAACTGTTGGGCAAGTAGGGTAAATGCAGGCAAGACGCTCTCTTCCCTAGGCAGTGTCGCTGAACCTCTCAGGCCTGACCTAAAAGGAATCCCGGGTTTTCACCATCTCTTGCTGCCTATCTGTAAGTACTACCTCTCTTTCATATAGTTTATGGCACGTACGGATGTTCTGTCTCCAAATTAGCCTCTGTGTCGCGAATCTCCTGCATTCCAGTCATGATGATGCTCTCCAAATTCACACAGCTTCAAAAACCTTCATGCTTCTTTCTCATCACTCATATGGCCAGAACTATTAACTATTTTAATGTGTTTCCTTTAAAATAACTTCAATTTTATTCTACCACTAAACCTCACTGGAGAGGATGTGTCCTCATTAAAACTGGTTGTAAATTCTCTAAAGCTTTTTTGATACCTAACAGCTGTTGTTGTTGTAAACATATTTCTTGTTCCAGCTAAAATTTTCCTCAAAATCCAAAATATGTGAAGAAAAATATCACTGAAATAAAATTCTTTGCAAGAGACTGATTTTTTTTTTATTTTAAAGATAAAAGGAGGGAAACATTAACAGACATACAACATTTTACAACATATCACAAGCACAATACAGACAATACAGAGTTACAAACAAAGTGGTAGGGAATTAACAATGGTGGTTGTATTACATATTGATATCTTCAAAGTGGCTTCTCATGAAAACAGATATAGACATGCAATACTGGTCAACCAAAGACTCACTGACAGTTTCTTTCAGCATAGAAATAGAAGACAGAAGAACAACCATGTTAACTATCCTGTATATACATACATACAAAATTTCTCCTTCTTTCCCTTCTCTTTTCCCACATCCCAGAAGCCCTTTACTCTTCAGCGGTTTCCTATCATTTCACAGTGTCTATCATACCTCCGAGTTTAAATTAACTCTTTCAAGTTTTACACTAGTGACACAATGCGGTGCTTGCACATGTATGTTTGAGTTATTTCACTTATGAGTATGGTCTCTAGTTGTGACCATTTAAATATAAAAGCCTCCATTTTATCTTTCTTTGTAGCTGAGTAATATTCCATTATATAAAAGTACCACAATTTTCTTATCCAATTCTCGGTGGATGGACATTTGGGTTGCTTCCACATTTTAGCAATTACAAATTGTGCTGCTATGAATATAGGTGCACATATATCACTGTGATATGATGTTTTTAGATCTTCTGGGAATATACCCAGCAGGGGGATAGCTGGGTTGAATGGGACCTCTAAACCTAGTTTTCGGAGGAATCTCCAAACTGATTTCCACAGTGGTTTCACCAGTCTGCATTCCCACCAGCAGTGGAGAAGGGTTCCTATTTCTCCACAGCCTCGCCAGCATTTGTTATTGGTTGATTTCTTAATGCTAGCCATTCTTACTGGGGTAAGGTGGAATCTTAGTGTTGTTTTAATTTGCATTTCTCGAATGACTAATGATGTTGAACATTTTCTCATATATTTATTGCAAGAGACTGATTTATTCTACTTTTTATCATTACTATATTGTTTTTACCTACATGAAATGAAGTTTTTATCCATTATGATTTTATCCAACTACATAAAGTAGTTCCAGATAAAATATTATTTTTTATAATATTGCTTCGTTAGTTTTCATTTGTCTTTACCTTTTCTTTCACACCGAATAATAGTAACTCAGTATTTTCCCTAATTTAAAGTGTATGTCACCATTGTGTATATACAGGGGAGCTTCTAAAACAGAAGTCTGATTTGTAGCATTTGCTGCTTTTTGTTATGTAAACACTCTTATTACAGCCTCTCTCAACCTATCAATATGATGTAACTCAACTAAAAACAGAAATGAGAAGGGATGTACAAATTTGGCTCTGGTAAACTGACTTGCTGTCTCCAGCGCACCAACAAAAAATGGCGTATGTGAAAGGAAATGCCATATTTATTTGAAATTTGAAGTGATCATATGATTTAGTTCCACTGAACATCACGTGAAAATGAAAACCTGTGACAGCTGAAAGCCATCGTAAGTAAATCATGTCTTCTTAAAACTCCTGTGACATTCATATCTAAGAAAACAATGGCCAATAGAACATATCTTCCAGAGTAAAATGCATTTAAAGGAAAACACTTTAGTTTCAAAACGTATAAAACTCAAATACATTAAATGGATAAGAAGAAAGGAAGGCAGGTTTTAAAGATCAAGGAAAAAATGTGTGAGAAAAGATTTTCAGAAATAGCATTGAATGCATACGGAACTCAAGTGGTATGTGGGTGGTACATGGGTATTGCAGCGGAAATAATAATATGCACCTTGATTTTTAAATTTCAAAGGTCCACAAAGGATCTATGTCCACACCAAAATAACTTCTGCTTGGCACTATCTTCTTTAGTAACCTAACACAGTTATCAAAACTATCACTAATGATAGTGGAGAACAGAATAGCACCTATCTTGGAAAGTTTCCCAAAATTTTGAGCTTTGAAGTCAGAGTCAATTTTTTTCCAATCAAATACAGAGAACAAAGTTTTAAATTCCCATAACTGAAATTTATTAAGGGATGACCCAGAAATGACACGTTATAAAGAAGAACTCTTCATGCCAGTCACACAGTAAGATTGATGACAGCCAAGTTGGGTAATGAAAGTCTACATCAGGGAAGCAAACCACCAATGTGAAGTCTTCTTCAGTAGCTCACAGGAGATTCTTAAATATGTCACTGACAACAGTGAAGAAAATAGAATATGATGAAAATACTATTCTATCTATGCATTTTTATGCAATGGCCTGCATTTTCAGTAGAATCCAGACAACCAGTATCTGCATAGGAAAAGGGACAGAAGTAGTCAGAACCAACATAGCCCCCAAGGCCATAGCTGAACCATAGCCGTAGCCCAGACCACAGAACCCACTCAGGCCACAGCTAAGACCACTATAGTAGTTGACGTAGTAGTAGCTCATGGTGTCAGGAGTTGAGCAGTGGGTTTGGTGTTGAAGGAAAGTCTCTAGGAACAAACATCACCATCTGCCCCTGGGCTGCCATACTCTCTCAGGGGTGTTTGCCCTGCCCCCATATCCCTCACAACCATTCTTCAGTCCTATTCTTTTAACAAGAATGTGCAAAACAGCTCAATTATACTCTCGTTTGTGATTTGAGGAGTTGTAATTACGCTTATATGTCATCTCATTATGTTCTTTGCTTCATCTTCATTTCTTAAGGCAGACTGTCTTAATTAAATACCAATTCCTATTAAATCTTCAAAGCCTATGACTATCCTTAAAGTAAGAAAATTGGATTTTCAGGTGCAATGTGTACCTCTGGTATCGTGTCTCATCCTTCTAGTGCTTGGATTTCATGTTTTTCCTTTTCTCAATATTATTCTGTACTATTTATTTCTTGTAATGTGCTTGACTGTGTTCGATAAGACTTATTGCTCAGGAACGCAGAATGGCAGCACACCAGCCTTTAATTCAACTCCTGCTGTGTCCAGTCCCTATCATACAATCTCGAGTGTCTCTGAATCTCACAAAATATCAATTGTCATGTCAGTGCCAAAGTAATTTTAATCTTTGTTTTTGACCCCTGTGATTAATCTCCCTACTCATAGAGTAGTATGACCTGCATGCTTTACTTTTATACAAAGTCACTAAAGAAATTATACCAACAGAATAAATGCAGTGCCCTAGAACAGTCCCTTCTTATGTAGTTTAGAAAATCAATAAAAGTGCACAATCAAGCAGAAACAACAGCAACAAAAAAAGAGAAAACATGAAGAGACTTAAATGGACAGTGTCTTTCCCATTATTGAAATTCTGAGTTTAATTAACTCTGAAATAATTGAAATACACAGTAGGAATGCATCTTATAAAGAAGGATCACAACTTATACTTTTAAGTCTGAAAAGTAAACATTAATAGGAAATACAATTCAAAAATAAAGTATATTTTCAGTATACAATATTAGTAAAACCTAAATTAAGAAAATGCTATCGAGATGAATAAATACACATTTAATCACAAAATAAAAATACACATATCACGTTTTCTACCTCAGCTAAAGTAATCTCATTGGAAATGTGGAGATATTTTCTCTGTGTAATAAAAAAGTTAATGCAATGTCCATTTTTGTCAGTGATGAAGGAAATTATGTCTTGATTGAAGAAACTGTGAATCAGTGAAATAAGCCCTTTTACTTCAGTTTGGTCCCAACTATATCCTGTGCAGTGTAATGACTTCATTGGTAGTCCATGGTAGTGTACCAGTAAAGCAGCGGTCACTGAGTAGGCTGAGATTGTGCATGGGTTTGAGGACATCGAGGGAACAAATAAATAAATTGGCTATAATAGCGAAGGTCTGAAGGATTAAGATATCGAAAAATTTGGAGTGGAATATAAAATAATCAACTTATTTAATAGAAAGAAAGCAATTTTAGGTCAAGAAATCAACCAGACCCCAAGTTCAATATATGGAGATCAGGCATAGCCCTGCCTGCCTTAGTTGCTAGCCTAGTGGCTTCTAGGAGCTAGAGATGAGTTTTAAAGGGGAAAAGGGCTACTCATATTCAAAGGACAGACTTCACAGAGGGAGACACCCATAATTCATCCGTGAGAGCAGTAACCAATAATACCAAGTTTTTTCTTAAATTGAGATTCTAAAACATGCACACACATGCACAGCTGCTTTGTGATTTTAGCCTAGGCTTAAATTATGTTGCACTTCATTTAATAGTTTTCATAGTCAGCATGCCCCATTCTGTGGTTCTTTCATTCTCTACTTAAACTGTGTCCTTGCAAACTGACCTTGAAAAACAAGAAGACTATTTCTGTCTTCCTAGCCCTATGGTGACATTTTGCTTTGTTTTGGTACTGGAGATTGAACCCAGAGCTTTGAGCAGAACAGTGAGTATTCTAATTCGAAGCTAAGCCCTCAGTCCATAATAGTTGTTAATGCAATGCTGAGTAGTTAAGATTTAACTAGTTGAGATTAATATTGAATAGCTGTAACCTTTAAATTGTGTGTGTGAATTTTCTCTGTGTACAATGGAAATGAATTTATGTGATAACAATTATTCCCAAAAGAATCTCAGAAAAACATGGCAAGATAATGACGGCAGGGCTGTTTGTAAAGGAAGAGAATGAGTGAAAAGTCCCTATAAGTCAAAGAGATTAAAAGAACAATTTATATAAGTGTCTCCCATGAGTTAATGCCAGGATTCACAGTTCTGGCAGCCAGAGATAAGTAAGTGTGAGTCAAAATAAGTCACTAAATTCAAATGTTAAAGCAGCTGAGCAAGCCTCTTACTTAAAATGAGAATATTGGTCAAAGATGAGAAAAGCACTTAATATTCCTAAAATAACTGGAATAAAATGTCTTCATTAAATTACTGAGTAATTTATAAAGAGTTATTACTAAGGAAAATAATCCCAGAGGAAGAACAATTGTTCGCCATGGAAATATATTCCTTAGATATTGCAAAACATGTAAGACATGTCCTTCTCAATGCATGGACAAGGGAGCAATTTTAAAGTGGCAATAAATACACTTATTAAGACATTAGCATTGCATAAAAAAGAAGGTAACATCCTTCTAATAAGCTTCAGTAATAATAATAATTTTTAATGGAGAATAGGTCCTTATCAACTAAGCCTATTTCAAGATGAGTCATTTCTGGCATTTTTTTTTTCTTTTCTATTTTACCTTTGTGCATAAACCTGGGCTCAAAGTAGTCAAAACAGTATATCTAAAGTGAAAATAGCCTTGAGATCATTGAAAAAGTCAATGAAATAAACACTCAGCTAACGATGTGAAAGACTCAGATTTCATAAAACATCAAGTTTATTAGTAGAATAGACACATGTTCTTCATGAAAAGAAGGACAGTGGAGAACCTCGCTGTGTCCATCATGATACTCAGTTCAGATCTAGGGCCAGAGACAGAGACAGAACACAGGCTACTAAGCAGATTCATAGAAGCTCATAATGCCACCACCTGCATGAATCTTCCTACATTTTGTTACATGGGGAAGCCTCCAAACCATATCTTAACAAAGTGAAATATGGTACAGGCTGCAGTAATTTTTTAAAAGCTCCTCAAAATATTCTAGAGTACAAAAAAGGTTAAGAATTAACGAGTTAATGATAGGAGAGAGAACCCAACTGTGGGACTCTTGTTTACTCAGTTTTTCAGCAAATATTTATTTAACCTTTTTACTATTACAGCAATCTTTTATGTATACAAATAAAGCATAAAACACAATGTTCCCTAGGTTGTCACAAATAATAAAATTTCTTTCTTTGGTAGGATGGTGCCATATACATAATATATATAATATATATCATATATACATATATATATCACAAATTATTGATCTTCTCACCCATGTGTAGGCACTTCAGTAGCTTCTCAACCTTGGTTATTGCTAATAATGCTGTAGTGAACATGTGCATGCAGTTATTTGACAATTTGATTTAATTTCCCATGGATGTATAGGAAGAAGTGTAGTTGCTGGGTAACATGGTAGTTTTACTTTTACTATTATGAGGGGGACTCCGCGATGTTTTCATCAGTAGGGGTACGAGTCTACAGCTCATCAACAAAGTACAAGCGTTCCCCTTTCTTCACACTCTCAAAGTTGGTTACTCTTTGTTGCTTTTTTAATGAGTCATCTTTAAAAGAGAAGGCTGATGGCTCGTGATGATTTGTTTACCACTCTTTAAGGATTTGTGCTGATGAGTCTCTTTTCATCAATATTCTTCTCTTGGAAAAAGCATAATTGTTTCATCATTTTGGTAATTATTTTCTTAGTGCATATTAATTTATAGAGTCATTACTTCCAGTGTGGCATTTTCCTACAATGGTATAACATACTTTGATCTTCTCTGCTTCCTATTACTGTCCTTTGTTCTTTGCCCTCACCATTGCGTCCCTCTTCTCTAAAAGTTCCTCTTTTACTCTTACGTATGTCTACACTTTCTTTTACTCTTCTTTTGAAAAATCCTACAATTTATATATTTTATGCCTGATGGTACTTGACAAATCACTTATGCTTTCTCCACTTTTTAAAAAAAAATTCTGTTGATATTTTCTCCTTAATTGTCAAATGATTTTCTGTTTGAACTCACTAATGTATTTATCTGCATGGCCATTCTGCTGATGAAACCCTACTGAATTCTTCAGCCTTGACCTTGTGTTCTTTAGCTCTGGGAGCACAATTTGTTTTTCTTTTTGATGTTTTCTATGTATTTCAGTGCTTTTCAAGTTTTATTTGTTGTTCATGATTTATAGTTCTTATTTGTCATATCCTTTGAATTTTGTGCATGTTTTATTCATTTCATTGAGTCATCTGTATCTCACTGAAATTTTATCATGATATTTCTGAATTGTTTGAAACAACTCTTAAATCTTCACTTCTTTAAAAATCAAGTACTGGGGGGCTGGGGATTTAGCTCAGTGGCAAAAGCGCCTGCCTGGCAAGCGCAAGGTCATGAGTTCGGTTCCCTGTACCGGAGAAAAACCAAAAAAAAAAAAAAAAAAAAAAAAAATCAGGTACTGGATCTTTATTAGTTTTCTTTGGAACAGCATGTTTTCTAAACCTTTATTTCTGTGTGGCTTTGCATGTGTGTCTGTGCATATGATGGTAAAACACAATTTTTAGTCAAGCAAACCAGTAACACTATTAAAGACCTTAACCTGGTGGTTCTCAGAGTATTGGCTTTGCCTCCAAGATCATGATAATCTAGTTGTGTTGGAGCCAGATCACTTGGCTGATACTCTACATGGGTATGTAGTAAATATAGATCCTGTTTGTTCCCTGGGTTTGTTGTACTCTTTCTAGCTCCTTAATCACTAGGGATGGAAAGCTTTCATAAATAAAATGAGGAAGAGGATCAATGAGGAAGGGGCAGAGAACAAAGAATAATCATATTAGATCATAGTCCCTATGATGACTATGATCATTAGGTACATATCTAAATTGTACCAATAAAATTAATTTTTAATAAAAGGTAAGAAAGAGAAGAAAATTCCAGCAAAAGGTGATGAGATAGATTGGATGGTATGGGGAGGAACTGTGGGGTGGTTGATGATGAAGAGTAATTATATGGGTTTTCAATAAGGATCAATGAGCAAATTTTGATGTAAATACTGCCAGAGTGTGACTGTGTGGCAGGTAGGGTGGAGTTTCACCTTGTCAGGCTGTGGGATCACCCTGAGGAATGGGTGGAGGACACTGCTTGGTGTCTGGGTGGGTCATGGAGGCACAGCCTTGTGACCTATGTCAGGTACTTTGTCCCTTCTGGCATGTGCCTCCTGGACCCCATAACTGAGCAGCTTTGCTCTGCTGTGCTCCTCCACCATGAGGTCTCTGTTTTGAAGCCTCTGATCATGGATGGAAATCATGAGATGAATTAAACCTCTTCTCATTTAAGTTCTGGATAATTGAATCTTGAGTTTCAGCCATAAAAAAGCTGGCTAGTAAAAATTGATCCAAGCGATTTAAAGTGAATGATGGAGTAGGAGGTGTGTCTGAGTGTAATGAAAAGACACTACTAAATAACAAAGAAGAGAAAATGAATATATATAACTTGTTTAAGAAGCATCACTCTAAATGTGAGCAAGGACCTGGGACAGAATATAAACATGGAAATAAATCAGTTGTTATTTTCCATAAGATATGTTGACGTGTTGTAGCGGGGTAAATATAATCAAATACAAAGACAATGATTAACTGAAAGTATATTTGAGTAACAAGAGGACTGTATAACGGAAAGATGATAACTTATGTTGCACATTCAAAAATAATAGCTTTCAAATGGAGCAAGGGATTTTCCTGCACTAAAATCTATAGAAGGTATAGTGTACTTTTGTTGATAAATGATTGCTTTAAAATTATAAATCTATATTTCCAAGGGTCTAAGCTTCCTGTCCCCTGGTTATTCAAAATTGAATTTTAGGACTGGGGAGGTAGCTAAGTTGTAGAGCTCATGCTAACCACTTGAGGTCCCATTTCATTCCCCAGAAGTGCACACACACAAACAAACATGCTCATCTAAAACAAAAAAAGATGAATGTAGGTCCTCTTCTAATGTGATTTTGTGCATGTATTTGTGCTTATTATCCAACTGATGGTAAACTGGAAAGACATTGTGTTACATGGTAGAAATCAAGGCAAATAAATGAGAGATACTTCATAAGACAAAGTCAAATGACACAGGGCCAAAGCAGAGGTTGGGAATATTAGATTGTGAGTCAGACTTGGCCTGCCATTGCTGACTTTCAGAATTGGGAAATGAGGACCAGCAGCTGAGGGACTGCTGAAAATGGCGCCTCCTTGAAAACCAGTGAAGAGTTGGGAACATCAGCCATGTTGTCACATGGGGCCAATTTTCAATAACAATTGAAATGAACCTAGAAGCATATTCATGGCCAGAGTCTTCACAAAGTCATATATCTCTGCTGACAAATTGATTTTCACTGCAAAAGACAAAAAGATAAATGATAAAGTATTATTTTGTGAGCATGGGAAAGTTAACTTAATAGGGAAATGAGGAAGCACTTCAGGGTAGGATTTGATGCTTAAATAAGATTTAAAATAAAAAATAACATAAGAAGATTCAACAAGATTGCACTTTTCCAACCGAATCTACTATTTTGCGGACTCATGGAATACAGAAATAGTTGTATCTAAGCAATGGCTGAGGGTATCAAAAGGCCACTAGTACAGAAAGACAAGAAATCTAAGTACATAATAGGGTATGATTAGGTTACTAAATACTGGATATTAATCTGGTGAAGTTGGCAGTAAGAATGATGAATCTGATGCTGTAAAATATTTGTAAAATAATTTTTAGGAAGTAAGGATAGCAATGTAAGGCTCTAAAATGGGGAAATTACAAAACAAAAACAGTTCAAGGTAGAAGACAAGAAGTAGGAAACGTGAGAAATGTATCAGTACATAATGAGGGGTAAAATAAAATGATTAACTCATTATCTAAATCTGAATGAAAGAGAAAGAAAAACCAAGCTTGAATATTACTGAGAAATCTCAACCTCTGTACATACTGAGCTTTGGAAGAAACAGGACTCTAGGCAGGGTTTAGTAAACAAGTGAAACTGCTTTCAGCACTTAGGAAGGCACATGCTACTCCACCCTGCAGAACACAAAGCAAGTGTTGTCTGCTGAGAAATTCAGGCAAGTCAAGGAGAGAATGTAATGTAAACTAAAATCTCCCTTCTAGGTAGCATAGGTTACTAATTGCTGAAAGCTATATCATGGTCAAGAAAATGATATAACTAACTTTATATTTGAAGAAAGGGAAGGGAAAATTTCAGAAGACATTAGGAATATCTCTGTTTTCTTGACTGTCAAATCTTACACCAGCCTTGTTCTAAGCACATTCATACAACATACTATTAATTTCAAAAATCCTTGTGGATATAATTTTAAAAAACAATATAATAAGAACAAAGGTATTTATTTCTGTATCTTTGTATATATCAGAAAATTGTTACTTAGATTTTATAAAAACTCACACCCAAAAATGTTTAATACAGTTAAAGAATGAAACCAAATATGTTATCCAAATGAAAACACTTTATTAGAAAATAGGCAAGGATTTGTCACAGTTAAATGTAAAAAGTACCAAGAATTCCAAAATACAGCCATTCTGAAAGGAGCTCTAGTTCCTTTTAGACATTCTGCTACGAAGCAAGTGTCTCTTTTCGACTTGATTTATTCAAAGTGCTTTGTGTAATGATGTGTGACTTCAGTAGGTTTTTTTATTTTTTGCTTAATGAGGTTAACAGTATGTCTGAGTTTGAAGACAAAAAGGAAAAGAAAAGATTAAATTCATCATTTAGAGTAATAGCGATTAAACAAACAAAAAAAAAAAACAAAAAAAAAAAAAAAAAGGACTGGGGATTTAGCTTAGTGGTACAGCACCTGCCTGGCAAGCCCAAGGTCGTGAGTTCAATTCCTGGTACCTGAAAAAAAATAGAGTAATAGCAATTCACGTGTGTTTTTCAGTACCACTCAGAAAACCAGTATTGCTGATGGAAAGACAATAACAGCCCTAGCTAAATATTCCAGAGGCAATTTAAGCCAGTGCCACAGCTGCATCTCAGCCTTTCAAAATCATCTAGCTTGAGGTCAAGAGTAGCAATTGACGTGGAAGCTTGTGGGAATATGATTCAGTTTAATTTAAGTAAGTTTTATTTAATTTGAGTGAATTAAATTAGTTTGTTTTCTTTGAGGACTGGGAGCACTGGACAGACTGCTTTGGTACTCTGAGGTTGTCTGTCACGTGTAGACATAGACATTGTTCTTTGAATGTTTGTTGGTGTTGTACAGTGCTGATGTAAGACATTTCTCACTGGGAACTTTCCTCTGCTAACAGTGAAAGAAAAGTAGCTCTGCTCCCTAAGGTGAGTTGGCCTTAGTCTACCTTCAAAGTTCAGCTAGGATAGACCTTGAATACATTTTCACAAGACAACTACCTAAAATTTTTTGCTGTTCCTTGTTTAAACTACCTTTAACTACATTATAAATTAAAGTTGTTTTAAATGTGCTAATTGTATGTCTTAGTTTCTTTTTAATTGGACGTAATATACAGTTGGTAAAAATTTACTTTAAAGAATATCTTTCTAATCTATTTGTAACATCATTTACATTTTGATTCTTTCAGAGGCTTTCTTTGTAGACTCTACAGTCAGAGATCTTGCTAAATTCAGTTGTTGGTTTTGGGTATTAGAGACCTCTAGAATCAATCAGATTTTGTAGATATCATAGGATCTTCCAAGGACACAATCATGTACTATGAGAATAAGGACAGCTTTATTACTTCCATTTAAATCTGTGACTTTTCATGGGTTTATTTGGCTTTTCATTATTGTCTGTCTTCCTGTATGATATTGATTATGATGACTGAGAAGGAGCATCTTTCCCTTGTTCTCGATCTTAAGGAAAAAATCATATTCCACCACTGAATTAATGTTTTATTTTCTTATTAAGTTTATTGATACAGTTTATGTATACATAATGATCACATTCATCACAGGGAATTCATACCTGTGTGTGATATATCCTGAATCCTTTTTCACCCCAATCTCCTCCCCTCCTTACAACCCTTCTTTCCCTCCTTATTTACAAAGCTTTGTTTCCATTTTACCCTCTTTTATGATTTTTTTCTTCTCCCTTCCTTCTTTCTCCCTCTCCCTCAAGAGCTACACTTCCTTTTGAACTCTTTCTTCCTATTTCACAATAACTTTTATATACTTGGTCCTTATTTACTTTTTTAATATATCACCCTAGAAAAACAATGCAATATTTATGAATGTGTGTCCAATTTATTTCATTTAAAAGTATGGTCTCAAGGTCCTTCTATTTACCTAGAAATGCCTTGAGTTTATCTTTCTTTATGGCCAAGTAGTACGATATAGTATTAAAAAAACACATCTTTTTTTATCCATTCCTCAGTTAATGGGCATTTGGGTTGTTTCCAAGATTTAGCTACAACAAACTGTGCTGTTATAAACATCTCACCCCAGAAAGAATGGCTAATATGAAGAAATTATCCAGTAAAAACTGCTTCAGGGACGGTGGAGAAGAAAGAACCTTTCTCCAATGTTGGTAGGAGTGTAGAGTGGTGCAACCACTGTGGAAATCAGCGTGGAGATTCCTAAAAAAAACTAGAGAAAGGAGAGCTACCTAAGAGTAGAAAGCAGACAATTAGATTGTAAGCAGCAAGAGGTGATGGAGATCTCCTCTGCAAAGGAGGAGGAGTAAACGGTAGGAAAGGAAATCCTCACTTCAAATGAGACTAAGGAGATAGGTAAAATGTAGGAAGCAGTGCAAAAATTTTGGAGAAAAATGCCACCCAAATTAATCTGTATCAGTGTAAGCAATCAATCTGTTTAACAACAATGGAACTTCACACCTACAAGAAGCTCTCAAAAAGAGGCAAAAGCAAGCGTAATTGGATAGGTTCCTTGAGCAAAACTCAAGTTTTGCTGTATTTTCATTTTAACTTCTGTTAAACATGCTTAATTAAATTTGAGAGTACATTGATCCTTAGCTTACTTAGTAGTTTAACTATAAATTATTAATTTTCCAGTTATCTCTCTCTATTGATAGGTAATTGATTGTTATGATATCAGAATATATTTGGTATGATTATATTCTTTCAAATTTAGTATTTTTAATATGCTATAATATAGTTTTCTTGGTTAAGAGAATAAGCATACATAAGAAAAATATGTTCAGTACTTGATAAATATTAGATCAAGTTGCTCATCTAGGTACTTTCTGATTCTCCATGTGACCTATCAATCACTGAAACTGAAGTAAGCTATCTAATTATAATTGTGTATTTCCATATATCTAGTTTTAATTGGTCAATTTTTTCCTCATGCATTTTGGAAATGTGTTACTGGGTACACATATTTCTAAGGAGAAAGAGGGAGATGCTTGCATATTTGGGATAAGAGAGACAAATGGCCCTATTCATCATTATCTACTATATCACTTTATCCCTGATAATCTTCCTTGTTCTGAAATCTACTTTTCTTTCCATCTCTGTTTTCTTTGCATCAGTGAAGAAATGGATTAGTAAAGTAACAGGTAAAGAAAATGTGGCATATATATATATATATATATATATATATATATATATACATGCAATCAGTATTACATAGTCACAAAGAAGGATAAATTTGAATCACTTATAGAACATGATTGGACCCTGACAACATAATGCAAAGTGAAATAAATTAGACACAGATGGTTAAATATGGCTTGGTTTCATCTACATGAGAAACTTAATGCACACCCAATTTCAAGAACAAAATAAAATATAGAAGATAAGAAATGGGGAGGTAGACATAGGCTCTTTGAACTATAGTTTTGAATCCTTTCCCCCCTGCAAGTTAAGGCCTTGTGTTGCACCTAGACGAGAAGAAGTATTTATTTATTTATTATTATTTTGTTTTTGTTTTTTTCTCTGGTACCAGGAACTGAACTCATGACCTTGTGCTTGCTAGGCAGGCGCTTTGCCACTGAGCTAAATCCCCAGCCCCTGAGAAGAAGCATTTATTTGTACAGGATTCCAGGCTTCTATTTTCTAC
This sequence comes from Chinchilla lanigera, assembly GCF_000276665.1. Classification (NCBI taxonomy): domain Eukaryota; kingdom Metazoa; phylum Chordata; class Mammalia; order Rodentia; family Chinchillidae; genus Chinchilla; species Chinchilla lanigera. Next base: position 29,960,850 of record NW_004955407.1, read on the forward strand.
CCCACTTGCAAAGATTTCCTCCAGCGTGTTTAGAGCACAGACCTGCCTACTTTAAGCTTTCTTCTGACTTACATAGCATCTTGGAGCATCTGCCTTAGGGGGGCTAAGCTCGGGGTTGGCTTGTCACTACAGCCACTTCCCTCCAGATTTCACAACTCATTTGACTTCTCATTTTGCTTCTCTGAATCATTTTTAAAAATCATTGATGTTATTTTTATCCAGCTTTTGACCTTTGATATATCTGAACAAAAACACAAAACTTCATATATGTATTAATTGAATGAAAATTTATGCTCATCAATTTATCAAATAATGCAGTGAACTTTTTTCTTCAGCACAATAAACTCATGAGTTTTTGTACATGAAGAGGCTTGTGGGACTGCCACCCCCAAAAAGATACAGAACAGTTCCCTCTTCCTCTAAATTCATTTTGTTCCCCATTGACACCTTCTACCTTCCCACAGACTTTGTCAACCAGAAATCTTTATTATCACTGTAGCTTTGACTTCTGATTTATGTCCAATAACTGGAATTGTACAGCATATAATCTCTTGAGTCTAGCTTTGTTTAGTCTGAATAATGTCTAAAATTCCTGTACTCTCTTACGTATATCATAGTTCCCTTTTTATTGCTGAGTAGAATTGCACTGTGTGTGTGCAGCACAGTTTGTTTATCCAATTTTGCAGCTAAAGGATATTTGCTTTCAATATCTGGCTTTGCAAAATAAAGTCACTATGGACATTAGTGTAACTAAAGTACTTTTAAATATCTTTAAACAAAAATTTAGCCTCACTGGAAAAATATAGCTTACACTCTGAAAGTAATTCCAAAAATGGTACCAGAATTTTTATTACACACACAAATGAAATTGCTAGCTAGATCACTATTTAGCACCCCAAGAGGAAAACTTTTTCAGAAGTATATAAATCAGCATGCATTTATAAAACCATTGGTGATATGTCATTAGAGTTAAATTTTGCATGCCAAGTAATACTCTTGGCTACAGTAAAAGTAAGGTCATAATGGTATTTACCAAAGAGCTTTTAAAGAACTTTAGTTAATTACATGTATATTTTTGGTCTGACAAATATCAAGGTTACTGCCTGGTGCCAAAAGTGTCTTTCTTTACTGATATTATTGGAGCAGATAGTCACTCCTGCTCACCTATTAAATTCCATGGAAGGGAGTAAGACCCTCCTCTATCACACATGTACTGAAGAAAAACCTAAGAGTGCCTGATAGGTGACCTTATTAGAGTTCTGCTTACTCAGATAGGTGAAACAAAACACTACTTTTGCTCAGTAAGGGGATGCTCAAAACACTCATGTGTTTGTAAAAGATAAATTTGCAAAAATTCCTGCCCATTCTCTCAAAATAAATGTATTTTTCTGTGGTTGGTTGACTCATTTAATTGATTTCTAAGACCTCAACTATGAAAGAGCTGACATTCATATAAAATGGCATACTCCTTCTGTATTAGTCCTCCAGGAAGACATTTTTGTTAATATGTTTTAATGAATTCATTGTTTAATCAACACAAAAATTGTATGCATTTATTATACATATGTCGTTTTCAGACATGAATGCATTGTTGAATGGGTAAATCAATCTAGTAATACTGTGAGAAAGTTCACAATTACTCCACAATTTTCAGTAAAATACATTGTTATTAAATGTAGTTACTATGTTATAAACTAGATTTCTTGAACTTATCTGGTTTTTTTGGTTTTTTTTTTTTTTTTTTTTTTTTTTTTTTTTTTTTCGTTTTGGTTTTTTTCAGCTACTGGGAATTGAACTCATGACCTTGTGCTTGCCAGGTAGGCACTGTGTCCCTGAGCTAAATCCCCAGCCCCAAACTTATTCTATCTTAACATTTTGAATTTTCTGGCAAACAATTCTGCACCCTCTCACCAGCCACTCCAGCACCTGATGGCCACTATTCTTTTCTGTTCCTTTGAGCTCAATTTTTTAACCCTGCACATACAAATGAGGTTGTGAGGCATTTGCCTTCTGTTTTTACTATTTCATTTAACATGCTTTTGTCCATGTTCATTTATGTCATTGCCCAATGACATGATTTTTAATACTTCAATACTGATACTACTCCATTTTGAGGATGTACCCAATTTGCTTAATCATTTTTTATCCATTAGAAATTTTTAATCTATAAATTCTACTTGCAGCACTGGAAGCAGAAATTATATCCACAGCCACTCAGAGGAGTATCTATTAAGTCTTTTCTGTTAAGAAAATAAAATTCATCATGATCATTTATTGTTTACTCATTTATATGTAAAATATTTGAACATGCTAACCTCATGAATACAAGCCAACTCCATATAACTTTCAAAACTTAAAGAGAAAGAGCTTAAAAACAATTTGAAGAACATCAAATGGATAAAGCTAATTTGTCAAAAGTCATAGTTAGAGAGTAGTTGAACCAAAACTCAAAACTACATCATTTTGAAGCCAAACCTTTGTATTTCAGTGTTCACTTATGTTTTCCCATTCATGATTACACATTGTGTGTGAACACGTAATTCAGTACAAGTAGGAAATAATTTGTCTTAAGTATGTAGCTTCTAAATAATTAGATTGACAAGATTCGTTTGCTAAGGGAGATCTCTAATTTTGGGACTACTCTGTCAAGTCCACTTAGGTATCCAGTTATGATACTAAAAACCATAATTTAATAGATACAATAAAACAAACTACCAAATAAATGACAGATTACAACCGCCATGAGAACTAGATTATAGACCTCTGTAGCCATCACATACAAATTCACAGCAACAGTATAGATTCCTTAGTAATTACCTTTGTAGGATGTGATGGTTGATCTTGATTTTCTGTTTGATTGGATTGAAAAATGCTTAATTTAGAGAATCACAGTTCTGGGTGTGTCTGTGCTTGTTTACAGAGATGACTGTATCAAGAGGTTCTAATTGCATCAATGGAATAACCCATTGATGAAGTCATAATTTGACAGCCCCGTGGAAGGGGATACAGACTTAGTAGGTGGGAGTTCATTGGTGTAAATGCAGCACTGAGGGTGTGAGTATGAAGGGAATAACTTTCCTCTGGCTCTTTCACTATCTCTGTCTGTTTCTCTGCTGTTATGATGTGAGCGACTTTGGTTCACCATGCCTTCCATCATGTTCTGCCTCTGGATAGAGCTAAGACAAAGTAGCCAGATGACTGTGTGATCAAACCCTTGAAACTCTGAGACAAAATAAACCATTGTTCCTTTAAGTAGTATATGTTAGGTATATTGTCTCCATAATGTAAAGCGCACCAGCACATACGTGTTGATGACAAGATAAGGATTTAGTTTGTTATACTGCATGGTATGCATTGTAGTAGCATAGAGTATGCCTGCTGTATCAACTTATGATTTCTTGAAGGTGTGTCAAGGTCTCCTTCCAAATAAAAATTGTGTAAACAAATCATTAAAAGCTCTTTTTATCTTTGACATAGTCTGAACTTGCTTTCAGAAGCAGACTATTAGTTTCTTGCTATTTAAACTCTTGAAAACCAATGTTTAGTTATGATCAATGATGGCAGTATCTTTCAAATACTCCTTTGGCCATTTACAATTTTGTAAATAGATTTTTCAATATCAAGAAGTGACAATTTGCTAACCATTAATTATATTGTCTTGCTAAAGTATTTTTAAATCCCATATAGTTTCCACGTGATTTTCCTTTTATTATTCATACATGTGATGGAACTTACAAGAATGATATAACCACAAAAGTGTGTTCCCTTTTTACAAAAATGGGGGCAATAATTTAATCTGTTACTTTCCTTCATGGTTACTTTCCCATTTCCAAAGCATATAGCCTAAAGTATCTTAACTGATTTCAAATGTAGAGCAAATCAATATGTAGAATGATGCATGCCAAACAGCAAGGTTTGAATAAAAATCCCGAAAATTGCTAAAAGATCGCTTCACAAACCTGAGCATCCATGAATGCCAATAGTATTCATCAAATATAATCAAGTCTCCTTAATTGTGAGAATACTTTTAAAAACTTCTTTAGAGCTCTGCACTCTGGCTTTCTCAAAAGAACACAAAAGTGTTGAGAATATTTTTCTCAAATTGTACACTTATTTTTCTATGAGCACATAGAAAAGCCTAAGAACTTAATATGCAAAGTAGTAAACCTGTAAGGTTAGTGACTTTATTGTTAAACTGATGAAATTGTTGGAAATGTTAATTATCAGAAATATTAATGCTCTTGTAGTGGAAAATTGGAGGATTTGTTTGTTTGCTTCTTTTTTGTTTTTATTTAAAAGATAGGGCAGGATGGTTCTGTAGTGGTTCATCAATTTTGCAAGCATATTCAGTAAGAAATTTTTAAAACAAATAAACTCATATAGGCTGTCTTGGTTACTTTTCTCTCGTTGCTGAGACAAAATACCCAACGCCCAAAATGAAGGAAGGAAAAGTTTATTTAGCTTACAGTTTGTGGAGGTTTCAGTCCATACTTGGCTGGCTAAGAGGCAGAAGACAGCAAAGCAACAACAGCAAACGGGGAATGGCAGCCGAACAGCAAACAGCCAGAGCAAAAGGGAGGAATGGCAGCAAGCAGCTTCTTCCCCTGCCTTACATTGTAAACAGGCTACCCCCACCTAAGGGGTGTGTAGCTCTCACATAACATCCATGCCCTCCTCTTCCACAGGCTCAGGATGTATACAAAGTAAGCACCCTGGCTTCCTGCTGAGTCACTTAGCCAAACCTCTAGACTCCCCAAATTGACACAATGTATCAACCATAACATAGGCATAAAAAGACAGAGATGTTTTGCTAGGTAGTTTACTATTTCCTGTACATCAACCCAATCCCTGAAAAGATGTTTAATTGCCTGAATTGATGTGAAGCATTATAAAATAATACAATTTGAATGAAACATTATAATCATCTTCTTTTCTAGTATTTTAATTTTACAAACCTTGTAAGTTCAAGCATAAAATTGCAAAAAACAAATCATACTCAAAATCTCCAATTGTGGCTTTACCAATTGTTTCCTGTGGAAAAATCAAAAGACAAGTTGAAAATTTCTTCTAGAAATAAGGAAAGTATATTAAAGGATCTAAATATTTATTTTGTTATTTCTATGAATAAGCATTTGAAGAAAGCTTGAAGCAGGCTTTTAAGATGAATAAATTTGAGCAAGAGGTAGAAAGAAATGTGGAAGGAAGCACACATACTTAAAAGAATTTAAATCTCTATGGAAATAAACATTCAGACAAATATCTTGATTTGAATAGTCAATTTCAGCAGACAGTAAAAAATCATAAATCAGTTCTCTATATTCAATTATGAGATGCCTTGGGGTAATGCTTCTCTTTTGATGAGGTTGTTTGGTTGTACACATTTATCAGTAGATAAAAATTAAAACCACAAGCTCTCTAATAGACAAGTATAAATGAGCCTCAAAATGTCAGTTTAAACACAATCCATTCTAAACCAGTCACTGTTTTTTCTTTCCAAATCCTTCCCTTGTGGGAATACTTACAATTGTAGAGAGTCTATAGAACCCAAAACACGACCTTATGCTAAATCCTGTTTCTAGTCTGTTATTATTCATATTATTTAAAGAAAATAGTGTTAAACACAGACTACAGACCACTATTATGCATTGACTTGTATTTTATTCCAAAGAAAAAAGATATCGAGTCTTAATACCGCAGTTCTGTGAATTTGACCTTATTTAGAAACAGCCTGCACAGATTTTATGAAGTTGGAGGAAGTTTTTAATGAAGGTCTTAATGTAACTATTGTTTGTGATTTCTGCCCTTATAAAAAAGAGAAGTCAGGTATGGAGGAAAAGGGCACACAGAGGGAAGAGGATAAAGAAGCACCCCAGGGAAGCAGTTTACAGTGATGACCCTGGAGACTGGGAGGTAGCCCAGCTGCCCACCAAGAAGGGCCTGAGATTGTCTGTAAGCCACCCAAAGTTAGTAAAACACAAGGGAGGATTTCTTCAGACATACCAGAGTGACAGTGGCACCTGAAGATACTTTTATCTTGGACTTCTAGCCTCTGGAACTATGAGATAAGAAATTTCTCTTCTTATAAGGCACTCAGTTATTTGGTACATTACTTGGCTCTAGGAAGATAATACAATCACCTACTGTGTGTTCTCCACCATGATCTATATATTTTGTGTTTAAGTGAGTGTATCTAAAGGAGGGTAGAATTGTTTTAAAACAGTTATTGAAACTGTGATAAAATAAATTTTATCACCACGTTTACATGACTTAAAAAAAATCTATCAGTGAAGTTGATACTTATTTTATACAACATAAATTAAAGAGGGAATCAAATCACCATCTCTGGCTCCAAATTCTGTGTTTTTCCCACCGTTTTATTTCTTACAGTTGTATGAGGACTTAAAACATTTCTCTGTATTTTAATTTCTTTTGGGGGAAGTATTATGAGAAATAATTAAGTATATATTAAATGAGTATATAAATTAATACATCTATATGCATGTCAAAATATCTGACACAAAGTAGTCAGAAACTTTAATTATTTTCCCTTTTGTCACTGATTAGTTCTGTTTATCCAGCAGATATTTACTGACCTCATGTCATACACTGGGCACAATTCCAGGTCGTTCATTCTAAGTTCAGGGTTGTTTAACCTCAAAACTCAGGCATAATGCATCCCTTTGGGTTTTGGTTTTTTCATTGTTGTTGTTCCATCACCCTTCAACTAACTGTGTATAAATCTTCACAGGAAAAAGAACAATTGATAACTTTTATCTTCTGCACCTTTCATTACGGCTTACGAAGAGAAAAACCAGACATCTATTTTTCAAATGAACAGAAACAGCAGGACAGTCTCTTTCAAATCAGTGTTCCACCTCTGCTATGGGTTAGATCTAGAATGTCCCCTGGGAATCTCATGTGTTCAGAGGTGGGAATTTATAAGGTAATAGGATCGGGGGCATTATGATCATCAATGGATTCATCTATGTTTTATTTTATGGAAAAAGGATAAAACAAAATTTCATAGCAAAATATTAGGATAACAATAGTTCATACGTTGTATATTGTTATTTTTAAAGTAGTTATACAGAGTACATGATATGGGCATAAAAATTTCTCCAATCAATATTAGCAAAAATCTTCCTTTTCACTGAACTAAGATATACTAATAGTATAACTTACTCGCATTTTTTTCTCTTTTCTCTTCCATCCTTTCCTCTTTTGCCCCATCCTAGTTCCTTTTTCCTTTTGAAGATTTTTTTTCCATTTCACAATATCTTTGTGCATTTTAGATCATATTTACTTTTTCAGTTTCTCATACCGGGGAGGCAATATGATGTTTACACATGTGAGCCTGTTTTATTTCACGTACAAGTGTCGTCTCAATTTTCATCCATTTACTTATAAAAGCTTTAAGTTTATCTTTCTTTATAGCTGAATTGCACTACATTGTGTAAAAATATTACAATGTTTTATATCCATTCCTTGGTTGATGGCCATTGGGTTGTTTCAAGATCTAGCTATTACAAATTGTGCCACTATAAGCATGAGTGCAAATATATTGCTGTGATATGATGTTTCTAATTCTTCTGGGAAGATTCTCAGAAGGGGAATAGCTGGGTCGAATGGGACCTCTAATCTTAGTTTTTTGAGGAATCTCCAGACTGATTTCCACAATGGCTGCACCAGTCTCTACTGCCACCAATGCTGGAAAAGGATAGCTTTTTCCCCACAGCCCCTCTAGTATTTGTTATTGGTTGATTTCTTGATGAAAGCCATTCTTTCTGGAGTGAGATAGAATGTATTTATTTGCCATTTGTATTTCTTCATTTGAAAAATGCATTTTCATGAAAGATGCCCATTTTTGGATTGGGTCTTTCAATTTGGGGGATCTGATTTTTTTTTCAATCCTTTATATGTTCTAGTAGATTTTGTCTATGGGATAACAAGTCTAAACTGATTGTGCCATTCAGAGGTGAAGACTGTTTGCAAAAGCCAGTGTAATGGAGGAATGTCCACATAGGCTGTATCCCTCTCTCTAGCTCCTCCCTTCTCTATATGATTCCTGACTACCATGATGTGAGCTGTTTTCCTCCACCAGGCCCCTCCAACATACGCTCCCTGCCTTGGAGCTAGCAATGAACTTAATCCTTTAAAAACCATAAAACAAACTAAACCTCTCCTTTAAATTCTGAGCTTTGGGGCTGGGGATTTAGCTCGGTGGCACAGCGCTTGCTTGGAAAGCACAAGGACGTGAGTTCAATTCCTGGTACCAGAAGAAAAACAAAAAAACAAAAAAAATAATAAATTCTGAGCTTTGGATATTGTGTCCCATTAACATAAAGTGACTAAGGCAGCCGCCATGGTGAATAGTTTATTTTGTTTTGCTAGCCACAGAAAATTGAGTTATTATATATTTTCTAATTGACTTTGCCAGGAAATGTTAGTAGTAACTGTGATAAAATATTTTTCTACATAAATCACTTTTGCTAAAAGGTACTGGGGTTGTAAATATTTTTAAGAAAGGAGGATTTTCTTTGGTACTAGCAATTGAATTCAGGGTCTTCATATTATGTTTTCTTTGGCCCCTGAGAATGTTGGTATTACTGGAATATGCCACCACACCTACTTCAATAATTTAAAATATAAAGTTAACAAATTTCAAAGTAAATATACTTTGAATGATTATAGATCACAAAATCTCTTAAAGATCATTTCTAAAAGAGTATTTTCTAAAACACAATAACCAATCTTTATGAATATTATTGTATGTTAGTATAAAATAACCTAGAAGAAATGAAATTTGCCCCTGGGAGGGAATAAGTTGATTGAAAATTGGCTAAAGGATTGCCATAGGTGACCTGACCTGTGAAATCCCTCATTGCTTCAATGGGATAATGCTGCTTAGATCTTGAAGAAAATAACAGTAGGCTGGCATCGGTATCATACAGTCCTCAAGCACCAATTTTGTTTTCCTTTTCAACACAATGCAGAGCGTCCACAGCCTCCATAGCAGGATGAGAAGCTGCAGCCATACCGGAAGCCTCAGAACCAGAGCCCATGTTGAGCATGTCATGCCCCGGGCTCCCAAAGCCTCCTCAAGTACAGGCTCACACTGAGCCGTACCCAAGACCCATAGTGGTTGTAGTACTGACTTACAGGGTCAGGACTTGGTGAGTCAGTTCAGTGATGAAAGTGTGTTCTCAAAGTGTGGGTACCATCATCTGTCCAAGCACAGAAAAGAGAATAGCAACAAAATAAAATGCTCTTGCATAATTTTCATTCCATAGCTTCAGCAGCATAAAAGGCAAGATCATTAACTTCTTTGGGTTTTATTTAGGATCACTTGCTAAGTTTCCAATAAACTGTATCTATATTGACTATGATTATGGTGTCTTCAAAGACCCAAATAAGATGACTGCCACTTATAAAATTATCCAGGCAGACAGAATAGTATCTCATTGTTATTAAAAATAATAGATTCATGGTTTATTGATTGGATTTTAAAATGATGGGATATAGTTGATTTTCCAGTAAGACTAAAACAAGAAGAAAAAAACCTGGCTGTACTTTTTAATGTCACATTTTTATTTTTCTCTAAGAGGAGTATGAATTGTAAGTTTTGTCTTACTGAAAGTGAGAAAATTGCCTTAAAAATTGGTAATCCTTGTGTTTCTATCCTCTTTTTAATAAATCATGGGATTTTCTCACAATAGGCTTAATCTAATTGTATCTTCCCAATGAACTGACAATGAATTTAGCACTGAATTTCTACATGTAATTTATCAGACTGGCTAAGGTTATATCAGAATTCAGCATAATTTCTCTTGTTCATACATGATCCTGGGTTTTCAAAAATTTCAGGAGAGAAAAAATGATGAAAAATTCTCCCAACATAAGACTTTTGTTTTGATTTCTTAGCAAAATGTAACTGCCTGCTACTTATCTTGAACATACTGGATATAGCTAAGTCAAAAATATCTACACCAATGAAAAGATTCAGTGTCACTAAATACAGGTAGCTCTCCTCTGCTAGTTGTCTACCCATGGGACATCAGTGCTAAGATTCATTTTATAAATGCATCAAGAAGGATCTGAATAATCTAATGGATGGTAATCATTCCTACTAGAAGAAGAGATAGCACAAAACCACAATTTTGTTACTGATGGATAAAAAAAAGTCACTTTTAGATTCAAACCATAACACCTGACTTTAAAATATGCTTCATTTGTTTAATAGATGTAGTGGATATGCCTTGCACCTCAAATAGTAGAGGTGACAGTATTACACAATTCAATCTGTGTAAGCCATCTGTAAGCAAGCCCTCAAGCAAACTTGACCTTTTAAGCCATTAATGAGGAGTGTCCTGAAGACGTATCAATTACAGTACCCTCCTACAGATATATGCCATGATTATTTTTCAAATAAAATAAAATTTAAAACTAATAAGAATGAAAACATAAGTAGCAGGCAGAAGACCTGTTAGTTTCCAGAAGATCATAAAGTCACTATACTACAGGGAAAAGACCAATGTAACAGGGATTTTTCCAAAACAGAGTTGGAATAATAGAACGTTTCAAGGACTGTTAAAAATTTATCTAGGGGTATATACCCCAGGAAACTAAATTCAAACATGTACTTCAGATGTTCTTAGTTCCAGCAGTCCTCAGGGTTACATTTGAGAAATAATACCTTTTCAAAACAAGACTTTGACATTACACAAGAGAAAATAGGAAGCCAGTAAGTTAATATCACTTGTCAAGGAAATAGCTTTTCTTACATGTTTAATATTTTAAAATTGACCTAATTACTCATAAACACATTATAAGTTTGAAAATTCAATGTTGGCTACTTGGAAGTTCTTGTAATATTCTTTGTATATTGCAAATTTTTCTAAGTATTGTTTTATATGAACTCAACATTTCATTTAAAATTTATTTTCCATAGATTTACTGTCATTTTCTAAGAAAACTCGGAGGAATACAAACACGTTTATTGGACTAGAGCTTGCATTTAGTGATTACTTAAAATAAAGGGGCTGGGAATTTAGCTCAGTGGCACAGCTCCTACCTGGCAAGTGCAAGGTCATGAGTTCGATTCCTGGTACCAGAAGAAAAACAGAAAAACAAACAAAAATTTAAAAAAATTTAAAAATAAAATACAGTCATACATGAACAGTGCATGGAATCATAGTATGAGGAAACAAAACAATGAAAAAAAGAAATAAAAATAATGGTATTTTTGTCCATTTGTTCTTCCATGTCCTTAGCACTTAGAACAGAATCTGGCATATGAAGGCATGCATAAATTAATTTCATTTGGATTAAATTTTTTGTTTAATCAAAATACCAATTAAGAAAAGACAACATCCTGAGTGAAAGCCTTTATGTTCCTTTGATAGACCCTGAAATGATTTGAGAGAACCATGTTTGTTGGGTCAGTTAAACTTTATTAAACACAATTTTAAGTAGGTCAGACATGCTCACAGAAATGTTAGTAATTTAATAAAACATGATACCCCAGTTCAGTGGAAGGACTCCAGGTTTCTCTGGAGGAATTGATGACTGGTTTCTTCTGGAGCATGAAGGCAACAAATGATTGATAGCTGTCTGCATCCAGAAAGAAAATCGTCGGACTGAAGCACATGGGCAAGAACATGGAGGTAGAAGCAATCTCAGCATCAGCAAGCTCTTTTAGTAGAATCTGGAGAATCCGTATCCTCCAAAGTACGATGGGTGGCAGCAGCCATAACAGAAATTTCAAAAGCCAGAGCCAAATCCATAACCTCCATAGCCACTGCCCCAGCCCAGCCTGCGAAGCTGCCACGTCCACAGCCATAGCCATAGCCCAGGCCACCAAAGCCCCCATAGCCGTAGCCCAGGCCTCTGTAGTAACTGCCGTAGTAGCTCAGGGTGTCACGGGTGGTGAGCTGCTTGCACACTGAAGATGATTTTCATCTGCTTGTGTGACTCTAGCTTCTCTGGGTGCTTTTTCACCCTCTGTTGTAGGTGTGGTTAACAACAAGTGACCTCATTGCTGTACCACAGAATAATTTAAAGTCTATAAGTTCACTCAAATTGTTCTTTTCTTAAAAAAGGTCTATTCTTTTACTAAAAGGACTATTTATAATAATTATTTTTTAATGGATTTTCATTCCTAAGAACAAAATGTTTCCAAGATCAAAAATGATTACAGCCCTTTCAAAGGCCATGCTGCTATTCTAATCAAAATGATCTATTCTGGTTGATAGTTTCTTATAGCCCTGTAATTGTGTAACCTCAGACTGCTTTTGTTTGTAATTTGCATTCCATTTCTTTAGCTAGTGATTATTCCCAGAGTGCAAGGTCATTTCTCCATGGTGGTCAGGTTACAATCACAAATTCATTAGTAATTTACAGATATTCAAATAGAGAGGAAGCCTCAGATTTTTACCCCTTTGAATTTTTCTTATCATTTGGTGTTGCAGCCCATTCTCATCCATTCTTTTGTAGACCCCACTTCTCTTAATTTCTAAAGCAAACATTTGCCAATTCCTTCTAGTCTTCTTTCCCCAACAGACTCTCTAACAATTATAAAGACCCACAAAAAGGAAATATCAAAAGCACACAAATTCTATACTTCCAATATAACTATAAAATGGTGGGCACCAAAATCTTCAAATAGAAAAAGAACCAGACAAATGAAATATCAATTTCTAGTGAAGAGATTCCTTCAGTTTTTCTCCTTAACCTTTGTGAAAAAGAAAGCAATGTCAAGGTAAGAAAAACATTCCCAGAAAAAAAGTCAGGGAAACAGCGTTAAGACAGTGAACAAAGTTACCTCAAAAAAGACAATTTGCTTTAAGAAAAATCTCCACAAGAAGTACCATTTGAGAAAATGACTTGGTAGATCAGAGTAGACTACAAGGGTATATTTCAGAGATGCAGGAAGAAAGTAGCAGTCAGTTTCAGGGAGACAATGATTCTGGGAAGAATAACATTATAAAAAAAAGAGTATGCTCTTCCCAAACTCTGCAGTAAAGAAATCAAAAAGGTCATGGAAAATATAGGGCTTTAGGAGGTATAAGAAAGATACTGAGACAAACTACTAATTCTCCAGCCCAAGTCAAGCCAGAGCAGTTAAGCAATACTTGTAAAGAAATAACAAGGTATGACTAAAATGGATAGATCACGCTAACCTCCCAACAGGCAACTCTACACTCAAATTTAGCAATGTAACAAATGTTCACTCATGCAAAGTACTACAAAAAGATTAAGATTATTTTGTTGTTTAAAAATATCATTATTTATCTGATAAGCTATGGAGAGATAGACAGCAAAAAGTAGAAAATTTAGGAACACACTATATTCAGTCTTATATTAGGAAACAAAATTTGAAAATAGTTTAAAAAAGAAACTCCATGAATGAGAAATACAAGGTGAAAAAACAGAAATACATCAGGAGGAAAAAGATATTGAAAATTTTAGGAAAGAAAAAAGGATAAAATATTAACTCCCTGAAGAATAAGTTTTAAGAACCAAAATGGGAATGGATTCAAATAAAACAATGAAAAGTGACATTGCTTAAAACAAGAGCAATAATAAAGGGAATAATGCAGGGTTTCAAACCAACTGATAGAGATTAACAGTAGTTGTTATATTATCTATTGTTATCCTCAACGAAGTTGCTCAGATTACCAGATGTAAGAATAGAATATTGATCAAATCATTAAAGGGAATAAGAAAATAATAATTTAAAAGAACATTAGAGACAATACAAGTGTCATGAGGCAGGATTGTAGGAATTTGCCCATGGATGTTATACTGCAAATTGTTGTTATCATTTGTAAAGTCTCTGCTTTGTGTTGTTTGAATTTTGCTGTTGTTCATTTTCTGTACTATTGTCTTTATAATAAAAAGAGAATGAATATGTATCCAAGAAAGAAATTTTTTAAAAGTCAAACATAAAAATGGGTGAAATAAAGTTTATCAAAAATTTTGTATCTAACCATTCAAATATGTAGGTTTATGTCAGAAAACCAGTTTCAACTACTGTAAAAATCTAGAAAATTTTGACTTTATGAGCTCATCTCTGTCAACAAACTGAAGACTCAACACAAGTAAGTGAGGAGACTTTGGCAAAGGACTGTATTGAGAATTTATTCTACTTAATTTTTTATCTCAGATAATCTAATGATAAGGAGAAAGTGAAAGTGTAAGGTATGCACATTATATGATATGAAAAATAAGCAACCCTGTTTAAATTGAAGGAAAAGAGGAAGAAAGGTAGAAAATAGTGTATGATAGCTAAATAGGAGATAATATACCATGTCAGTCATCAAAAATTGTCTGGATATCAGATAGGAAATATCAGATAGGAAAATTTCAATAAGGAAGCAAGGAAATAGGGCATTTTTAATATATCTCTATATAACATATAAAATCTATATCATATATAAGATATATGTCATATATGCTACATATGTGATATATGTTTTATAAAAGACATATATGTCATATATGATATATGTATATATTCTTATCATGTATATGATATATTAATATCATGTATATATAAAACATATACATTTATATATATTTCACAGGGTGACCAGTAAAATAACTATGAAAAACCTTTCAAAATATAAAAGTGTAGGTAAAGAAAACATAATATATAAAGAAATATATAGGAAAAACTTATACACTATATATTGAGAAAAATACACAATTTATACAGGAAAAAGACCTAGAAAATCTCACATGTTTATTGCATAAAAGCTTTTTTCCAAAATGACACCAAAATTACAAAATTATTATAAATTGAGCTCACAAAGAAGCACTCTTACACTATGTTAAAGAAAGTCATTTAGGGCCAGGGATATAGCTCAGTGGCATAAGCACCCACCTAGCAAGTGCAAGGTCCTGAGTTCAATTCCCAGTACAAAAAAAAAAAAAAAAAAAGAAAGAAAATCATTCCAAATCATTGAAAACTGAGAGATTAAGAAAGTGCAAAAACACAAATTAAAAAGTAAATGAGGTGTCACTGTACTCATGTGACAGTGACCAAAATACTCAAATCTGGGGAAACCAGGTGCTAGTAAAGATGCAAAGCAACAGATGCTCTCATACACTGCTGGTGGGAATGGGGAGTAGTACAGTCACCCCACAAGTTGGATTCTTCTCAAGCTATCCACTTTTACTTTATGGCCCACCAGTGTGCAGCTTGATGTTTATTCAACTAATACAAAAACTGACAACTCCAAAACTTGCATGTGTGTCCTGGAGGTAGCTCAGAGGTTTAGCACTGATCTAACATGAGTGAGGTAGTGTGTTTGACTCCTATGCACCATTAAAAAAACCCCATATATTAATATTTACAACTGCTTTATTCAGAGTCTCATTAACTGGAAGCAATGTCCTTGATCAAGCGAAGGGATAAAAGAGCTGTACAACGTAGTACATTATACAATGCATTCAGTAATAAAAATAATTAACTATCAAGATGAAAAGACAAAAATAAATATTAAAATTCACTTCACTAAGTGAAAGAAATCATCTGGAAAACAATGTATTACATAATTCCAATTACATGACATACTGGAAAAAGGAAAAATACCAGAATTGATGAAGTTAATATCTGTATTATAATATAGGGATATAGGTTAAAATATTGTTTTACATACTTTTTATTTTTGAAGGACAAAAGTAAGTACATGTATTATGTGGTGCATAATTATGTACCTATTAAATGTTATTTAAAACCATATACAATGTGGAATGATCAAATCAGAGAAATTGTCAGTAATATCTTTTCTTTGTGTTGGAAATATTCAAATTCCTCTCTTCTGGCTTAAAATATTCAATCAATTGTCAACTTTAGTTATCCAGCTAACCTATAAAACACTAGTCTATTCTTCCTATCTCTCACCTCTCATCTCTCCCTACTCATACTTTTCCTAAGATTTGATGCCTACATTCTATTTTCTACTCATTTTAAGATAAACTTTTATCTTTGACATGTAAGTGAGAACACATGATATTAGTATTTATTTTCCTGCCTATTTTACTTAGCATAATGTCCTCCTGTGCCATCCATATTACTGCAAAAGGTAGAATTTCATTCTTCTTATAGGCTGAATAATGGGTGAATTATTCTAATATGTCTTTGAGAAGAAACAGAGAAAAAATGTAAAGAAACACCAATACAGCAAAAAGCTATGAACTAGATTAGTTTCAAAGATTAATCTGTCACAAATTCAAATACATCATCCCTATGTGACATAAAACATTTCAGAACACTGAAAATGAATAAAGCCTACAAATACTTTTTTGTGAAATTAATATAGCATTTATCTAAACTCAGTAAATATGGCACAAAAAAGGAAAATTTCAGGCTAATATTACATCTGAATATGTGAAAAATACTAAACAAAAGATTAGCAAATAGAGTCCAGTACCATGATAATAAAATAATACATGAGAAAATTGGATTTATTTGAAGAATATAAGTTGTATCAAAGTTAGTGTTGTGGTTAGAGTATCAGTTTGATAGGTTTTCAGATTCACCTGGAAGATTGGTGGAGCACATTCCTCCAACATGTATCTGAGTGAGTCATGGCATCATATACCTTGTCTGGTCACTGCCTCCTACCCTGCTAATATTCTTCCCCTGTTTCCTGGGAACCATGAACTATGGATCTGTGCTCTGCCATACCCTTTAATCATGCTGTTTCTTTTCTGGAGCCTGTTTGCCAAGGACTGAATGCTTTGAGACTGTTATGGTTTGTGTCTGTGTGTCCCCCCAAAGCCTCATGCAGCCATGGGGCAGGCTTTTAAAGTTTGATTAGGGGTGTGAGAGCTGCACCCGCCCTGGGGTTCATAGTTTGCATATATAAGGGAGAGGAAAAGGGTGCTTGAGGAGATTCCTCCCTCATTCCTCCCTGGTGTATGGCTGTGGCTTTTGCTGTGTTCTGCCACCATGAGCTGTAGCTCTCTGCCATGTGCCACTCTGCCTTGTAATCTGCCAAGTCTGGACTGAAACCTCCACAAACTGTAAGCAAAATAAACTTCTCCTTCCTTAATTTTGGGTGTCAGGTATTTTGTCCCAGCAACCAGAGGAAAGTAACCAAGACAGAGACTATCAGACGTTTTAAATTTTTCTTTTATACTGTGGATAATGAATATCATGTGTTAGAGATAGGAAACATGACAAATACAATTAGAATATTCATTCTGATAGCATTATGTTGATACGATGAAGGAGAAAAAGTTGTATTACTGTTTCCATAATTGTTGAAGACCTTGACACATTTCAATACATTCCTGACAAATGCACTTAGGAAAATACAAATCAATGAATGTTTTAACATAATAAAATTATCTTAAACTCAACATATTACTTAACTGTAAAACTATAAAAATATTTCTGCAAAAATCAGAGAAGGGCAAAAAATACTCTCATTGTATGTACTGTCAAATTTTATTCTGGAAATACAAGTAGTAAGCCAGTTGGAAAAGAGATATCAGTGGAGCTGTGAGTATCGGGAAAAGAACAAAAACAAATGAAGCTATCTTTATATGCTGGCAATATATCTAGAACATTCCTAGAGAATCAATCAAAACAAACTTAACAACTATGATAATTCATTAGGCAACATAGTATAACATGAACATTTTAAGATAAATATTTTCCATATAAACAAAGAAACCCTTGTCTAGAAAAGTAACACTATTTTATTATATGGATAAGAGCATGGAGCAACAGAATGTTTACACAATGCTACTTATTATGTGAATTAAGAAAAGGACTTTACAAAACTGGTCATAGCTTTTAAACTGAATATTTATATTTTTCCACAGCACAGTAATTCTACTCCTGGGAATATATCCAACTGAAATGAATACATGTGCTCACTAAAATAAATGTGTAGGGACATTTATAGTAGCTTTACCTGTAGCACTCCCAAACTGGAAAACAAACAAACAAACAAACAAACAAAAACAACTACTAATGTCCAGAACAGAAAGTACAAATTCCATAACCTCTGTATGGCAGAGTCCCACAAAGCAATAGTAAGGAAAAATGTTTGCTACCCTCAGAAATATAGAAGAAGACCATGGACATAATTTGAATTGAAGTAAGCCTTACCAAAAAGGTATTGCATGATTACATAAATATATTTCAAGAAAAGACAAAAAAAAAAGTCTATCATGTCCATTGCCCTCTTTCTACTTCTGCCCCAGTCCTCTTATAGGTGATTATCTGATAGATCTGAGATTTATCCTTTTTCTGCAATATCTAGTTGCCCATGTAAACTAACAAGCTTACAGTTTATGAGTACTAGGTGTTATAGTTTGGACCCTGAATGTTCCTCAAATGATTAAAAGGCTTGATCCCTAAGGTAGCCCTTTGGGAGCTGATAAAATCTTTGAGAAATGTGGCTTGCTGGACAGGATGGTGCTTACCTATAGTCCCAGGTCCTCAGGAGTTTGAAAAGGAAGAATTGCTTGAACTCATGGGCCCAAAATAGCCAGGACAATACACACACACACACACACACACACACACACACACACACACATGCACACAAATAAAGAGAAAGAAACACAAAAATCGAAACAAAACAACAAAAGAAAATAAAATCAAGACAAAAGACAGCAATAACAACAAAAAGTGGCAGGGCCTTGTGGAAGGTCATTAAATCAACTGGGGTCTTGCTCAAGAAGGGGATTGTGGGACCCCAAGCCCCCCTCTCTCTGCTTTTTAGCCACAAGGTGAGCAGTTATTCTTCAGGTAATCTGTGTACATGATAATGGCTCAAAGCAACAAGGCCAACTCATCATGAACTGGAACCTCCAGAACTATGGGTCAAAGTAAACCTCTCCCTCTACATACGTGAACTATCTCAGGTGTTTTCTTATCATACTGGAAACCTGAGCAACACACTACAGCAGTGATGGCAAACCTTTTAGAGCTTTCAATGACACACACAGCACACTGTGCTACAAGTGCCATAGTTTCAACACCACTGCACTGGGGTCTGGATATTTGGGGGGCTGTTTCCACCTACTAGACATTCCATCTGGACTTGATCAGTTTATATTCGCATCAGCAATACAGAAAGATGAGTATTACCCAAAAGTCTCACCAACAGAACGCACTCTCATATTTTTGGACATTTGCCATTTGATAGGTGAAAATGGCCTATAATTTAGCTGTAATTTATGTTTCTCTCATGAATAAGGTTATGCTCATTCCCTTTTATTTTATATTTTTGTCCTTCAACATTCAGAATTTATTGTGCATTAAGAACACATTTTTCTTTTGACATATATTTCATGTATTTCTCTTTTTTTCTCATTTTTTTTCCAGTACCAGAAATCAAATTCAAAACCCTGTGCATGCCAGGCTGGCGCTGTGCTGCTGAGCTAAATCCCCAGGTCTGTTTCTCATTTCTGTGCTTACATTTTGAATTCTGGTATAGTTGGAGATGATTTCTCCTTGGTTCTTGTTTTTATACTTACATTTTGAACTCTTATAGAGTTGAAGATGAATTTTTATGTATTATGGAAATAATAAAACTATTTTGTCATTTTTGTTTTTAAAAGTACATAACTATTTGCTTAGATATTATTTATTAAAAATATATACTTTTTCTAAGTAACCTATGTTATCTGGATTATTACATGCTCAATATTACCTAGCTCTACATATGAATTTTGCATTTTATTTCTTTATATTTTTTATGGACTATTACTATATTGTTTTAATTACATAGAGACCTACATCATGGTTTAACATCAATTAAGACTGTATTTTCTTTGGATTATTTTCCTTAATATTGTCTGGGTTATTTTTACATATTTTTCCACATGAAGTTGCACCTCACTTTCTCTACCATAAAAACAACAAAATTATAAGCACTCATTAACCCTGAATTGAATTTATAAATTAACTCGGAAGGAAACATATACTGTTATGATATTGAATCATATATTCCATGAAGAGAGATTATTTTCCAATTAATTCCTTTAAATCTATTTTCAAACCTTTCAGGTGCTAGATGTTAAAAACACCTAATAATAGATTTTACACATCTAATTTAGTATAGGTAAAAAATACAACAGTGTCACCCACAGTGCCAGAGATTTCTATCAGTTTTGGAATTCTTTTTTCTACAACAGGGCCATTTTTCTTCCCAAGACTGGAAAATTAATGAAATGAAGATAGAAACACCACAGAAAAGATGAGAAAGAATCTTCAGCATCTATGATTTCTACTTCAGGTGATTTGTTATTACTATCTAGAAATGTTACTGATTTTGTATATTGATTTCATATTCATCAACATTGCTAAATTTACTAGCCCTGAGAGCTTTTTAGTGCAGTTGTTGAGGCTTTTGATATGTAAGATTATGCTGTTTTTAAACAGTGAAAACCTCTTTTCCAATTTGGATTCACTTTATTTCTTTCTCTTGTCTGACTGCTTTGGCCAGAAATTCCCACATCATGTTGAAGGAAAGTGTTGAGAGCAGGTATCTTTTTCTTGTTCCATAGCTTTAGTGAGAAGCTATGAACTTTTACCCATTCATTGTGGTAGTGGCTGGCTCCTTACATACGGCCTTTTTTATGTTGCAGTATGTTCCTGCTAAAATTGTCCAGTGTTTTATCGTGAAAGGATATTGAGTTTTATGGGACATTTTTTCTGTTGATATGGACATATGGTTTTGGGCTTTCATTCTGCTGATGTGATGTATCATATGAATTGATTTCCATATGTGAAACAACCCTTGACCCCTCAGATGACCTCACTGGACCTCACCAAACAATCTTATTAATGTGCTATTGGGTGCCTTTTGCTAGTAAGTGACACATGACCTCACTCATATGTGGAATAGAAAGTTGATTTCATGGGTATGGAAGCTGATGATGTTTACCCAAAACTATATAGTGGAAGAAAGAGGAAGGAATGTGTAAAGGCTGCTCTGTGGATTCCAAGTTGCAGTTAGAGAGGAGAAAGACCTTCTAGTGTGCTCCCGCATGATGGGATGAATATGGATAGTGATTGTAGATCTGAGACCTCAGAAAGATAGAAGAAAAGATTTTGAATGTTTTGCCATAAAAAACTGAAAACTGTTTAAAGAAATAGTTATTTTTAAAGTGACTACATAGTACATACTTGTATGAAAATATCACGTCACCCCATTAGTATGTGTAACTTTGCAGTTTTGGATAACAGTTAAATAAATTTAGTTTAAAGAAACAACAAAGACTATCTGACTTTTAACAATAACAACAAAATACAAGCTTTTGCAAAAGGCAAAAAAGCACATACTAGGGACTGAAATCATTCATCAATCAATAGAAACCAGAAGACTGAGATCCTCCATAGCACCATGGATGGCAACATCCATATCCATAGCCAGAGCCATATCTATAGGCCCCATAGCCACGGCCACAACCCAGTTGGTGGAAGTTGCCACACCCACAGCCATAGCTGTAGCCCTGGCTACCAAAGGCTCCATAGCCATACCCCAAGCCTCTGTAGTAGCTGCCGTAGTAGCTCGTGGTGTCAAGGGTGTTGAGTTAGTTTTGGTATGGAAGTTAGCTTTGTGAGTGAGACTACACAGAGATATTTCTATTTCCTCTTAACGAGTGTGAAAGCCACACCTCTAAATGTCATCTGTTAGAACATATTACTTGAAAAGTACGCCAAGTATCTTGTTTCCTAACCCTACCACATCTTCAACTTGTTTATGTAATTAGTTATTTTAAAGTTATGCAATACGTTTGATGTTCTGTTTTATGTGTATGCCTAGAAAACTATGTTGCCTCTAATAAAACACTATGGTGTTTATAGTCTCCATACATTTTTGAGTATCTGAGTTTCCAGCTCCATAAACAAATTCCTATGACTTCAAGTATTCACGATGCCTCACTGGAGGTTGCCTTTATCCTCTAATTGTGCCCATTCCTTTGACATTCCATGAGCACTGACTCTCTTCCAAGTTAACTGTATTATATCAGTCCCGCCAAGAATTCATATAAATTAAACCATAACAGTTCCCTGAAATTCCAGTCCTATTTTTAAAATGTCAATCAACTACAATGTTTATGTTAATACCATATGAATTTAAAGTCCACTGAGTGTCATATTTAGTAGCACTGCGCATATTTAATTTTTAATAGAGCCACCAACTGATGTTAAAAAATTTGTCAGCATTGTGTCTGCTGCAGAGGCAAGCTTCTTGCTAATAAAGATTGCATAATGGCCTCTACTAATCTCATACGAATAGCTTCATCTGCACTGACAGATGTGTATATCAGATTCTAAATACTATTCAATCATGGAACAATATAGTTACAGAATTAAAACAATTGAGGCATTTTATTTCAATGTCCATTTTAATTTTTTATTTATTTTATTTATTATTTTTATCATTGAGCAAATTGTGCTTCAGAGAGACTAGCCAACTTACGCGACAACTACCTTTAGTGGCAGTTTAGGACTTAGATAAATGTGATTCAGTTCTTGGCTTTAGTTCAGCGAGGAGATATGAAATTAAAGACACAATTGTAGGTTAAAAAATCTCTTGTGCCACAAAGAGGCTGTCTTACTTTTTTTCTATAGTTTATTTACCCCATCGTAATAAATGCTTATAATGTAAAACCAGGTAATATGTATGCTCAGATACTTCTATTTTTTAAAAGCTCAACATAATTGAATTTCACAAAACATGAAATTTGATCTTTCATCATGTGTATTAAATTGTTTTCCTTACCAGCTTATTTAGAGTAAGAATTAGCTGCTAATGTATTTGTGAGCTGCTTGTGCTTTGCAACATGCAAATTGAATTATTAATAATAAGAAAACTATTCTGTTTTACTAAACAGCAGTTAGAAGAATTTGAGTTCAATAAAATTGGGTGTATTTTTAAAAAAAAACTATTGTCTTTAACACTTGTCATAATCCAGGGAAATATTTTCCTCATAGGAGCTACATTATTATCATTAATATAGGATCTGACAAGAGCCAACTTAGAAATTGCTTCCTATACTTATCTGCCTTTTTTTAAAATTACACACAGAGAAACTAACTTGTGGCACTAAGCTTTTCCTGTACCTGACATATGAATTCTTCTGCATCATCTCATTCTCTGTGTATCCAGCTCTGGCCCAGGACAGAAAGGGCTAAATTCTCCCAGCCACCCTAGGACTTAAGCTGGTTTCTATAAAACAGAAGCGCCCTTTTCTTTTTGATGTTGTTTAGATACCAATGAATTCACAACTGAATATGATGACAAATATAAGTCAGTGAATCCTTCTGAGCTTCTAAATTTTTTAGCAGTTATGGAAAATGATATAAAGAGATTCTTTAAAAAATAAAAATAGAACTGCCGAACAATAGTAAAATTGCACTACTGGCTGGGCTGTATTTTCAAAGGAAATAAAATCATTGTATTAAAGACTCACATTCCTATATTTATTGCAGCATTACTCAAAATAGCTAAGATAAGGGGTTGATCAAGATGGCCCAAACAGAAAACTATTCATCCATAAGAAAGAATAAAATCCTGCAATCTTCAGTAAGATGGATGGAACTAGAAGTCACTGTATAAAGTAAAATCAGCTAGATGCAAAACGACCACATATTCTCACTCATTTGTGGCCCCTAAGACATTGATCTTGAAGAACAGTGAAGTGGAATAAGGCTCACCAGAGGCAGAAGGGAAGGTAGGAAAAGGGATACAAAGGAGTTACGTAAGGGGTAATAAAATGCACAGCTAATTAGAGGACTTAGTTCTGGTTTCGTGCTTCACTGTTAGGTAACTACTGGTTACAAGACATATGTCAAAACAACTGGAAAGAAAATACAAAAATATTCCAACACATAAAAAATGACTAATGTCTTGAGGACATGGAAGAGATTATTACCTGGATTTGAATATTATACCACATATACATGAATCAAATTATCATATTGTACCCTGCAAAGATCTACAAACATTATGTCTCAATAATAAAAAAAAAGAAAAAGAAAAATCACTAAAGAAACAGAAAAGATTAAATTCCCTCAAAATATCTTTGAGGTTAATTAACACTGGACACTGGCCAACTAGGTGAAATAGTAATAAATAAGCTTTGTTTTAATTATTAATACCTCAAATAACTGCAAAATGTGTGCAAGAACTTTTAAACAAAGTTAGGAGGATATTTTCCAGAAAAAAAGAATTTTTGGACGATTCTGTACAGATAGTAGACCTGTAAATGGTACAATGATTGACAAGTACTTAGTAGGAAAATTATACATGTACAATATTTACTTTTAAAGTAAACAAAAATGAAAAATATTATTTATAGAATCATGGCAGGATAAACAGTATATGCAGCCATTTACACATGTTAAAGTCAAACTCATAACAATTCTTCATAATGCTGTCATTATCTTGCTTAATTGCCTACACAAAACTACAATAATAATTGTGTCTGAGCTGAGATTTGAAACCAGTTTTCTGGCTCAAGAACCTGTGCTTTCTCATATTGTGCAATACTGTCTCTACTCTCAAGTAAGATTTAAGTAGGATTGTCTTCAGTGGGAACATGACTTAACAGAAGAACATTAAATCTATTTTTTGAACATTAAAATTTAAGGTGGAAAACAACAACATACTTGAACAAGAAACAAAATTATTTCAAAAATTAAGCATTTTAAACCATTTCTTTTTAGATATGCTTTGGTAGCCTTAATAAGTCAAAGCATACTCCTCATAACTTCACTCTTCTGCATTCTTCAGGAAACTCATTATGAGTTTTGATTAAGTTGACACCGTGATTTAGAAATGTTTATAGAAATTTTTGGAATGCTAGAGGCAGCTTCTGTATCCTTTTACTGGAGAATCCGTTCATTCAGCTATAATTATTCAAGTATTTACTGGAGTGGTTGCTATTGTACTGTCTTTCAGATACCACTATGCCTTATGTAGAGAAGAAAAACTAGTTCATGAAATTCCTGGAGGTTATATTGTTGTACAAATATACAAGCAAGCTACAGCTAGGAATTGTGCTAGGAAGTGACCAGAATATGAAATGAACATGAACCTCCATTTGGAGGTCTGGGTAATTGTCTCATTTATATCATTCATAAAATCATTTATAAAATCACCAGGGAATATTGTCTTGTTAGAAGGGATTGTCTCTGGGCTATATATCTATGGAACACTGTGAGTACTTTTGAGGCTGTTACTTCTTTTTAACTGTCATACCTTAATACTATTAAGTAACTTGTTTTTTTGTTCAGTCAGAACCTTCTCCTGCTGCCTCAACTTTTGTTCCTGACAACTGTGTTCTGTCTCTTATTCCTACATATTTTTAAAAATTAATTTTATTGGTACATTTTTGACCTTCATAATGATCACATTCGTCATAGGGAATTTTACCTGTATGCAACATAGTGTAATTCTTGTTTTACTCCATTCACCTCCCTTCCCATCAATCTTTCCTCCCCTCCCAAAAACTATTTGTATTTTTCTATTTTAAAATATTATATTTCCACCCTCTCTTCCCCCTCCCTGCTCTGTTGCTTCCCTTCATATTTGAACATTTCCTCTTTCTTTCCCAGTAACTATCCTCCATTTTGGTCCTTATTTATCCTTTCAATTTCTCACACAAGAGAAACAGTGTGATATTTAAACATGTGTGTCTGATTTATTTCACTTAAAATTAAGTTCTCAAGGTGATTGAGACTTAAATTCTCAAGTTCTTCAGCTTTTGTTTACCTAGTAATGTTGCGAGTTTACCCTTCTGTATGGCAGAGTAGTACTCCATTGTATATAAAAGAACTGTTCTTCACTGTCAGTGGGAATGTAAATTGGAAAACTCACTATAGAAATCAGTATGAAGATCCCTCAAAAAATCTAAAACTAGAGGTTTCATCTGACCCAGCACTTCTCCTTCTAATATTTGCCCAAAAGAATTGAAAGCATCATGTCACAGTGATATATGCATACCTATGTTTATAACAGCACAATTTAATAGCTAAATCTTGGAAAACAGCCCATATGGCCATCAATGGATGAATGGACAAAAGAGAAATAGAGAGAAATGAAAGAAGGAAAGAAAGAAAGAAAGAAAGAAAGAAAGAAAGAAAGAAAGAAAGAAAGAAAGAAAGAAAGAAAGAAAGAAAGAAAAGAAGAAAAGGAAAGAAAAGAAAAGAAGAAAGAAAAGAAAAAACGAAGAAAAAATAGCCTATTCCTATATTTTAGTTGAATAGTTTTCATTTCCTCTCTTATCGGTCTTTCTTTTCTGTTTTTTTTTTTTTTTTTTTTTTTTTTTGTAATAGGAATTGAACTCAGGACCTTGCTCTTGCCAGGCAAGCCCTGTGCCACTGAGCTATATCGCAGCTCTGGATCTTTCCTTTTTCAGAGGGGGGCGGTGGTTTTCCAGTACCAGGAACTGAACTCATGACCTTGCGTGTGCCAGGCAGGAGCTGTGCTGCTGAGCTAAATCCCTAGCACCCCCTGGATGTTTCTTTACAAGACATCAATGGGACGTATAGTTTTCAACTGGAGTCAATACAAAAGCACACTTTACTTTCAGGTTTATATGATATCTAATTGATTTATATGTATTTCTTCCACAGACCTACTCTGGCAAAATAATATGATCCATAATACACTGCTCTATATTTTGAGCTTCTACAAATGAATGAGATACCTCTGCTCCTTGCTTTAAGAAATACCAGTAGTTTAACTTTCCATATGTTATACCTTTGTTTTCCCCTTTCCATTTATATAGTCCACATAGTTTTAGGAACTATCACAGATTAGAATTAATATTAGAGAGAGTTACAATGTTTTATCACTGGCTAAAAATTTTTTCACATACAGACATGTAAGCACTTCTTAGATTTAAAGAAAAAAGTTAAACTGATTAACTGAAATGATACATGCATCAGCAAATTAATTGTACTACATCTACCCCGCATGGGCAAGAAGAGAAATAATACTCATAAATATCTGATAGAACAGAATACATATATGTTAACTTAAGTCCAACTGAGGCTCCCACACTGCCCGTCACTTACCGCTGTTCCATCTTTAGTTCCTTGTGCCATTCTCACAGCCATGCCATAAGCCTCTCTTTATACTGAAACACTCCCTTATTCTCACATTCTCTCACTCTGACCCAGCTCTTCTTTACCTCAGAGTGGCAATTAGGCAGCAACACCAGGAACTTTCTACTTTTTTCCCCTCTCATTTGTCCTTTTCCTTGTTTTGAATCATTTAAAATTTCATATAAAATATGCAAAAATTGCATATAAAGACTGCCTTGATTGTCTTCCTTTCTGCCTCCACTGTTAGCAGATACAATTTCCTCTTCCTGAAAATTCCCATCTAGGCAAAAAGCTTGAATATTTACCAGTAATTCAAGCTAGTTAACCTAGACTTATACTTGAGTCAACTTTTTTTCTTACTTCTTTTGAGCTTAAAATAATTCTCATGCATTCATTCAATAAATAATAGCAAACATTTTCCCACTTAATTGAATTGGACATAAGTAAGAAGAGAAACAAAACTCCTCAAGACCACCGGACTAACATTTTAGTCAAAGAGGAAGATTGTAACCAAATACAGATCTAACATCATTCAATATACCAAATATTTACTGAATGCTAAACAGGAATAAATATATTTCCAAGCATTTGCAGATAGTTCAAGGTAGTGACCAATAGTGGTTGATACATTGTGTCAACTTGAGAAGTTTAGAAGTTTAACTAAACAACTCAGTAAGATCCTCACTTTCTAAACATCCTCAACCTGTACACGAGGACTTGGCCTAGAGCTGGGAGGAGTAGCCCACTGACAATATAAGAGAGGAAAGAGGCTTATTCCCCACTTTTTGCTCTTGCGGCTTTTGCTGTCTCCTCTTACCTTGAACTGTTGTCCCTGTACCATGCCAGCCTGCGTGGGAACCAGCTGATTATAGCCAGAAACCTTCACACACTGTGAGCTAAATAAACCCTTTCCTTTCTTAACTTTGGGTGTCAGGTATTTTGTCTCAGCAATGAAAGAAAAGTAACTAAAACATGAACAAAATAGAAAATAACAGCTCTGGTTTTCTGAAAACTGTATTCTAATGAGTGCAAGGGACCAACATTAAATGATATACAAAAGGATGTTATAGAATGTCAACTACTAGAAAGAAAATATAAGGCATAGATGAATGATATGTAATGAAAAATGGGAGATATTGACATTATATATGACTGGATAGGAAAGGTATTCTTAAAAATGAGGCTTTGGGGTAATGACCAAGAAGAGGAAGCTATGGGTATATAGCTTTGAGTGGAAGATTACCATGTAAAGAGAACAGAAAGCACAATTGCCTGAAGTATGAACAAACTAGGATCCTTTCAGGACCAACTTGTGTAATGTGGAGTGAACTGGGAGGATACTAGAGGAATACTGTGCCAGAGACATATGATCATGTAGGTCTATCATGAGAGTTTATATTCTGAGAAACACTATTCACACAAGTAATTTCACACATTCCCTAATGATTTCATACAAACAGCTTTGTACTTGCTTTAAAAGGTAGGAAGTAGTCCTTTAGGGTTAAAGTGAATGGTCTTAGCCAGGTTTTTCATTGCTGGGACAAAATGTCTAACACCCAGATTTGAAGGAAAAGATGTTTATTTGTCATATGGTTTCAGGAGATTCAGTCCATGGTCTACTGGTTGCAGACGATCCGAGCAGAAAAGTGCGATAGCACCGCTACTTAGTTCTTGGTAGTTGAGAAACAGAGCAGGTCAATAGTGTCTGAGAGTAGTAGATCAGGGACCACATTTAGGGCATCTTCCACTTGGGGTTTTCACTGTACTTTTGGCTTCACTTGTGCAGAATCATGAGCTGACTTTTCAATGATTCCTTGCCTGCCTCTGAGGCCTTTCTTTCACATGAGAGTGGAAGCCTCCCTGACCCCACATTCTGCATGTTTGTAAAAGTATCATCATTTGGGTGATTCCAAGATCAGCAGTTAGTGGGAGCAGTAGGGAGGACTCTTGGCAGTTGGCTTCAGTGGTCTCTGATTGCTTAAATAGTGAATAAATGCAGAAGCAAATTTCTCCCGAGATCCTTCCAACAAAGCTCAACACAGCTGACATCTGATGCCTGGCTTTATTTCAGTCACAGGGAACCCTGACAAGATAACCCAGAAATTCTGATGCTATGACAGACTTTGCACCTACAGAAATGTGATGAAGAGATAGTTGTTATCTTCATACAGCTGTCTAGTAATTCCTTTTTTTTTCCATCAGTGCTAGAAATGGCACTCAGGTCATGCTGTAAAAATTTTCTCTCTCAACTACATTCCTATCTCAAGTCTGTGACATTTTGCATAGCAATAAAAAACAAATATATTTTCTTAAACTTTTTAGTCAGAATACTCTTACCACTCCAATTTATAAAATTAAATCACGGCAATATTATTAAACTTCATCATGTACTTTTTTTCACACAATTATAGTTGAGGGAAATAAAAAAGAATTGACTGTGTATCGTTCAGTGCTCATGAGAGGAAGATTTAATGCAAGATATACAAACACACAAGAATTTGCAAGATTGGATAACAATGGCCACCCACAGAGTCATGTGTGAATGAGTGCACAAGGTCTGTCTGTGCACTGGAGAGCTGAAGGATCCTGTGGAAAGTCTGGAGCTCAGCATAGTGTTCCATGTGAGTCCATACCAGGAGACTGAAGGGTCTGTGAAGGAAACCAGGAGAAAATGCCCAAGGTGAGGATGAAGACAGGAGCTCCTCTGAACAAAAAGAAGCCAGCCTTCCTTTTTCACTTCCTATTTATACCATTCAAGGGACAGCCACCCTCGGTGGCTCTTCTGTCTTTAGTAAATCCCCTCAGCCACACCTGGTACTATATTGATCCAATTTAGTTGGGCATTTCTTATTCACTATCACACAGGGTAATCTCAGTGATGAGGATGGAACATGAGTTTAGTATGCATATGGAGAGCAAAGGAAGAAAAGTTTGGGCTTCTTAAATTTGTTCTATGACCCTGTGGTGTGATAGAAGATTGATGCGACTTTGATGCTGCACCACACTTGTCAGCTATCAACAGAGCAACGTGTCCTTCGAAGAGTTTTTCTCTCTACACAGATCAGAAAACTAAATTCAAACAATTCATCTTCTGGTTCTGAATATGTCATTTAATTTGACATTGGATAGAGTGGTATGTCTAACCTCATATTGAAAATAATGAAAATCACTTTACATGATTCAAGAAACTATTGTGTATCCTGTATCTACAAAATGTAGGGACTGGGGATTTAGGTCAGCTGCACAGTGCCTGCCTGGCAAGAGTGAGGTCATGAGTTCAATTCCCAGTACCGCAAAAAAAAAAAAAAATGTACAGGTAACATCTTTGAAAATGTTAAAATGCCATATAGTAATTTTTCATGAAATAAAATATACTTTGTAATGTTAACAATGAATAGTTGATTAATATATTTCTTATGAATACCTATGATTAGAAAGATCTTGTCTTTCTGATGAAATTATTTATATGTTCTATCTCCTTTGGTTTTATAAGGGTTGCAAAACAGGGCACTGGTTCTTAAAATTGTCCCTTCAGTTTCTTTTTCTCCCAACTTCCAGTAAGTCCTAAATTGTGGCCATCATATTTTTAATGATGGTATTTCTTATGAAATGGGAAGAGCTCCACAGGAAGTCCAACTGTACTTCTCAGTCTCCAGCTTCTAAATGAATCTCTGTTGATCATGATGAATGGCTTATATATCTGCTAGAAAAGTCTCCATGTGGTTTTATGTTATAGGGAAATGAAGTGCCTAGAACACTCTAATAAAAGTACCACATGAAGCACAGCATAATTATTACTTTTGTCGGCTTTTCCTTAATGTCAAGCCCAAGCAGCATCTTTGGGGAGAAGTTTCATTTATCACATAAGATTGATTCAGTGTCCTCACGACAAGTCCTATTATAACCAGTGCATGCCTACGTCTTATTAAAAACTTAACACAGAAACTTGTAATTATGTATTTATTATCTGAGTTTCCATCTGGCTTGTAAGTCCATTGAGATCTCAAGAAATTCTTTTTTGACCTTCAACCTCTGATACTTTCTACAGATCGGCACAATGTGATGACACATTCCTCTTGTGCAGATAATTGAACAAGCACTTAGGGAATCTACCAAGAGAAGCCTCACCCACTGTACCTTTACCAGGCATCAAAAAACTGAATACAGTGAGCTCCACACTGCTATTTTTATTAAATACTTCCAATGTTTGTCTAACAATATGAATTGTTTGCACTATGTGTAAACTAATATATAATTATTTTGCAAGTTCATAAACACTTGGTATTGGCCTCCTGCAATTCTACTGTATGAGCCTTCTGATCTCACATCTATTATATAACTGATGTTTCTTCCTTCTGTCTTAGGAATAAAGAGTTGAAGGCCCAAATTTTCAGAATCACCAACACATGCTACTTCCCTTGGCCTGATCATCCTATATTCATGAGGGATGTGAAATGTGACAACTTGCATAATTTTTCTCCTTTTCTTCATCTTCCATTTGCTTTTGTCTTTGACCAGGTTGACTTGCACAATTTAATGCTAAAGATAACACTGTCATAAATTATTATGTAGATGGACACAGATTGGCCAGATTTTCACTGATAGCCTAAGTGCAGTCTCTTTTAAAGTTTGTCATTAATTTAAAAACAAATCAGATCAGGGGCATAGCTCAGTGGCACAGTGCCTGCCTTGCAAGCATGAGGTCCTGAGTTTGATTCCCAGTACCAAAAAGTATTAAACACAAATATAAGAGACATTACTCCTGATAACTGAAAAATGTCCTTAGAGAGTACAACAGAGTTCCATAAATCCTCATGTGTACAATGTTTTTGCATCAGTGAAGAACACATCTGAAAATAAAAGTTGGATAAAAATGAAGTTGCAAACACCAATGGAGGGGCAACAATAGGTAAACACAGCAAGCAAGGGCAGTGCAGTCACTTCTAGAATTCTACAATCAAAAGTTATGACCAAGGTTACACTTAACAAAGCCTATGAGTGTTGCTTTCTAAATAGAATCATAAACTGGGTTGCACAAGTATAAGTAGCCTTATCACTGATGAGTAAAATTAATCAACAGAAAAGAGTCTTTTCAGGACATTTTAAGAAACAAAAATATATAGTATGGTAAAGGTTTCTTTGAGTACCCAATGGAGGGACATACAGAGCTATATCTCTAAATAGAGGCAAAACTCTGGGCATCTGGAAGGAAGAATAGTACCTCTGCTAATCATAGCATGTCAGTAAGTTTCTGCATGCTCTCTGAGCTCCTTCAGTTGTCATTTAAGTGAGGCCAAAAGGGCAACCATAGGAGAAATCCATTAAGAACACAGCTTCCAGCATGACAACGGGGTTATTTGTTGCTCACAAACAGCAAAAGACAACTGACTTTGAATAAATGTAATGCAGTAGTACATGGTGCAGTAGTATGGCCTAACAACCCCCCTGCCTAAAATGTGAAGCTGGTAAAAAGTAGCTGCAGCTGCACTAACATACTCTAAGTATAATGTGAAAAGAACTGGTGGGCATTCTACATATGCTCAAAGTTACTTGGGATTATAAAAATACACCATCATCAGGAAATTATTACAAAGCACACACACACAAAACATTGATAGATAAAAAAAATAAACTCACATACTATGTTTGTACATAATAAAATTATTTATAAGGGAAAAATAACTATGATGCATTGAAAATATCACAATGAGTTTAGTATGAGGAGACTTTCTACACTTCTCCCATGAACAATTTGAAATGTGAGTTATGCCAAAATACGTATCCCAAAAGAAAAAAGAAAATCTTTATCCAATTTATAAGTCTCTCCAAAATAAAAACTGCAAATCTAGATGCCTCTTAACAAGTCATTTCTGACCTGCTGAAATCTGAAGATTTGTCATAGTAACCTAGCTTTGGCTGATAAGCATTTCATATGACAGATGCATCCATGAACTGAAGAATCGGCAGCAGGAAAAATTCCTCAAGACCTCAGTGTTGTTCAAGGTTTCCCAGTAGAAACCATATGGCCAGCATCTTCCATAGTAACATGGGCAGCAGCAGCCATATCCATAACCTCCAGAGCCAAAGCCAGAGCCAGAACCTAGATGCTGGAGCCACCCACAGGCACACCCCACACCTCCAAGGCTCTGACCACCATAATAGTTGCCATAGCAATCACTCACTTCACCAACGTTTGAAAATTTGCTCAGAAAAAAGTGTTTCATACAGAATATGAATTTCTCTGCTCTTAGAATGACTTATACATCCTTTGTTTTGGATGTGGCAAACCAGAGACAAAGTAGACTTGTACTTTATGAACCGATATGCATTAAAAACAATCCCATTAATGTTTTGTTCATTTGGTAGTGGGGCACTCACACCCAATAATTCTCAAATGCCTTATTGCTACCTCTAAATTATTTAAGCTTTATCATGTGTCTTTTATAATAAAAAGTATTTATTGCCATGTTTAATCTCTCTAATCATTTTTAGGACCCTGCATAACATGGAAACTACATATATCATTTAAGATTGTTTTCAAATACTAACACTATTCTGAAAACTTAAAAGCATAGAATTCCAGGTTCCAAAGAGCAGGACCAATAGGTCTTACTGTGATATCTTCAACATCACCTTGATTTTTGTCGCTCCATGTTCAGCTGTATATAACATTGCTGTGTTCTAATTAGGTCATAGAATTTTACATGGCTATTTGGTGAACAGTTCTGTATACATAGACATTTCCTAAGCATGATAAATCTAAAATATGTTTGTCAATGAAAAACAAGTATGTGAATAATATTTGTGTGAGTGGTATTTTCTGTAAATACTCCATTTAGTGTAATGATGTATATATAGAGAAATGAATATCTGTATATTGAGAAGCATGTGGACTATACTTGTATCTAAATTACGCCTGTCTTAATGCTAATAAATCTTCATGTATGCTTTAATTTACTTCCTGATCAGTTCTTACTAATAATATGGGTTCAGAAAAAGATGCATCAAAAAATATTTAACTAATATTGTTAATTTCATGGGAAATGTCAGTAATGCAATATCAGGAATCAATGACATTTTAAGTTCCAGAGATTGAAAATGTGTGAAAATGATTAAAATACCACATTGTTTTAGATACCTATCTGGCAAAAGAGCCCAAGGGGTATTTTATATAGTGTCATTTTTTATGTCCCTATACAAGATCCAAACAGTTCTATTTTTGCTAATAAAATGTTACCATCTCTATCTAGGCACTGCTGATGGTCTAGAATATGGTAGGAAAGTGTAATAAATCCAGAAAAAGTTTGGACTCTATTAAACGTAATTACTAAAGGCAAAACATACTCATTTTCTGTGGATGAAGATTACAAAATATCTGTTATTAAATCTCTATATCATCTTCTCAACACAATTCCATTGGTAATAATTTAAAAATATAAAGATATAATTTTTTTATCAGTTAATGACACTATGAGCATTTTGCTATAGGAAAATTAAATCGTCCTGTACTTTTATGTTATCCATTATGATGACTTCATTTTAAGAATTCTATTTAAGGTTTACGTCCTTTCTCTCACAGGTCTTCTCATCATTGCAAAACCACGGAAATATTTTGTCAGTGAATACTGAAATAAGGCAAGGTACTTGACGATTATCACAGTTACTGATGGTGGTTCTGTAGAGCATGTTAGTGAACCTGGAAAAGAAAACGAGCCTAGCACTGAAATGCTGGAATGTGCAAATTGTAAAACTGGTGCTAATCTCACAACCTTAGAAAATGGAAGAAAATCAACAAAAGATAGTTTTCAAATAAGCATTTTATGAAATATTAACAAAAGCCTTTCAAAATATAGTGCAAAAATAGCTTTTTACAAATTTCAATTGTGTCTAATTCAGCAATGGATGTAACAAGAGACATAGGTGACATTAGGAAAGAAATATTTTAGAATATAGAAGAAAGGGATCTCGGATATATGCATCAATTCCTCAAGATGAATGTATTTATTATGTACCTGAAGCATATATTGATAAAAAGAGAAAAAAGGCAAAAAGCCCATTAATTGTCATCCATTGACTGTTTTAAGAGTTAAAGCATGCAAACGATTATAATTGATCCCATCTGAATCCATAAGCGTAATAAAATTTTATTCCATATTCAAATGTGATTTTTTGCAAATTTGTAACCTCTCATTATCTTTTTTTATTTTAAAAATAAAAGGAGGAAAACATTAACAGACAGACAAACTTTTACAAAATACCAAAAGACCAGTACAGACAATACAGAGTTACAAACGAAGTGGTAGGAAATTAACAATCCTTGTTGTATTACATATTGATATCTTCAAAGTGGTTGCTCATGAAAACAGACAGAAACATGCAATACTGATTAATCAAGGACTCACTGACAGTTTCTTTCAGCAAAGAAATAGAAGACAGTAGAACAACTATGTTAACTATCCT
>NW_004955407.1:29997310-29999240 GCF_000276665.1 Chinchilla lanigera
AGTTGTTGATTCTTTCAAGTGTTTCACGTGCAGTTTGGTTTTTGTTCATGAACTCTCTGCCTACCCCTATGTCTTCAAGGTTTTTACCTACTCTCTCTTCCAATAGACTTAATGTTTCTGTTTTAATATTGAGATCTGTGAACCATTTTGACTTGAGTTTGGTGGATGGTGATAGACTTGGGTCTATTTTCAGTCTTTGGCAGGTAGCTAAGCCAATTTTTCCAGCACCATTTAAAGAGAGATGCTATCTTTCCTCCAGCAAGTTGGTTTGACCCCTTTATCAAAGATTACGTGGCTGAGTGTGTTTTTGGTTGTGGCCATTTCTTCCAGTCTGTTCCATTGATCCTCAGTTCTGTTTTTCAGCCAGTACCAGGTTGATTTTATGACAGTAGCTTTGTGGTATAATTTCAGGTCAGGGATTGTGATTCCACCTGACTTATCCTTGTTGCCCAGGACTGCTTTTGCTATTCTGGGTCCCTTCTGGTTCCAGATGAATTTAAAGCATGTTTTCTTGAGATCTGTGAGGTATGCTAATGGTAGTTTAATGGAAATTGCATTGAATCTGTACAGCAGTTTTGGGAGAATGGCCATTTTCCCAATGTTGGTTCTTCCTATCCATGAGCAAGGAATATTTTTCCATTTATGGAAATCTTCTTCAATCTCTTTTTTCAGAGTACTTTAGTTTTCACTGAATAGATCTTTGACTTCTTTTGTTAGAT
This sequence comes from Chinchilla lanigera, assembly GCF_000276665.1. NCBI lineage: Eukaryota > Metazoa > Chordata > Mammalia > Rodentia > Chinchillidae > Chinchilla > Chinchilla lanigera. The sequence continues at coordinate 29,998,030 of NW_004955407.1, forward strand.
TGATTGCTACATATTTCAATTCCTTGGATGTTATTGTGAAAGGTATGGTTTCTTTAATTTCTCTCTCAGTCTGTTTGTTGTTTGTGTATAGGAATGCTATCAATTTCTGTGAGTTGACTTTGTATCCAGCTACACTGCTGAATTTGTCAATTAATTCAAGGAGTCTTCTTGTGGAGTTTTTGGGTTCTTCCATGTAAAGTATCACGTCATCTGCAAATACTGATAGTTTTACTTCTTTCTTTCCTATTTTTATTCCTTTTATTTCTCTCTCTTGTCTAATTGCTCTGGGTAGTGGTTCCACAACTATATTGAAGAGGAGTGGTGGCAGCGGACATCCTTGTCTTGTTCCCAATTTTAAAGTAAAAGCTTGCAGTTTTTGTCCATTGAGAATGATGTTGGCTGGTGGATTGTCATAAATGGCTTTGATGAGATTAAGATAAAGACCATCTATTCCTATTTTCTCTAGAGTTTTTATCATAAATGCATGTTGGACTTGTTGAAAGCTTTTTCTGCATCTGTTGAGATGGTCATGTGGTTCTTGTCTTTGGCTCCATTGACATGGCATATAATATTTATAGATTTGCAAATACTGAACCAACCCTGCATTCTTGGAATGAATCTGACTTGGTCGTGAAGTATGATTTTCTTGATAACCTGCTGCATTCTACTTGCTTGTATCTTATTGAGTATCTTTGCATCTATATTCATTAGGGAGATTGGTCTGTAGTTCTCTTTCTTGGTTGGCTCTTTCTCTGGTTTTGGTGTCAGTATGATGCTTGCCTCCAGAAATGAGTTAGGGAGAACTGCTTCCTTTTCAATTTCATTGAAGAGTTTGAGGAGTGTTGGTATTAAATCTTCTCTGAATTTCTTGTAAAATGCTGGTGTGAATCCATCAGGGCCTGGGCTTTTCTATCTCAGTAGGTTCAACAATTTTATATCTCAGTAGGTTCAACAATTTTATATCTTCTTGTCTCAACCTTGGTAATTTATACATATCTAGGAATTTGTCCATTCCTTCTGAGGTTTCTATCCTACGGGAGTAAAGATTTTCAAAGTAGGTATTAATGATCTTCTGAATTTCTGTGGAATCTGTAGTAATTTCATCCTTTTCATTCCTTATTGCATGAATCTGAGTTCTTTCTTTCCTTTTCTTGATAAGGTTGGGTAGGGGTTTATCAATTTTATTTATTCTTTCAAAGAACCAGCTCTTT
>NW_004955407.1:30001195-30047390 GCF_000276665.1 Chinchilla lanigera
TTCCTTCATTATTATTGTCATTTCATTTTTTGCCTGAGAGATTATTTCTGATCTCATCTCTTCTATGGCCTTATGGAGTTGTTTCTTTACTTCCATTGCAATCATTTCAGCTATTTCAGACATGCATTTACCAAGTTCTCCTATGTCAATGTCTCCCGGACTTGTTCTGATTGGTGTGGAGTGCTGGGATTGTGATTTAGTCCTTTGTTTTGTCATGTTTGCTACCAGATGCAGAAAGCTCAGTTTTCCTCTTCAGTGGCTGCACAGCAAAGGCCACTAGTGTCCCCAGTTTTCCTGTTGGTCAGGTTTGCCCCTTAGTGACCTCTGAGAAGCACTACTTAGTCTCTAGTTTTCTGGCAGTTGTTGATTTATATCTAGTTATCCCAGGTCTCAGACACAGGCATTGGTGTCAGCTGATGGCAGACCATCTGAACCAGTGTCCCCTTGCAGTTCAGGGCATATGCATGGCCCAGAGTCGGGTTGCACTGGTGTGACAATCCCAGTCCAGTGGACCTGTGTCCCCAAGCAGTTCAGCATACAGGCAAAACCTGGACACAAACTGGAGGGTCAACAGTTTCTGAACCACCTGATTCTGTGTCTCCAGTCAGTTCAAGACACACACAGGAACCAGATGCAGGCCAGATGGGCAGCAATCACAGACTGCCCGTGCCTGCAACCCCCTAGGGGATCTAAGCACAAGTAAAGCATGGACTCAAACTGTGGGACCTGCAGCTCTTGGAGCACTCACTCACATGGCACAGGGCAAATGCAAGGAGGGGCCACATGCACCCCCCCTCCAGCTAGAACAGTCCCTGGGGCTTCTGAGTGAGGACCTCCTGTCTGCCACAGGTGCCCAGAGGGCAGAGACAGTCTGTAATGGGGGCGGGGTCCTGGGTTGCCCACTCTGCCACTAGGAAATCAGTGGGAAATACCTGGCTCTCTCTGCGAGTTTCAGCTGGGAACCGTGGTGGTGGGAGTAAAGCAGGGACTGGAACCACAGGACCAGTAGCTCCCGGAGCACTCGCTCACTCGTTGCAGGATGCATGCAGGGAGGGGCTGCATGCACCCCGGCTAGAGCAGTCCCTGGGGGAATTTCTGTCTGTGGCAGATGCCTGGAGGGTAGAGCCTCAATCTGTAATGGCCGTGGAGTCCTGGGTCGCATCTCTCAAGTTATCTAACAAGGTCATTCTACACATTGGATAATAAAATATAGTAATAGAAAGTACCAGAATATGATGGTTAGAAATAATATTTTGCTGAAACATACTACAAATAATTTGTTCCAACAGTTTTGAATTAGAAGAATAATGTTAAATTTTATAAATTTTATTTTCATATTGATCTATTTTTTCTTTTAAAGTCTAGGAAAAACAGGAAAAATTTATCTGAAATATTTTCACAGTTACTACTCCAAATTTTCTATTTCTTCTTGAAATATTGAAGTATTTAAAATGTTGAACTAATGAATGAATTTTCTTCAGATATTTTTATTTTCTTCATGTACAACTTATTTCCCTATAATATTTGAACAAAAATACTTCTGTGACCATTGTCATAGCTTCCTGTTCATATTTAATTCTTCCTCCACCTCTTTGTTCTCATGTCTGTGTGTGCACACAAACACAAATACATATACATGCACACACAAATTGCATCAGAAGTTTTCTTTTTACCTGATTCCTTAAACAAGTGATGAAGGGTAATTATATTATTGGTGAGACTTATAAGAGATTAAATAAATATTACATTCAATACAATAAATGAATGATGCCCTAGACAATGTCACAAGTTCTGGTGGCTGTTATGTCATTCACTAAGCCAAAATCATTGAAAATTATATATATTCTCAAAAATGAAAAACACATAAAAATGGCATTTTAAATACAATCTCAAGAGACATAGCAAACTCAAAAATTTAAAGGCCTATAAAGATAATAAAAGCTAAATTAAGTGATTTCATAGGTCAGCCATTTCGAGGGCTAAAGTGAGACAATCAAATTATTAGGGCATTGAGAAAGGGAAGGACTTTTTAAGCCCAAAAGCACTAATCTTACTATATCCAGTTGTCCTTCAACCTAAAAATAACAATGCTCATTTACATGCATGTTGCAATAGCCAAATTTTTTGAGCTACATAATTACTTCCAGTAAGGACACATACCAGCCATTTGAGAACCTAACTTATTATTATGAAAGTCCCTGTCTCTCTCCCTGTCTCTTTCTCTGTCTCTGTCTGTCTCTGCTTCTCTAACTCTCTATTTCTCTGTCTCTGTCTATCTCTCTGTTGCTGTCTCTCTCTGTGCTTAGAGCTGGAGCTTTGCTCAGGTAATAAATCTAGTTAGTAAGGAAAGTCTGGCCTAGTTTTCCAGGCCTAAACTGCAGAGAGTTTAGTGAGATTTCTTGGTGCTGGAGTTAGTTTGAAGGATGCAAGTACCTTCAGGTCAGAAGTTACTTTATGGTTTAAGGGACTTGTGTTCACCCTAGGGTAATGAATATAAGTGTATGAAGATGTCTTAGTCTCATCTCCTTAAGCATTCAGTTGACTAAACTTTCTATGTTCCAATTCTTAGTCTACAACACAAATTCTGATTATTTCTCATCATTCCTTACATAAAAAGTGGAAGCTGAATTTAAGCCTTCACCCACTCTGGACAGTGATTTTTCAGGATAAATTAATAAACCATTCTCTGGTCATTATTTTATTCCCCATGTCAAACAGAGACGATATGCTGACAAAATAGGTTTTAAGTATTTCCATTTTCCTATGACAACAATTTCTCTCTGCCAATTAATAAATTAATCTGATTATAATTTGAATTTCCATGCAGAATAAAATCAGAGATAATTAAAAAATCAAACAAACACAAATATTATAGGTCTTGCAACAATCATTTCATTGTATACTAATAAACTGTCATTGTGTTTCACAGTGATTTACTTGAAGTTGTTGACAGTTCCTGACAGATGGATTTATTCTCAGTGTACTGACTGACCCACACAAGGCACATAACAAACACTACCACAGAAAAGAACTTAGAAATTTGTCAGGATCATTAATGTTTTCCCTGAAGTCTCCTAGAGATTTCACATTTTCTCCTCAGGAGAATCTAGAAACTTCTCTCTTTCCTTCATGAGCTAAGGAAAGTTAATTATTCAGTGAAAGTGGTTTGACATAAACCTGGGAATAAACCCAGTACCCACTGAAATCCAGCAAATGTATTTCTCTAGCCCAGTTCTTTAACAGATTTATGGAGCAGTATTCTGGTGTCCCCATGAGAGATCAGTTTGAAGACAGATGTCAGCTACTGCAATGCCCTCTCACAGTCTGCAGTGTGGAGCTCCACCACCCGAGATTTATGTCAAACAGAAACTCCTTCTGCTGTTCTTATCACTAATATCTCCTTTGATGTATTCATATTACTAGGTTAAATATCACATTTTACTCTGTCACTAGATTTTGCTCTGTAATTACTAGATCTTTGCTTAATTTCTGAATTTCATTTATATCTCTTTGCCAGTTTTAAGTCTGCCCCCTACTGCCTCAGTTTTACCCCACATATTCAGAATGTCTATCTTCTTTTCTATTATTTGATATCTCTTACTCTCTACCAAGACAATTATCCCATGTTTGTATCCAGGCACCTATGCTCCAGAAAACACGAAGATGGTTCACCTTTTAAGAGCAATGTAAAAATAACATAGAAATTGGGAACAGTTACTTATTTGAGGTCTACATCTATCCTTTCTTCTTATCCCCAGATGAACTGCATTTAAAATTTACAATCTAGTAGTATTAAAAATCTCATCCTCAGTTTCTCCAAGAAATACAAAAAATGTTATTTTATAAAGTTTTACTGTCCCCTAATTGAAAGTAGATGTACAATTCTTTCAGTCCAAGCACAATATTGTATTCCTAAATTTCTGGTCTCCTCCATTATATTACCTAGTATTACTTGGGATTTTAGTGAAACACTCAAATTTTTACAGAATTCTTGACTGTGACATTGCAATATAGTTTTCTATACAGCTTTCTAAAACACCTACTGACTTGCAAGCTGCCCCTTCAATATACTGATTTAATTTTCTTAGGAATATACCAAAATGTAAGAGAGCTAGATTATAAAGTATAGATTGATTTTTAAATTTCTGAGGAAAATCCATACTATTCTTTTTAACCTCTGCAAACATTTCCATTTCCACAGTGTATAAGTGCTTTGGTCCACATCCTCAATGTTTCTATTTCATTATATTTTGTATAAAAGCCTTTTAAGTTAGGTGACATCTCATTTTAGTTTGGATTTGAATATCCTTGATGGATAATAATGAAGAGCATTTTTAAAATAAATTCGTTGGACATTTAAAATTCTTTTAAGGTATATTTATATCCATTTAAATTGAATTATTGTTGTGATACATACTTTAAATTTCTTATATATTTTGCCTATAGATCTTTGGTTAGATAAACAGTTTGCAAACATTTTCTTTTCATGTTTTGTAGGTTGTCTTCCTATGCTCAATTGTTTCCCTTGTTGCATGGAAGTTTCTTTGCTGTATTTGTCCACTTTTCTTTTCATTTCTTGTGCTTTTGGGGTATGATTAGTACATTTTTGCCTCCACTTAGGATTTCAAGAATTTTGTTTGGTCCCATGTTTTCTTCTAACAATTTCAATTTCAGGTCTTAGATTTGAGTTTTCAATCTATTTTGAGTTGTTTTTTGCATGAGGCATAATTGAAAAAATACAGTTAATATTTAAATTTAAAATATTATTACAGTACAAGACGCATAACCATTAATTCCCCCTCTTAAAATACTCTCCTGTGACCCAAACACACCTATCCCATCATACTTGCCACTTTAGGAAGCAGAACCTGAAATCTGCTTCTGTATTTTTTTTTTAGCTGCTCTTCCTAATTGCCTTGATGTCCTGAACCATTTCAAAAGGTTTATTTTCATGGTCACTTTGACATTAGAAAGAACCAGTTTTCAGTGCCAGGTTTGGTGAATAAGGTGGATAAAGACACGTCATAATACTTTTGTGACCTGGCTTTCCATGGGACGGCACTCAGCAGCAGCATTCATCGTAATTTTGATCATGCCTTGTAAACATACTCATGAAAGAGGTCTTTGCTGCTTCACAAAGTGGCAATAAAGATGAAATAAGTGTGTTGGAAGTATTTTGAAGAGGATTAGTGGCAAAATGTCCTTTTGTTTGACAATTTTTTAAAAAAATATAATCATTCATCATACATTTGATCATCCTTTCTATAGGGTAGGAAAAAATGGTGAAGTTTCAGTTTTCACGGGTGAAATTCCAGCTTTCTCTGCTTCATATTTTGAACAAGCTATGCTTTTCTAAATCATACATATACATTATTTTTGAAAATCAGTTGCCTGTAAGTTGACAGGGTTATTTCTGGGCACTGTAGTCAGTTGCACTGATCTGTGTGTCTGGTTGTATGTCATACCGTATTTCTTTGAACACCATAAATTTGTAGTGTATTTTGAATTCAGATGAATTTGTTGCTTCCTATTTTGTTCTTCTTGCTCAAGACTGTTTCAGTTATTCAGAGTTTGGTGAGATTCCATATAAATTTCAGGATATGGTTCTCTAGCTCTGTGAAAAAGATGGTATTTTGATGGGGATTGCATTGAACCCATGATATCTGTGGTAGCTATTGTGAATAGAATTGCTTTTGTTGTACAATGTATAGTAGCTAAGATACAAAATCAACCTAAATGCTTACCAGTGGATTAATGGATTTAAAAAGTAATATGTATATAAAATGGAATATTATTCAGCCGAAAATGGTACCATGATGTTTGAAGCAGAATGGTTGGATCTGTTTGACATCATGGATAACAAACCAAGATGAATCCTAGGCAGAAAGATAAATACTACATGTTAAGTCCCTCAGATGGATGTTAAAAGTCAATATGAGTGTAGAACAGTGATCATTAGAAGCTGGGAAGGGTAGCATGAAAGAAGATTGAGAAAGGTTCATAACAAGTACCAAAACATAGTTAGAAGGAATAAATTCTGGTCTTTTACATCACAAAGAAGTGACTTTTATATCCAAGAAGCTATTACATTGTTTATAAATAAGCAGACTCCCCACTCTAGATTTTGTAAATTCATATGAGATATGATGAGGTATTCATCTGTAAAATACAAAAGAGTCAGTAATGGGTTTTAAGTAAAATATATTTACTTTTAAATTACAAAAAATGATTCTTGTTGCTGTTTATAATTTATGTAAAGGATAGATTACCGCTGCGGATGACATTTATTTTTAAATTAGAAAATGACTGGTTGCTGTGCATGGCTTGCTTGGCATTAAAGTGTAAGTAGCAAACTCATTGATGCATTGTTTTAGTAGTGCATGGAGGAAGGATCAAGAATCCGATTAGAGACACACGAATGAAGAAAGAGATGCAGATAGGTGGGCAATTTTGAGCATTGAGCAAATTCGTTGCTTGGATGAAGGGAAGAAAAGATCGTGGAAAAAAGTGCAAAAAGATTCAAGGATAATTTTCAGGTGTTGTTGAATAACTGCAGATAATGGAGATATTTATTGCAGTAAGGATTGTAGAGAAGAAGAAAGGAATGCTCGTGGGTTTTAAGAATTTTTAACATGAACTTCTCATGATTTATTAGATGGCTCAAAACTAAATTCTTAGAAAGTTTTACATTTACCTGAAACATTAAAATTTTTCATATTTAAATATGTACCTAAAATTATTCCTTAAAGGCTATTTATAATCTTAAATTTAATCACAATGTAAAGAAATTAAAAATAAAGTACTAAAATAAAAGTATAATAGAATTTAATATCATGCTAAAAAAAAACATATATCCTGGAATAAATCCAAAGTATTGGCGGGAAACTATAACATTTTAATTGATACATATGTTCACATGATAGCGATTGATGTGGTACCATACTATGCTTTGAAACATGCACATACAGTATTTCATAATATTTAAATCAGAATAAACATATCCATCTCCTCAAAAGTTATCCTTTATGATTCAAGGAAATATTCAATTTCATTTCTTATAATTTAAAATATCTACATACCCTGTTATTATCTATAATCATTCTTCCATGCCATAGAATATCAGAACTTCTTCCTCCTTATACTACAATGTTTTTATCCAACTATTACAGTACTCCATTTACTAAGGTTTGTCTTCTCAGATATATTACCTGCCGTTTTGGGATTTTTTGCTTGTTTGTTTTTTGTTTTTCTTGCGATACTGGGGATCAGACTCACAAACTTGTGCTTGCCAGGCAGGTGTTTATGCCACTGAGGTATATCCCCAGCCCTCATCTGTTGTTCTTAAAGATTTCCTCAACACTGATTTTTTCCAAATTCATTATTTTAGCTACAGGAAAAATTCAAATATGACCTAAGGATATTGCATCATCATATTGTAATTGCTTTCTCAGCTACCTAGATGTCATTTTGCAAACACTCCGTACTGTGTTTTTGCTCAGATCTTAAAGCAACACAAAAATATCATCAGGGAAGCAGACTTACCTATGGATACTAAATCATATAATTGAATTTTATGATAGCAACCAGAAAATATAGAGCCATGCTTAAGGAACATTCCAATAAAAGAGAAAAATATCAAGAATTCAACACAAATAATAATCATCAAAATTCATCATAAGGACAGGATATAAAATAATAATAAAATGTATATGCAAAGATGCCATCTCAGTGGTCCTTGTAATAAGAAAAATAAAAATATCAACCATAGATAAATGTCAAATAAACTATATTGATAGCATGAAATATGCAATGTTATGTCACAATTATAAATAGTATTTATAAAACATTTTGATGTCATGAGAAATCACTAATGGTACAATTCTAATAAAGAAAATTAGTATAAAAATAACTGCTGATTTTACCAATCACAATTATATTAAATGTCAGTGGCAAAAAATGAAGACAAAGACTTCTAATAAACTAAAATTCCAAAACTGTGCAAACAAAAGGAAATGACAGTAAATAAGATAGAGTGAAAGCTTTTTTGAGTGAATGGTCTACCTTAAAACATGTAGAACCTCTACATCATCAGGCTCATGTAGAAAACATTTAGTTAAAATCTTAATTAACAGAACACAGGCATTCACTTACTGTACAACAATAGTTTTAGAAAATTTTCCTCCTTTGAGAATATACATAACATGGTAACATGCCACATTAGCAGCTGTCAAGTGATAAGCTGAAATGAAATTTTACTTAAAAAAATTCAAAAATAGTTTGAGGACATGCAACTGAAGTCCTACTTAAGACAGAGCTGATAGCCAGGTTACATAATTTGAACAGATAATTAGATGTATAGCAATCAGGATAATAGACCAAACAATTCTGACAGACTATGTCAAAAGATTTCCAGTGAGACTTCAAGTCAGCCCTCCAACATGAAATATTATAAAAGAAGAAAAGTCACCATAGCTTTCATTTAATTCATGCTCACATTTATTCATTCAGCAGATATACACTGTGTGAACCTACTGCATTAAACTTTGCAATAATTTAATGAAAAAACAAAATGAGATAAAAATCCCAAATCCCTATGCTCAGGGAGTATACATTGTTTTAATTGAGGATAATAAGATGGTACAAAACTTTATGGAAGAAAGAGAACACAGAGAAGTGAGAAAGCCCAAAAGAAGTTAAAGTTTTATACAATGGTCAGAGAAGCCGCAAAAGGAAAGAAATATTAAAAGCATTAAAAAAAGACAAAGGAGGGGTCTGGCGATTTAGTTCAGTGGCACAGCGCTTGCCTGGCAAGCATGATGTCGTGAGTTTGATTCCTGGTACTGGAAAAAAAAAAAAAGATGAAGGAGTCAACTAAGTGATATATGAGAAAAATATTCCAGATAGAAGGAACAGAGCATTAGGGGTCTTGATGGAAAGAATCTATTTGGAATATTCAGAACAGCAGGGAGAAAAAGGGCAGCTGGAGAAATGTGGGCAGTAGAAAGAGTCAGATCAAAGATGTACCCTGGAGGAAGAAAAGGCTGCAGGGGAAAATGGGGAGAAGACTCTATTAATGCCCGGGTTGGGCCAGCTCTCCTGTATATAGCCAACAGTTGATTTCAGCAGCTACCAACACAGACAGATGGCTGATGGTTACAAAGCAAATGTCTGGCAGAGATCCTAGGACATAGCTGTGGAATACTAAAAGCATGTCGTATGTGTAAGACTCAGCCTGTATTAGTGAAGTGACTAAAGCCTTGGTTTATTTTGAAAGTAATGTCAATTTCACTTTGATAGATGGGATGTGAGCTTCAGGAGAGAGTATTCAAAGAAGTCGAAGGTTTTGGCCTGAGTATCAAAAATATAACAATGACATTGACTGTTACAGGAACCACCCTGCAGGGATCAAATTGTTCTTGAAATATAAGAGAATGAGAAATAAATTTTAGGCATATTCCATTTAAGATAACTACAGATGAGGTATTTTCTACAGGGATGGTTGGACATAGGGATGTGGTTTTCAGAAGAAAGGCCCCTCCGGCAAGAATAAAGAAAGTTCAGGGATATGTGGGTGGTGTTCACTTCCGTTAGCTTGAACGACACTGGGTGCTTTTTTAAATCATGGAAATTACTTGGACTCATACATTATCCAAAAAAAGAGAAAGAAATTTTCTGCTGGATGACTTTATGGAGCAGCTGATCAGAGAAGTTCACCTAAATAAGAAAGAGCTGGCTCTTAAGTTTTCTCGTTCACCTACTTTGGCCTTTACATACTATCTGTTTCTCCTAAAATTGAGACTTAATATCTACTTAATGTCTGTTTCTCAGAAAGCAAATCCATGGCCTTTTTCCCACTGTTTGCCTTGGTAGGGTAATGAACTTTGCAGATGCCCAATATTTAGTAAATAAAGGGAAAGAGGAAACTTTAAGTTGTTCCTTAAACCACTTTTCTCACTAATAAACTTTCACATTAATATCTTTAGATCTGTTTACCAATCCGGAAGTAATCTTATATTTGATGTTCCCAGGTGAGTAATTATATACCTCAAGATCTCCAAAAATCAGCAATTAAACTATTTATAGTAAATATCAGCTACCCAAGTATTATGCACAAGATGCCAAAGAGTTAGCTACAGATTGCTTATATGAAATCAGTGTAAATGTCATACTTGGAATGGTTTACTACAAGTTATGCTTCCTGGCACTTCAGAGTTATGATTTCATGCATATTCAACTCATTCACTGAAAAATGATTTATTGAGTACCCGTCACATGGCAGACATTAGTTTAAAATTAGTGATGCAACAGAGACAGAATAAGGGCCTTGTTCTATGGACTTTTTTGTACCTTACACTTACAGGCTCTATCATGGAGAGCTGCAGGTAAAGACTTAGTCTGTTGGGCTGCTGTATCAAAGTTGTACAGGCTGGGTGGCTTATATACAAAAGACATGTTACTTACAGTTCTGAGAGTGGATGTAGAAAATCAGGGTAACTGGTTTTGTTGGGTTCTGGTGAGGCCCTTCTCGGTTGTGGACTGCAGCTCAGGTATGCATCCTCACATAGTGCAAAGAAGGCAGGTAAGCTCCCTGGGTTTCTCTTTACAGGAATACTAGCCTGTACCTGAGGGATCCACCTTCACTCACTTCCCAAGGGTTCCTCCTCCTAATGCTTTCACGATGGGGAATAAGATTTCAACATATGATTTTGAGGGGAGACACAAATCTTTAGTCCAAATAAATGAGTATGAAGATGTGGTTTAGGAAAAAACTCTGTAGAGAGGGAGGATGAATGTTGGTGAACAGACCAGCAAAGGGTTTTAAATTATGGTTTTGTGTGAAATACTTGCTCATACACTTGTGCATATTTGGCATACTCTGCATATTAGGTTATCTAGACGGTATTTGAACTTGGATAGGTTTCAGAAAAGTGAGACAATAAATGTGCAGGATGTTTCATATTGAAGGCACAGAGGTGACATTTGTAACAAGGTAAGAAAGTTAACTGGACACAGAAACATGAAGAGATTACACTTTGCTAAACTTAAAAAAGCTTTCTGTTCTGAATAGAAAAAATAGGAAAAACCTATATGTTTCTTATTCTATGATCCATGGTATATTCCTCTCTTCTGTCCAGATTTAGGGCAGCCTCTGGCAGAGAGCACATATTCAGTGCGTGGTGAACTAAATGTGACAATGAGACATAACCTGACATTCTGTAGCGGAACCATCCACTGCAAGTTGAGCCTAGGAAGTTAAGGACTTAATTTATTTGGCTGTGGTTAGTACCTGCAGAACTTGTTTGCAACAGGAGTGATCTTTGAAGTCATAGTTTTTTGGGAAAAATATTGGTGGAAATTCACTTAGCTTTAGGTCTCCTGTGATTCACAAATTTAAAATGAGTTCATTTCACCTGGCAAGAAATCATAAAACTGTCACCTCATCTACTTGAGAGGATGAGGCAGGAAGATCACAAGTTAACAACTTAGCAAGACCCTGTCTCAAATTAAAAATAAAAAATAAAAGCTCACAGTCAGGCTACTTTCTTAGCATGCACAAGACACTGGTCTCACTCTGCAATACAGAGGTATTACAATGTCATTTCAATAAATGTACAATAGATATTGTGAAATGGGAAGAAATTACTGAAAAGGAGAAAGGAGCTAGGATGGGGATAAAGGGAAAGGAAGGAAGGTAAATGGGAAAAAATGCAAGTCAGTGATACTATTAGTGTCTCTTAGTTCATAGAAGAAGAAGGTTTGTGCTAATATTGATGGGAGAATTTTATATGCCCATATCTTGTAATCTGAGTAACTACTTTAAAGGGAATAATATGCAATGTAATAACTGTCGTTATTCTCCTAGCATCTTGCTATGACATTTTGTTTTTCCTTTTTTCCATAAAATAAAAATAATATTCAGTGTCTTTCTCTAATTCTCTTCTCTGAATCTTTTGGTCTTGAAGGTCCAGTAACATTCAGTGTGTTCTAGTTTCCTTAACTCATGATTTCTATCTCCTCTTACTTCAGCCTGGAGCCCCCTGCCCTCCTTCCCTCTTTCTCCTTACCTAAGTATATGTGTACAAATTCTTCCATGCATGTGCAATTGCACACATGTACACAGAACTCATTTTCAGCTTGCACACTTTGACACACCTACTTATTGCCCAGATATCACTTCTTCCAAAAAGGCTGCTACCTCCCATATTTGATGATCTCAGGATAATTTACACTATTTTAGAATAACAAATATAATATTTTACTATATTTAACTAATGCATTAATAATATTCTGCCAGGAAAAATTATATCCACAGAAATGGGAATAATATTTGCTTTGCTCATCACATATTTCCACTTTTGGAATGATGACTACATAACAAATACACCTACAAATAGCTGTCTAATTAAAATAGATTGACATTAAAATATCAACAGAATTATGTCACAGATATAAATATAAAAGACTGAGGCAAATTAATGCAATAAACAAATATAAATGTAAAGCCATGTATAAAATCCTATATTTAATTTTTAAGATAATTTTTCATATGAATAATTTTATTTGGAAATTGTGACATTATTAAAATAGTACTGTTTTTAAAGAAAAATAAAAATGTTTAGATACATTTTGCTCAACCCTGATTCTGCATATTGTGTTCTAAAGCAATTTGACTATGAGCTAAAATGTTGTTCAACTTTTGGCAATGTACACAGGATTACGGACACAGGGAATCTTTTGTGTGAGTTCAATAAGTTGAATATATCTGGAATTCCTCAGTAGCACCGATATCTACCACCACAAGAAAGATAACAGCAACTGTAACAACACTGCAGTAGCCATAACCAAAGCCCACTTCACTGTAATAGTTGTAACAGAGTATGCCTTTAGGATGCACACTTAATTTCAAAAGCACAGTTACTTTTCTGAATTTAAAAATTATTTCAAAGACCTGGGCATGGAGATACATACACGTAATCCCAGGATTCAGGAGAATGACGCTACATATGAAGCTCAGATTCAGCCTGGACTATATAGCTAGGGTTTAATTCAAGAACAAAATCATCTCAGTAGTAGGTATAGCAAACTGCAGACATTCTCAGTGTTATGGTTAGGAGTTTATTTTGTAAGGGAAATAATATGTAATACAGTACATATATTTTATAAGATTATTTATAATAGTCACTCAAAGACTCATATACAAGAGAATAAAGGAAATCTCTCCACACATTAAGGACCAAAGAATCCAGCTGAGGACCTGGATCCCACAATAATGTCCTGTATGAGTCCAGCTGAAGACCTAGAATCCATAACAATGCCTCCTATAAATCCAGCTGGAGGCCCAGAGCCCATGACAATGTCACACGCAGGTCTGTGCCATGGATCTGTGCTGGGAAGGCCCGAAGGTCAGTGGTGGAAGCTAGAAAGTCTGTTACAGTGGGATGAAGGACCTCTGCTAGCAGGCTGAGGGATCTACACTGAAGGTAGGAAATAATGCTCAAAATAAAAACTAAATCTCCCCAAAAAAGGAACACAGCCATCATCAGCAACAGTGAGGTCCTGAGCTTCTCCAATGATGAGGATAGGTGAGTTCCCATGAGGAAAGCCGATGCAGCAAGCTTCTCTAGGAGACTGGCAGTGCACCATCTTCCCCTCTGGAACCATGAGGAGATGCTCAAAGTGAGGACCAGAGCTATTCTCAGTGCCAACAAGGTCCTGAGCTTCTTGGAGGATGAAAACAGCCAGGTTCATCAGGAAAGCCAGCATAATAAGCTCCTCCAAAAGAACCAACAGCTCCTTGCAGCTTCTACCAGCTCCCAACAGCCTTTCTCTGCTCCCAACAACCTTCCTTCTTCTTCTCCAGGTCTGCCTTTTATGCTGCTGGCAACAATCTTCAGGTGAGCCTCCCACACCCAGCACCACGCTTACTCAGTTCAGCTGGGAGTTATAAGTTGACCACTCATTGTCAATCCACCACACTTAGTCTTCTAATGTCTTGAATAACCTATTATTTTTGAATCCTACACTGCTTCCTTCCTGCACAAAAGGAGGTAAACCTTTTGCAAATGGGAGGTGGACCAAGAAATCAAGAAGCAGAGGAAGTAGATGAAAAAAGTATTAATATATAATATGCACATGTACCAATTCCTCATTATGTGTGAATCATTCTGTACCACAACATGTGCTAATAATTATTAAAAAATCTTATAGTTGGACATGTCTACATTGTATCCACCATACAGCCTAACATCACTCTCTGTTATAGTTATTTTCTATATACTTTTCTCACGAGACACTATGAGCTACCCTGAGGCATAGGAATTTTCTTATTCACTGTACCACATTGCCATGCAAAGATTTAGGCACATGCTAGGCACTTAAATAGTTGATGAATCAATGAGTGAATGCAGTAATGAATAACTTAATGAACTTTCACTAGAAATGTAACAATTTCTCAGAGCATTTGTAGGCAAAGAGAATATACTGAATAAATCAATATTGACTGATTTGTGTAATAACATTTTGCCACCTAAATCATCTGCTTAGAATGATATTATTTTCCATGTTTGAATGTCATGGTCACCCAGGCTCCAAATGTTAAAGTCATCACCCATATTTGTAGCACATATCCTATTAATCCCATCTTAAAGAGTTTATTAATATTATCTGAGGTCATTGAATACATTTACCACTTGGAGCACATTTTTATTGTAGGTGGAATACTAGGCATGTAAAGCATAATCTGACAAAGAATTGTGGTGTATTGAGATGAAAATTTTTGAGCAACTAAATGATTGCTTTCCACTCATACATATTACTGATACTCGGCATGAATTTCAACTACATGACCTTAATCTTTCCAGACATTTAAGTATTGATTAAACACCTCCAAAGTCAACACCTTTGTGAGACAGTGATTTATACACATTTTATGATTAGGATCCATTAATTCTGACAGTATTAAGTCACTCAAAGGTATCATTGTTATTGTTGGGGTATGCTGTGGGCATTTTTATTTGGATAATAGCACATTTTGGTAAAAGCATTACATCATGCTTCTGGAGCTTAATTCCAAGAGGAAAGTAAGAAGCAAATGTTTGATTAGCTGTGATTAAACAGCTTAGATACTTTGGTAACCATTATGGTTATTCAGATGAAACAATCACAAAAAATATTGTTTAAAAAGCTTTTAAAACAATTAGACAAATTCCCCTGAAAACAAAAGTATCTCTTAGTATTAAACTGACTAGTAAATGATACAAAACAAATATACAGAACCAAAATAAACTCAATTACTCTTTAATATTTGTTCAATATTTTCAATCTCACTTGTTTTTTGTTAATTTCTTTAAAATTTTTCTTCAGATTCTAACATTTCGATGAGTACAGATACCATCCCAAGTGAGATTCTATATTTCAATTACCAAATTTGACTAAGAATAGCTCTTTCTTAGAAATAACTTCCCTCTAAAGGTGCCACACAGCTTTGCTGGAAGTCGTCAGTCTTCTCAGATCATCATCTGTTTCAACACCTTGAGCGCAAGACACCTTATTCTGGCAAAACAGCAAAGTAGGGCTTGGATTTAACAAGCAGGACATGAGAAGCAGCAGGCACAACTTTTCCTCTATTGTTTATTCAGTACAGTTCAGAACTTGGAGCACAGTCTCTCACACACCACAAAAAATTATAGTTCTGCTTATTCTCCCATTAGTGAGTCATCCAGTCCAGCGTCATGCATCACTTGTTCAGAGAAGGAACAGTACGGTCGACCTTGTAGGCACAGTGAATCTCGCTAATCCACTAGCTCTGAATGTATTAATTATTGTTATAAGCATTCAAAACCATTTGGGAGCTAATATTTATTGGCCACTATTTTGTATTTCACCTCATTAAACTGGTAAAAGCCTAATAGATGTAATAGCCTCAATTTTGTAGAATAGATAACTAAGACACAAAGAAACTGAGTAATTTCCAAAATTCATAGAAATTGTCAATCTTCAAATTTTTGCCTATCTATATACATCATGTTTTGTTTTCTTTTCTGTTTCATTTATCTTTTTATATTTTCATGCCTTCTACTATGGATACCACTTTTTTTCTCTTCTGAAAAATTTCGAGTGGAAATATATATTTGTCTTTTATCAGCCTACCTTAGTGAACCAGATAGAACCATGGTATCTAGAAATTTGCTCCACTGAGCAATTACAAACATTGAAATTAAAGTAATTGCAGATATTTTTCCCAAAGGTGTCCTGTAAAACACACTAAAAATTACCATCAACTAAGAGAATATAACTTCAGACTTGAATAACCTGGGGTTGGAAGGAAGCTGACCAGCTAAAATCCGTGGGACACACTTCAGGGTTTTTCAACTCTGCCAATGAGTTGAAGAAAAATAAGCAGAAAATGTGCAATAGGAAAAGAAAATTACAGTAATGTTACAAAATAATACAACAGATGTGTAGTCTGACAGAAAAGATGTAAAGGTTAAGAGCCAGGATATGTTAGGAAAAATGGAGCTAATGTTTTGGAAAATAGCATTGGTTGTGCTATAACTAGAGGAGATTGAAAGTTACCATGATTAGGGATAATTAATGCCAATTACTGAAGTACCACCCACAACCTTGTTTTTAACAAAACATGCTCCGTGGAAAACAACAATTATCCATGTAATGGTATTTTTGCCTGATAATAATATATATTATACTTTCATTGATGTTTTTAATTCATTCATTTATTTATATACCTACTGTAAGAACTCTAAGTGCTGGAAATATGAAAATAATTAAGGCAAGACAAGACACAAAGAACTTCTGCTTACTGTTTTTATGCTTTTATATCACTCACCACCTCTTCCTGGGAGAGTTTTCCATCTTTTCTTTATTTGAGTACTTTATCACAGAAAATTCCACTTATGTGTCTCTGCCCACTGAATGATTTACCTTACCTTCTCTGTTCCTGTCATTCCTCTATGATCTCCTTTCTCTCCTGCAGTGAAGATTCCCCTGTCTAATTCAATATTCTGTGCGCTCTTTCAGGATAAAGATTATATCTTATTTGTCTTTATGGTAAGTGTTCAGTTTATATAATATACAAGTTAGGTGAATTAACAAATTCTACTGGAGTAGACCTAAAATAAACATTGATAAAACACATACCAAGTACTGTAATAAAGTAAGACAAGGGTTTGTGGGTGGTGAGTGAAGAGGTCGTCTAGGTTTGCTTGATGTGACTATGCGGAATGAGGAAAGCAGACAAGAAAACACTTCATAGACAGTAAAATGCTCAAGTATAGATATTAAGGTTGGTTCTAATATAGCCTGGTAGATCGATGACAGAAACCCTCACAGGTAGCATGAAGTACCCCAAGACAGGTATGCTGGTATATAAGAGAGTAGAAGAGAGTAGAAGGGAAAATCACACATAAATTCAGGGACTGTACCATGAGGGACTTCAGTTATTGTTTATGAGATCAGATTTTTTATATTAGATGATGGAGCTAAAGACCAAGGGCAGTCATCCAGCTTATGGGCTAAAGATCACTTTACAGCAAGCCTAGTATGAAGCACTCAAGAAGCAAGGGAACTAAAGGCAGGAGGGCATATAATGGAAATGAAGGAAAAAAATGGCCATCAATGCCAAATGCTACCAAGAAAGCTAACATGAGACATTGTGAAGAGACTGGAAAATTACTAAGTCATCGGTGATCTAATTGAGAGCAATCATTGGATTATAATGAGATATGGTGTAAGAATCCAATGAAGGTAGAATGAAAGGAATTAGAGAAAATGGTCTAAAATTTGATTAAAAAGAAGTGTAGAGAAAGTTGGCCAAAGGCAATGTGCTGCTGAGATAGACTTTTAATAACTAGAGACTTGAGCAAGTTTATAGACTACAGGGAAGATGTCAGTGGAAATATGCTGAAAATTTAGTAGACAGTGATGGTAATTTATCAAGCAAGGTGCTGAAGGAGGTGGCCCTTAAAGCAAAGTGGAAGATTGATTTTCTTGGAAATGAGCGAGGGTAAGGTCTCCTCTGAGACTGAGATAAAAGGCCAAATGGCAGGTGCACATTCAGATAAGAGTAGGAAAGGGAAAATGATAGGCTTCCTCCCTGACGGATTCTCTTTTCTCCATGAAATAAGAGGCAAGGGTTGCAGACAGAGGAGGGTAAAAGTAAGCTTTGGACATGAAGCCTGAAAGATATTGGTTAAAGATGGGAGGGTTGTCATGACCTTAAGAAAGAAAGAGGCCTGAAAACAAATAAAAAGATTATGAGCAACAGCTAGTACTCAGGCACAAGGTGGATGCTGCACATGTGTGTGGGTACCACCCTGTGAAGTCAGGACTTTCCCCAACCACAGCTAAAAGCCTGAGTACAGAGTATAGAGGACTTGAACTGACATACAGACAAGGGTTGACAGGGCAGAGGGACAGAAATAGAAATGAGTTAGCTGAAAGAAGTGTGATTGATGAGATCAGTATGGGTTGGAGGCCATATATTTTACTGTCCAAGTACACTTGAATATTAAAGGTGGTGCGATTAATAATAATGCCATGACACTAAACATAAAGCATTGCACACACAGGAAATTAAGTAACACGTATGACAAATTTTTATAATGGTGATGGTGGCAGCAAACAGTAATCAATCTTGATTATGGAGATGAAATGGGATGGCTGTAGTAGAGGTGTGAATAACTAGAAGAATTATAGATTAAAGGAGCTGGTCATTGGGTTTGGAAAAGGAGTGTATTTTTGTGTTGTGTAGATGAAAGATTGATTCATGAAGTAGAGCAGAGGAATTTTGAGGTTAGTGGTTAAATTGGTTGTCTACACGATGAATGCAAGACAAAAGTTGTGAGCCAGGTACCATGGCCTTCAGAGTCTTTGAGTTAGGAATTGTGATGGCAGTCAATGACAAGTAGCAAGAAGTATGGCTAGGTGAGGAGAAGAAAAAAATAAACGACTTAGAAGAAAATTCTGATAGCATCCAATGAGAGAAAGTTATGTGCCAGGAGACTCAAAAGTAGATGCCAGGTTTAGCCATCTGCTAAGGACATAGAACTCAAAGATAGCTAACCAAATAAGAAAATATTAAATGAGTTCATGTAGCTCAAACCCCGAGAAGGGAGATTTGCACATGGTAAGCACGGTGTAGTGTGTGTTAGCGTTCATCATAAGCAGCAGCTTTGTTTCTTAATAAAGTTGACCACAGAGTCTAGACACCTTTCTCTCTGAGGAGGCTACAGTTTTGCATATGATATTCACATGGGAAGTGTTCTTGCATAGGCTGTGAATACCCACTATCAATGCAGAAGATCTGGAGGAAAAGGAAGCTGTGGGGAAATAGAATACATGGGAAAAAAAGAGCAGGAGGAGGAGCACTGAGGTGTTTGTTTCTGTGGACACTAGTGGAACCACTGGGTGGACAGTGCTGCATCACAACAGTGAATGAACTTCACCTGTCCAGCTTCCACAGCTGCACTTGAAGATGTGGTTTGGTACACCGTCACTGTTCCCAAGTAGTTTCTCCCTGTAAGAGCGCTTTGCATTCCCGAGTCTACTGATCTTTGATTTGCTCAAGGAATAAAAACACCTGTGATTTACATGGCCCCTGAAAAAAATCTTCTAGAAGACCCAGAGGATTTCAGAAGTCTTCTGAACTTTTTTTTTTTCTCAAAGAATGTCCTCCAGTAAAACTGTCCTTCTCCCTAAGAGAAGGACAGATTGAGAACACATGAAGAACTAACCCTTAGCGTTAACCCACTAGAACACGTGAGAATCATTTGTGTATGTTTTTTTAATGCACTGTAATGTTTAATTTCACCTCAGCAAATCTGACTATACCAAAATTTTTACAAAAAGCTGATGTTTAATACATAAAGATGCATGTATGTATGTATTATACATGTATAATTGGTTTTAGGTTTAAGGTGGTGAGCAGAGGCATAGCTTTCCATGGAGTAAAACATATGGTAGTATAGAACAAAACATTTGGTAAAATAATTCCATGTAATCATTTAAAAAACAAGAACAAAAGTCATTATTTTCTCCTTATTGCTGCCATTTTTACTAAACAGTGAATTTTCTCATGTTTCCAAAATAACACTTTCCAAACAACGTAAATAATTAAAAATTAAATTGTAGAAAAAATTTAGATAATTAACTTGATTTCTGCTTCTTTAAATAAATTATTTTCTTTACTCTAGTGTTATTTCTCATGCTATTTTGTTCCTCAGGCAAAAAAATATATATTCTCTTATATCTATGTCCATATCTACATGTAGATATAATTTTTAAAATAATTATTTAACTTTAAAATCACGAGGAGCAAGATTGTAAAAGAAGTTGTAAAAACTGATATCTACTTTGCTCATGACACTATGATACAGTGTCAGAAACAGGATCAATTAGAAAGTTTTTGTAGTTGAGCTACATGTTACTTTTATGAAACATATTTTACTTTTAAGCCAAATAATCTGTTGAGCCTGACTCATAAATTATTTCTTTTAAATAAACACAATTTACAATTCCAAAATATTAGAGTTTTAGAAAAAAATCTAAAATGAGACATAAAGCCTTTACATATTTCCTTTACCTTATAAAAGCAATCAGTGCAATTTGATGCATGTAGCCCTTTCAGTTTTCTAGTTTTTTAATTAACTTACTTTGAAATTCTTTCCTACATATATATACATTTTAGGATGGATTTTCCCAGTGAAATAACTTGGGTAATATTTTATCATGGTATAAACATGTTCTAAATGATCACTTTATTGACAGTAATGGAGTTCTAACATGTTTTATAATTTCGTGCTTTTCAAGAAACTATATATATATATATATATATATATATATGTATTCTGGAACATGATCACATTTCAACACAGAATGAATTTTCCTTTGAGGACAAACACCAATTGTCCTCATGTTGAACCATGTTCTATTTCATTTAGACAAAAAAACATCTGGAACAATTTTCTGCTGTTGATTAGCATGCTGCTCCAAGATGTAAACATTGTTTTACAGAAGACAGAAAGCCTCAGAAGAAGATAGTGTAACACCTGCAGATTAGCTTCTTGTTATATTAGAGAATTCCTTAAATGCCTCTTAAAATTTCAAATGCAGGAGTTGAAATTGGATATCAACAAGGGCAAACAGCATCTGTTCTAAGAGAAGGTCATGGAGCGGGCCTGGTAAATCCCTCCTCTTTAGAACATACAGGTAATCTACAGAGACCTAGCTGCACAGTGTGATTATCTCAACCAAAGGAGGATAAATCCTACTTCTGCTTTCAGTATGTTAGGAAAGCTAGCCTTTATGCAGAATTCTATGTGTAAAAGAAGAGAGTGAATATTGCTAAAAAATTTTGAATGGGAGAAAAAAATATTCTATTCTTTTTTTACTTTAACACATATTCTTAAAAACAGACTTTATTAACATTTAAGGAATCAGTCTATCACATCCATGTCTCTACATGTCCAATATTACATATTTTCATTATGAATAATATCTTTATACATTATTTAACTTCCTTTTTCACTCAAAATATGTCTTTCTCAATAAAAAATAATAGAAATAGGTGTCATGTTTAGTTTTTTAAAACTACATAAAAGATAAATATTTATATTCATCCATGTCAGAGTAAGCAATAGTGTATTTGTTTTCCACCATAATAAATTGGACATGTTATCTGAAATATTGCAATTTTTTCTGAAAACTTACAATATATAGCTCAGGACCACATTTCTTGAATAAGGAAATAAACATTATTAGAGTTTAAATCTTAACATTCTGCCTCTAATTCCCACAGGCCCGTACTTCAGGGAGAAGCAAGAACAACACTCAAGAACAGTATTATGTATGATCTTATTGTGTTAATGTAAAAAGAATCAAAGTTCAGAGATTGGCTATAAATTTTAGGTAAAAAAGAAGAAAAATTTCTGTAGGAAAAAACTGTACATATCTTCATAATGGTCCTCTTGAGCTTGCTGTATCTAATGCTAAGATACTGAAGTGTAGATTCAAACTTCAAGAGGAAGAGTAAAAATCTGTACAACTCTAATATAAATAATTTTTAGACCTAGAGCAGAGCTCATACAAATTGAAAGTACTTTATCAAAAAGTAAAGTCCAAAAAGGGAACTCTTAATGCTGAACTAGCAGACTGGCACTAGAGTTAAGGCTAAATTTGACTGATGACATTATGAAAAGATACACAATTAAAACTGCTGTTAAAACCAACTTCCACAGCTTTTAAATTAAGATAATAAAATCTATATTCTAAGCAATATAGCATTATCATTTCTGGCAATTACTAAAGAAATATTAGACAAGAAATAAAGCAAGAAAATGTCATATGTGTTCCTGAAATAAAACAATTAGTAGCAAAAATCCCAGAAATGATACAAATAATAGAATGGGTATAGTAAGATTTTAAAAGTTGACTATATATATGTTCAAGGGTATAGAAAACACTTGAAATGAGAATATTAGTGAAAGATAAAAAGTGAAAAATCAACATCAAAAAAATGCAATGACAAACAAAAATTGGTCTTATTGAAATCAAATTTAATATAATAATAAAAAATTAATGAGTTTTACAGCACAGCAGCATGTAGCAAAATTTAAATATAGAAAGAAGTTCAGCTTCTGATCTTAACTCCTTATGTCATTTCCAAGGAAGCAAAATCTAATATATTACAATTAGTTCATCAAAAGTACTAGATTACCCAAGGGAAAAGAGGGAACACAAACACAAAGTGGAAGAGAGGAAGAGCAAAGGAACAGGGAAGGCAGGAGTGGCAGTGTGTGCGGTGGTACCTATGTTATATACTTGTGTAAGCACATGAAGATGTCATGATGAAACAATATTTTGTACAACTAATAGGCACTGATAAGTATAATTCTTAAATAGTAGATTGCATGTGACCTTGGCCAAAACTATCAATAATCACCTATTTTACTATGGTGAAATAACTATCAACAGCAGCCAAATTTTCTATATTGAAATGTAATCAAAACATAATTTGAAGAACACAGTGAGACAGGAATGCATACAGTGCATAGGAGGGGAGGAAGTCCACTTTGAACCATTACAAAGTTGGATTTAAAGATGTCTATGAACATATTGGAGAGTGCATGAAGAAACTAAGAGAGGATCTAAGGTTCAGTGAAGACAGAGCTGGAGACTTAGAGAATAATAAAGAGCCCAGAAGATTCGGGTGAAGTTTACACAGAGCAAACTTACTCTGAGACATTTGCCCAAAGTCTGAAACTGCTCTCAAAGAATACTTGTGTGTCAAAATGAAGTGCTCAGAAAGCATAGGATGTTTTGAGATCTCGAGAATCTAAGAATATACTGATTAGAATCCATGACATTCTAAAACATGGCAATTAAGTGGAAAAATGGAGAAAGCACTTTCTCTAAATAGGGCAAAACAGGCACATGGAATCTGAAAAGAAAGCAAAAGGAAAAGAGCTCACTGGATTCACTGGATATAATCACTATAGGAAACAGAGAAAGTATTGTTTTCTATTTGCATATGCATGGAAGTGTTAGGACTTCTCCAAATCAAATTATTTGAGATATACCAATAATTGGCCACACAAATGACAGGCCAGACAAATAAGAGACAGAGTAAAGAAACTAAAATGTGACCCATTCCTACTTGCAGATGACATCATTCCTTATATAGAGAAACCTGAATAGTCCACAAAAGGACTAGTAGAATGAATAAACAAATAAGTGCAAATGTAATGTACAAAATAAAATTATTAGTAGAAATTTTATACACCAATAGTGAGAAAACTGAGAAATAAATCAAGAAAGGAATACTATCCATAATAGTTACAAAATACAAAAAAGTCTAGGAATAAATTTAATTAAAGCACAATAAAAATGACAAAATTTGAAAGAGATTAAGGAGTATTAGAATAACAGGAAGACATCCTCTTATTAGAAGAATAAAGAATTAATTAATTAATATTATTAAAATATCCACACTAACCAGAGTGATCTACAGATTCAGTGCAAACTCGATCAAAATATGAAACACATTCTTCAGAGAACTAGAAAAAAAACAGTCCCAAAATTAATACAGAAATGCAAAAGATTCTGATAAGCTGATGCAATCTTGAGCAAGATGAATTAAGCTGGAGGTAAAATGTTCTACAGTGCTGCAGGAACCAAAGCAGGATGGCAAGGGAATACACACAAAAACCACGCACAGGAAAATAGTCCAGAGTAAAACACTTAAAAATATACTCAGGCGTTTACATGCAACTGATTTTTAGCAACTGATCCAAAATATACATTACAGAAAACAGTTATATCTATAAATGTTTCAGGAAAATGTTTATCCAATCACGTGTGAAGAAGACTGTAACTTTACCCTTACCTCCCACCCTATAACAAAGTCATTTCAAAGTGGAACCAAGATCAGAACCAATGACCAGAAACCCCAAAACTACTAAAAGAAAACATTGGATATGCATTTGAAGATATCAGAACAGCCAAAGATTTTTTGGACAATATCTCAGAAGTGTAGGCAACAAAGCAAAAGTGAATACATGGGATTCTATTAAACTGAGAAGCGACAGCATGAACAAGCAACAGAATGAAGAGACAATCTACAGAATGGGGAAACGTGCTTGCACAGTATTCATCTGCTGAAGAATTAATAGCCAGAACATGTGAGGAAATTAAAAATCTCAATGACAAAAAATCATAAAAAACCCAATACAAAACTGGACAAAGGATATGAAGAGGCACTTTTGAAAACAATTTCAAACTTCAATTTTGTTAACTACCAGAGAAACTGGAATTAAGAACCACGATGAGAATTCTCTTACTGCAAGAAAAAATGACTATTATGAAATGTAAAAAAGAAAAATAACATTGTGTTCAGGATGTACTGAAAAGGGAATTCGTATGCACTGTTAGGGGAATGGAAATTAATAGAGTAATTAGCAAGGTCAGTATGAATGTTTCCCAAAACACTAAAATTAGATCTATATATGATCCAACAGTAACCTCTCTTGGACACACATAAAAGAAAATGGTATAACAATACACTGCATACCTGTGTTTATTGCTGCACTATGCACAATAGCTATGATAAGTTATCAACCTAGATACTCATCAAAGAGTATATTGAAATATCACAATGTACTGAATGGATCGGTATAGACATTATGTGTCATTTATAATTTACAAAATATTGAAATGACAAATGTGACTAACCTTGATTTGACTTTTACAACTGTAATGCATGTGTGTTGTCTGTCTGTGTGATATTGGTACTGCAGATTGAATCACATAATCATGTCACTACAACCGAAAGGAAAATATGAGATACAAAAAAATCAGGTCTAATGTGGGAGTATATAAAATGCCCACATCAGAAAAACAGTACACTCAAATAAGTAACTGAGTAATGTAAATTAAGTTTCTTAAAGGACAAAACTAAGACAAATCCAGAGCTAGTACAAATAAGGAAATATCAGAGCAGAAATTAATGAAATTGAGACTACCGTATACAAAGAATCAATTTTTTGAAAAGATGGCCTTTGGAAAGAAAGAAAAAAACAGACAAAGCCTTAGTCAGTCTTACAAAAAATGACATAAAAGATCTGTTTTCAATTCAACTGGAAATGAAAAAGGGAAAACAAAAAGGACAGTGCTGAATTTCAAATTATTAGTAACTAATAACTTGAAAACTTGTACTCCAATAAATCCAAAAGAAATGAACAGATTCCTAGAAGCATATAAATTACTAAAATGAACCATGAAGATATCAAAATCAAGAAATGTTCCAGTAACAGGCAATGATATTGAGTTTGTAATAAAAAACCTGCCAAAAAAAAACCTCAAGGTCCAGTGGATTTACAATTGTATTTTACATGAACTTCAGGAAGATCTTCAAATTGTTCAATGAAATTCAAAGGAAAGTATGCTGCCAAAGTCATTCCTAGAAGCTCACATTATCTTTATTCCAAAACTAGACCCTACTAAAATGAATAGGATTGGCCAGCCTTTTTAATGAATATAGATGTAAAGATCTTCAACAAGATACTGGCAAAGCACAAACCATGACTTTTTAATGAGACTTTACATCATGACCAAGTCAACTTTGTTCCAGGGATGCAAGGATGGTCCAAAGTACAAAAATCAATATGTATAACATCTCATTATAGAATCAAGGACAAAAATAATATGAACTTTGTAGTAGATGCAGAGAAAGACTGGGAGAAAATCCAACATAAGTTTATGGTAAAAACCCTAAAGACAAGAGCTCAAATATGTTATCTCAAGCTATTAAAAGCCATCTATGACAAGACTTCTGCAAGACCATGTTAAAAGGGGGAAATGAAAGGTTTTTCTCTAAACTCAGGAAAAAATCAAGAATGTCCGCTGTTATCACTGCTCTTAAATATGCTACTCAGAACTATAGCAAAAGCAATCATGCAAAGAAAAGAAATAAAAGGGTAAATACAGGAAAGGAAGAAGTCAAACTATTCTTATGGACAGACATATAATGCTTTACATAGAAAATCCAAAAAAATTACACTAAAAGGTTCATAGAGTTAGTATAAGCTCAGTAAAGTTACAGGATGTAAAATCAACAAAAAGTCAATAGCATACCAATAATAAATTAGTTGAGAAATATATTAGTAAAACAATGCCATTCATAATGTCTTCAAGGAGCTGGGGACTTAGCTCAGTGGTACAACACCTGCCTGGCAAGTGCAAGGTCATAAGTTCGATTCCTGGTATTGGAACAAAACAAAAACAAAAAACAAACAAACATAATGTCTTCAAGAAAAATTAAACACTTAGGAATTAACCTATCAGTGGAACTAACTGAAAACTACACTACCCTGGAAAAAGAGATCAAAGCAGACATCAGCAAAAGCAAAACTCTCGCAACAGCATTCCTCTCAGATCAAGGGAAAACAATGCTGAAATTCTCATGGAAGCAAAAGAGATGCCAGAATAACAAAAGCTATCCTAGGAAACCAGAGCAAAATAGAAAGCATTTGAAGTCTAGGATGTGAAGTTATTACAATGCCACAGTGATTAAAAACCATCACATTTTGTTTTGTGTCAGTGATCCTGGCACACACAAAAAGTCATGGATCAATGGAACAGAATAGAAGACACAGGTGCCACCCCAGTCTTATTTAGCCATACGATCTTTGCTGAAGGGGCCAAAATACATGCTGGAAAGCTGACTATGTACGTGCAGAAGACTGAAAATAGAACTGTGTCTCTCACCACGTACTAAACTGAATTCAAAAGGATTCAATGGTTTCAATATTAAAACAGGGGCATTGAATATGCAGGAAGATAAAATAGGAAAATCTCTTGAATTCTTAGACTTAGGCAAGGACTTTCCAAACAAGACCTCAATTGCCCAAGAAATAGTACCAAAAATGAACAAATGGGGTTATAGCAAATTGAAAATATTCTGCACAGCAAATGAAACAACTAAAGACTAAAGAGATATCGCATAGAATGGAAAGTAATGTTGCCATCTACATCTTGAGTAGAAGACTAATATCTATGATATATAAAGAACCCAAAAATAGACCCTCAAAAGA
Source organism: Chinchilla lanigera (assembly GCF_000276665.1). Lineage (NCBI taxonomy): Eukaryota > Metazoa > Chordata > Mammalia > Rodentia > Chinchillidae > Chinchilla > Chinchilla lanigera. The sequence continues at coordinate 30,028,801 of NW_004955407.1, forward strand.
GAAGAAACAATTAAAAATGGGTACATGAAATGATTAGTCACTTCTCAGAAGTACAAATGTCCAGTAATACAATTTAAAATGTTCAACATTAATGGCCATTTAGGAAATGCAAAAGAAAATAACACTAAGATTACATCTTACACAAGAATGATTGACTATCATCAAGAAATCAATCATGTGCAAGCACCACATTGTTTCACTAGTGTAAATCTTGAAAGAGTTAATTTAAACTCGGAGGTATGATAGACACTGTGAAACGATAGGAAACCGCTGAAGAGTAAAGGGTAACTGGGATGTGGGAAAAGAGAAGGGAAAGAAGGAGAAATTTTGTATGTATGTATATATATGATAGTTAACATGGTTGTTCTTCTGTCTTCTATTTCTATGCTGAAAGAAACTGTCAGTGAGTCTTTGGTTGACCAGTATTGCATGTCTATATCTGTTTTCATGAGAAGCCACTTTGAAGATATCAATATGTAATACAACAACCATTGTTAATTCCCTACCACTTTGTTTGTAACTCTGTATTGTCTGTACTGTGCTTGTGATATGTTGTAAAATGTTGTATGTCTGTTAATGTTTCCCTCCTTTTATCTTTAAAATAAAAAAAAATAAAAATAAAAACAAAAAGAAATCAATCGGCAAAGACTTAGGAGGCTTTAAGGAAAATGAAACCCTTCTATCTTGTTGGTGGGAATGTAAATTAGTACAATCACTAAGTCTCAGTAATGGAGATCCCATTCAATCCAAATATTCCCCTTCTAAATATCCTCCTGAAAGAAGAAAAGACATGATACTAGAGTGATACATATATTCCCATGTGCATAGAATCACAATTCAAAGAGCTAAATCTTAAAAACAGTCTATATGTCAAAGAGACAAATTGATAAAGCAAATATGGTACTTATACAAGAGGGAAAATTCTACTGTAAAGTAGGATATATTTTAGTCTTTTGTAGGACAATGGATACATTTTGAGACCATAATGTGGAATGAAATAAGCCAGACACACGAGGTTAAATGTCACATAGTTTCTCTTAAATGATACACTCAAACCATAAATAAACAACAAAATAAAAAATAGGTAATAGAAAATAGAGAGATAGATGCTTATGCAGTTGGGCAGGGGACTAAGAGGGAATGAGGGAAGAGGATATAAACAGAAATACAATGTGCTATGTACATGCTCTTCATGTTGAATGTAACCATTATGTAATGCAAACATTATATACTAATAAAATAAATTTTAAAAAGAGGTAGTTATTGGTAAGTCTCTTATATTAATATAAAATGTGTAATGTCCATGTGAATCTTTCATCATTTGTGTGTCTGTTACACTCAAGAGGATAATAAGATATAGCAAACTGAGATTTCTCTATATTTAATTGTGACTGGTCTTGATACTTCTGACAACTAACAATATTAATAAGTGGATGGAACAAATACCAGAAGTAATTGTAGGGAGTTTCATTGAATGGGAACTGTTTACAAGATGAAGATAATATTATTTTCATGATTTGGGGGCAGATGTGTACTTTGAGGTCAGACATGTTTTGCGTAATGCGATGCTACCAAAGACACTGCCTTTTAGAAATGGTAACAAAGATTTTCCACAGCTCAAACAGAGACATGCAAACTCAAAAGACATATGGAGACAGATTCCAAATGAGGCAGTCTTTGCCATGGGCATATGAGTCTGTCAAACATTTCACTCAGCTCATAAAAAGAATTTTCTTCTATGAGTGAAAAAGAAGTCAGAACATATGATGTGGGGGTGGACAGAAAATTGCAGTAGAAAATAGTACCTGTGATAAGCAACAGTACTACTGTTTTGCTCACTTGTCTGTCTCAAATATTGAATTTTTCTAAAATAATATTTATGTTAGATCAATGTAAGGGGTTGGAACCGCACATCAGAGTACTTTAAAGGTACGAGTTAGAAGCAATCATCAATCATGCTATGTATGTTTTGCTGCATCATTAAAATAGCCACAAGAGCAGTTGCCTCCCCATGCACACCCACACAAACACACACTAAATACACACTAAAACACACATGAATGGAGATGAGAAATGACTATATATGATAACCAGTCCATAATAAACAGTTATTAGCTTTATTGAAAAACAAAAAATTATAAACTTCCCTACATGTGAGTTCTTACATGCCAGTGAACATGAAAATGGCAAAATATCAAGGAATAATTCCCCTTAGCATTGGTAATTCCCGCCAATCAATATAGGTATGATTCATTATAATCAATGATTAAATCTGGAGAAATTTGGAGAGATAACTGTTGATATTCCCAGTGCTGTATAATCAAATGAACCAAAGTGAGCACCAATCAGGATTTCTTAGAAGTAGCCGGACCAGTATCTTCCATAGCAGCATGGACGGTAGCAGGTGTATCCATAGCCACCATATCCAGAGCCATAGCCACAGCCGCAGCCATATCCCAGGCCACCGTAGCCATAACCCAGGCCACCATAGGAGTTGCCGTAGTAGCACATAATGTCAGGACTGGAAGGTTTAACTGAGGCAGAGGAGTTGCTTCAGTAGTCTGAGTTTCTTAATCTGTGCAGGTCCTTTTATACCACCTAAGTGGTATGTAAGGCAAACCACAGCCTACTTTTGATTCATTCTCAAATCTAATTGGCATACAAATAAAAATAAACAAAACCTCAAAAACTTCTCAACTATGTGTCTGAGACAAAATTGCCATTGGGTGTCAGTATGAAGTTATGAGTCTTTCAGAGACAGGCATCTCTTCATTTTGTGGTCTTTGCTTCCTTAGAATCCCAAACTTAGAATTGATGACCAGTACTGTATGATCACAAAGTATGTGTGTGAATTCTGCCTGTTGTACTATTGCTTTTCTTTATTTGAAACTTTCCCATCCATAAATAACAAATTTAGAACCATGGTGTGGTCTGGCACGGAATCATGAAGACCTAATGAAGCAGGCAGAATGTCTGGATTTATTTGTAAGGATAACCCTACGTATTTGTTTTTTTATTCAATCTTTTGCTTTTTCTATTGGAATTAAAATCCTCCTTCCCAATGTATCCTTATTTTATATTGTTAGTCTAGTGAAACACTACCTTATTAACTTTCTTCATTCTGTGCACATTATACATGCATATTAATTACATTCCTTTTATATCTGTAAAATCTTCTACTAATAATTTCTACCACTAATAATCTTCTACTAATACTTTGCGGCAAACTTAGATGGGCATAAAAATAAAGAGTGAAAGAGTCTTAAAGTGCTTCTTCATGTTTAATTACTGAGGAAAAAAAATAAAGCCTTTTCCGTTTGTGATTTATACTAAAGCCACATTCATAAACTTTAGTGAACAGACATTGCCCTAATCTTCATAAAACAGAATGGATTCTGAAACCAGATCAAGTTACAATGATACATTCATCTAATCATTTGCAGATAATTCAGTAATATACCAGAGTATATGAGTATACCTCCAGATGTCCAAGGCATAGTACAAAAAGCAGGGACTATTCTGTGCAGAATTGGCTATACAAGGTAATGTTTCTCATTGATTTGTTCACTCTCCAACTTATTCATCAAATCTTTATTAAGAATTCCCTACGTCAGGCATGGTTATAAGACACAGGGATGGAGCAGATGAACAAAACAAGAAAAGTCTCAATTTTTGGAGTTTAGACTTGAGGAAAAAAAGGACAAATTTTAAAGATAAGTTGGATAAGTTCTAATAATGAAGACTGTTCTCAGGATAATGAAAGTCAGTGAGTAACCTTAATATTCGAAAAGTTACTTGGAGAAGACTAACATAAAATGATCATGAAAGATGTCTCTAGGGAGTTTAAAATCTTAATTCTATTAGAAAGTACAAGAAACCATTCCTGATGTTATTTTAATAAAAATAAAATAATAAAAACAAAGATAAGGAATTGACTGCAAGCAAAAATTTGTTATATTTGAAAGTCTGCAAAGCCACTTGGTTTTAGCACTATAATTAATTTGGAGAGAGGGTAGGAGATGAAGGCCGACAGCAAGGTCCAGGTTCCTGATGCGAATTACTAACCAAACCATGAAAGGTGTTAAATAGGTAGAATACAATAAAAGGGGTCAGTATTGAAGGTAAAAATTTGGATTGATTTGAGAAGATAATATACTTAGAGTATATGAGAGAGTCCTGGTATTAAATACAGTCTCTATAAAAGAGCTTGGATAGAGACCACAAAGCCATCAACACAAAGTCATAGACACGCTAGTATTATGAGTTCAAATTCTAAACCAGTCAAGCAAAACGTAATGAAGAGAAGCAACTGGTAAAACTGGAGGCAAACAAAGCAAGTATGCAATGGAGGACTCTATAAAATTAGAGTACAGCTTTGAAAAGCAAAGAAAGCAAGTGATAAACAGATGATTTTTGCTGTTGGTTGCACAAATGAAGGTAGAAGCACAATCTGTATAATTCCTTTGCTTTTCTTTAACTTTTATGGCCTTAAAAGTTTTGAAAGTTCATACTCTTTTCTTTGTTAGAGTATCCCAAAACTTCTGTTTGTTTGTAGTTTTGCCATGAGTAGATTTGGATTATACATGTATGGAATATCACTGAAGTGGTATTGCATTTCTATTAGTGCTCTGTATCATAAAGCATTTGATATTTGTTTGTCACAGTATTGAAAACAATAACTTTGATCATTTGATGTTCCCCAGGTTTATCATGAAATCCATATTTTCTTCAATTTTGAAGAGATTGAGAATAGTTAAGTATATTGGTGCTCAGCAAATATCTGTGAATTTAAATTCCACTGATGATTTTTCTCTCCATAATTCCTACTATATTTATATATTTCAATATTGCTATAAAATAATTCTATTCCCTTCTGTTTATATATGCATTCATTCAGTTCTTTATATTGGTAAGAACTCATAGTTATAAATTCAGAGCACTATAAACCCTATGACAATCATTCACATGCACATTTATCACACATTTGACCGGCAAAAATTTCTGCCAACTTTCTTGATGTTTTTCTGACTTTCATCATATCTCTACTCTCAGAATAGTTTTCCAGTCTAATTTTGTATTTTCCATGTCTGAGTCCTATTACTTTTGACAGTCAGAATGTCTTGATGCAAGATAAATAATACTTTTCACAGCCATTTGGATTTCATTAAAATTATTCACTTAGGTTGTGTTTGATAATCACAAAACGTATTACTTTTTTTTAGTAATGCTTATGAGTCACAAATTATGAGAGGAAATATAGTTTTTAAGCCATTTTAATTAGATTTCATTCAAACCACATTTGACTAACATTAGGTGAATGGATATTTGGTAAAAGGTGAAAGATTTATGAGATCTGAAGAGAAACCAGAGCATGTGCATGGATATTTGGATGGATAATAGACTTGCTAAATTGTCAGAGTAAAAGTTCAGAACAATGTCATTCCCTTTACTATCTGCTCAAGCTCTATCTGCTAATATTTCCATCAAAAAAAGACATAGAGTGTTCAGGAGAATAATGTATTTAAGTGATTTATTTATTAAAATAAGCACACAGACATAAGTAAAACAATATTTTGAAAACACGAAAATTATTTTATTTATCTTTTTGTATCAAATTTTGCTTTTATACTTCAACTTCTTATTAAGGTAGATTAAATCATTAAATATCCTGTGATCATATCTCTGATAAATAGAGAAATCAAGCCACACTGACATATCCAACATTTGGAATAAGTATTAAAAATATCTCCGAGGGGAGATCATAACTGTGGGAAGTCAAGGAGAAAAACATTATGGTTAAGCACATGTCAACTGAAAATATTCACAATGCTCCTTGTTTACATGACACCTAGCTTTAGAATTTTAAGATGAAGGTTTGATATGAAGGTTAGCTCTGCATGTCTGACTGTACAGTCTTGTTAAAGTATATGATTACTGGAGAAGGCATGTCTCTTTAAGGCCTTAAGATGTTGCCCTCTAGTCTCTTAATAACACACTTGTATTAGTCATAAAATTAGCAAATGACATGAGCACATGTTGTGGTTCCCACCCACACTAGGGATATAAAAGGCCCTCTGCAGGGAGCATTGTCCACACTCAAGTCACCTACACTCCTCCTCTACTCAAGCAGAACCTCAACAGCCAACACCATGTGTGGCAGCTACTACGGAAACTACTATGGCGGCCGCGGCTATGGATGCTGTGGCTACAGAGGCCTGGGCTATGGCTATGGAGGCCTGGGCTGCGGCTATGGCTCCTGCTATGGCTCTGGCTTCCGCACCCTGGGCTGTGGCTATGGCTCTGGCTATGGCTATGGCTCCCGCTCCCTGTGTGGCTGTGGCTATGGGTGCGGCTCTGGCTATGGCTCTGGCTTTGGCTACTATTACTGAGGATACCATCAGAGACTCCCACCTTCTGCACCTGTGACACCAATATTCACCAGTTCTGAACCTCACATCCCTTCGCCTCACACCTGAGTGATGATGATTCTATATCAGGAACTCCCTGTGAGCTGTTATGACCTATGTGGAACTTCGCAACTCTTTGAATTTTTCTCATGAGTTGGGTTAAGATGAAATTCGCCTGACATTTCTGCCCCCAGTGGGATGATGGTGTCAGAGCAATTGCCTTGCTGCCTTTCCTGCTAAAATTTGTTTACCTTTTAATCTAATAAAATTCTTTAATTAACAAAAAAACTTAGTCTTTATTGTAATCATTTGACATTCACAATTTCCTACTGACAGTTTGCTTTCTGTTTCCATGAAAGTTAATGACTGGAATCGGGAGAATACTTCAGTGCTAGAAAGCTGCTTTCCATGTCCTTGACACTGGGTTTAGTCTCCAGATATTTATACATGGAAAAAATAGTAATTATTAAATGATTTTTTGATTCCCCAGGAATATATTTTCTCTTACCATGTCTAGGTCAGCTTCCTCACCATATCCAAGGTTGTTTTTCTTGGAAAAGTAACATAGATTTTGTAAATCTCGGTTTCCACTCCAGCTATGAGGAAATAACACAACATTTGTCATGCCAAATAAGCCACAAGTGCAACATAATCTATAAATTAGGTTAAGTATCATATGACCCACAACAAAGGATGAAGGAAAATAATAACTCAACAATCTCCATATCATGATGTCTCAATATAGATGAATGAATGCAGTAGTGATATCCTCTTTTTTAATGGTTATTTTAAAAGTATTTTAATGAAAACAGCTACCTCAGGGAAATTTGTATCACCTTTTACTTATAAAGTAGCAGCAGATTGTAAAACTCACTGGCCTGCATGTTTGGCCATAAAAATTGGAAAAATTAGCATTTTAGGTTTAGGTTAAAAGTTTGAGGGTCTCTCCATGAAGCAATTGAGGAATATATTATTCAGGTCTGCAGTGTCATCTGAGGCTAGGTTGAGGGAATATGTGCCCCCATGGTCCTGCATTTGTTGGTCAAATTCATTCTCTGTGGCTGCAAAACTGAGGTGCCCAACAGCCAACCTCTGCAGGCTTTCCTCAGCCCCAAGAGGCCCTTTGGATTCCCATGCATATTTGAATGCTTTTGCAAAGCCAGTAAAGGGGGGAAAGAGACTCCAGCAAGTTGATGATAGAATTTTATGCAACAAAAGCTAAAATCCATAACCACTTCCAGAAAAGTATTGTACACATGTATATATTCTCTATGAGAAGCAGGTCACGGCCTTGTGTAAGGAGTGACTCACATAAGAGTGTTCTGAATGAACAGGTAGAAGTCATGAAGATGCTTTAATAGTCCACCACTACCTGGAGGAATGTTACACATGTTTCAAAATACCAAGCAGGAAGTTTCCCTTTATTTATAGGGCATTAAGATGATTTTGTCTGCCTCTGAAGATTTAGTAGACTTTTCTTGAGAATTCATCTGGATCTAGGGATTATTTGCAGAGTATATCTTCAATAATTTAACCCTGACAGAATCTCCAAATCTAGTGTGCAGATTGTTTATCTGTGTTCCGTTTCATTCTTTCCCTTTACAAATCATTTAATTTTGGTTTTGAACTAAAATATTAAAGAAAAACTTATTTTAACTTAGAAACCTAACATTTTAATTAGTAGAGCTCATAAATGATCATTCTGTGTAGATATTACCAGCAAATGTGGGTCATATCAGTGAAGTGATTCCAACCACATTTTAACTTAGATAAATTTATCTTGAATCACATCTTTAAATATTTATTATTACTCATTATTTTCCAGTGTTTTTCTTTAAAAATTTCAATAATATAAATGTTATTCCTTTTTTTAGCCATTCAAGTATTTATTCTCCAATATTATCTGTTTTTACTATTTAAAATTAATTTATCAACATAGCACGTAATATTTGTGTGTGTATATATATAGAGAGAAATATGTGATGTTTTGTATGTGTACATGCTCTGGAATGTTGCCATCAGAGTACACATATGTATCTCCTCAAATATTTATCATTTATCTATTGTAAGAAAATGCAAAATCTTTTCTTCTTGCTGTTTGAAACATTCACACCATTTTTATTTTTTCTATATTTCATTTTCATTCTCTTTTTTTTCTCCGGTACCTGGGATCAAACTCATGATCTTACACCTGCCAGGCAGGTGCTGTGCCTCTGAGCTAAATCCCCAGCCCCCATTTTCATTCTCTTGCTTAATGCCCTTTCTTTAGATTTTTTTTATTAGTAGATGCTTTCAGCACATAATGTTTATATGTTGCTTGTGTGAAAGGCACATATTTGTAACACATCTTCATTCCTTTTTTCATCACTTTCCCCCATGTTCACCTACCTCCTTCCAGTTCTTTTGTTTGTTTGTTTGTTTGTTCTTTTTCCGGTACCGGGAATCAAACTCACGACCTTGCTCTTGCCAGGCAGGCACAGTGCTGCTGAGCTGAATCCCCAGCCCCTCCCTCCAGTTCTTGACCCTCTTCCTATTTGATAAAGATCTATCTCCCTACTTTCTATGATCTACAACTTATTTTGAACTTTATTGATATTTGGGGCCTTCGTTACATTGTTTTGGATTGGTTTGGTTTTGGTAATGAGGATTGACTCTCAAGACACTATCACCAAGCTACATCTCCAAGCCTTTGCTTTATTTCGAGGTAGGGTCATGCTAAGTTGACCGTGATGGCCTTGAACTTGTGATTTCCTGCTTTAGCCTTCGGAGTAGCTGGGATTTCAGGTGTGCACCACAATGCCCAATTTTATTATTATTCATTTGAGTATATTTTCCCTTGACTACCTAGAAATGTATTCTTCATTTTTAACATAACATCTTTTTCTTTGGTTTCTTTGCTGAGTTTAATCAATTTTTATTTAGATATTATTTTCTATGTCTGTACCTAGCTTTAGAATTTCTAAATAAAAGTTATATTTCATATTATTCTATACTTGCTTGAGTAAAATTAAGTTCAATGGAAATATTTGTCTTGTAGCTGTTTGTTGCTTCATTGTTGTTTTACATGGGAAATTATCTTTAGTGATGTGCACTGAATTTCACTTTCTGATGTTTTTCATGAGCTCCCTCAGTATCTGTGAGCGATTGTATGGTAATTTGAGAGATTCACATGTGTGCTGCACAATATCATCAGTATAGAAATGTGAAAGTCAGTGCATTATTTTTTCAGAAGACAAAGACCAAATTGTTTGCTAATATGCTTCATTCATTTTTTGTTGGGGAGGTGTCTTTTTATCTTTTTTGTTCTTTCTCTGTCTTCACTAACCAATTACCAAGATTAACTCTCTTTTCTTGTACAACTCTCTTTTCTTATATAGCTTTGCCTGAAAGCTATGAGTTTTGAAGAGTGCTCATTGTAGATAAGCATATGACAAGTCCTTTTTATGCCAACTATTCTCTGACCCACTTAGATATTTATGTTTTTATTGTTGACTTTAGGGTAAATTTAGGTTTTCATCTACTATCTGAAGCTTTTCTCTATCTTTGTTTACCGCAAAACCCTGTCCATTTCACATATTTGGTGGAATGAATTGGTATAACATTGCAAATGATATCAATTTATCATTTTAAGTACTTACAGTATCATAAAAGATGTTAGTTTACTCTGTATAGATAATATATTTTATTTCTTATATTCTTATTGAGTGCAATTTAAATTTATCAATTTTACCAATGTATTTAAAATGTCAGCATTATATGTAACGGATTTCCTTTAAACTTCATCCATTTTCTATTGAGTTGATTTCAATTTTATTTGTCTCCATTATTATTAATCTGTACTTACATTATTTCATTTCTTATTTTTAAAAGAAGACTATACAGTTTTGAAATATCTTTTGTCTCATATAAATGTTTGAAGCTATAAATTTTCCTGTAGGAAATACTTCATGATATGTCATATATTTGCTTTGTTGTAGTGTTCATTATTATTCAGTCCAAAATATTTTCTAATTTACTAAGGGATTATTTTTGAACCATAAGTTATTTAAAAGTGAATTATTTTCTGCTTCAACAAGCATCTGTTCCTATCCTCCTAAGACTCTCTAGCCTTTGCAAAGAGATGCAGTGGGCCTCAAGGAAGATCGTGGGCAGTCTCAACAGAACCCTTCCCACATCCAGTGACCCGTAGTATGGGCTTTTGAAACCCACTCTTCTGGTACTCTCAGACACACTGGTGGCCACCAGGAGGATACCTTTGGCAAAATGTAACTAAGCAGACCAAAAAGCAATCACAGCTCTGAAAAATTTGCACAATAGTAAAGTAGATCAGAACCCACATTCTAAACATAAATAGGATTTCTGCTCTAAAAAAAATTTAAAGATTTCTAACATTAGTGTCTAATGAAATAGTATATTGTTGATTTATATTTTATCATTTACATTATTAGTATTTAATAAGAATAAACTGAATTTAAAAGAAGAATAAACTGAATTAAGGGGTTTTGGTAAACAAATTTTTTAATGGATACCATTTCTACCACAGTATCATACCAAAAATCAAGACATTTATAGCTTAAAGTACAAAAGATAATTAATCCTAAAACTAAGTTACTTACATTTTCAAGTTTAATATCTGACAAGGATTCTAAACCAAACATCATAAAACTGTGTGATCAACCAGATTCTTTCCAAACAATATGAGACTCCATAGCCACATAGATATATAACCAATGTTTAAACCAAGGAATTGCAATAGAAATAGAGGGGGCATTTAATAATGATAAAATGATAGCATATTAAGAAAGTACAGCAATTCAAAAGCTCCATGTATCTAAAACAGCACAAAATATAGAAATAAAAAATGTAGCAGGATTGAAAGATGCAAGAAAGTATGTAACAATAAGAGCAGAATGTTTTCACATCCTGCTTTCAAGAGACAGGAAAATTAAAACAGAATTTCAGAAGACTTAAGAAACATGCTAAACTTCACAGACATAATGCACTCTACGATGGCAGAGAGCAACTTCCTCTCACGTACACACATAGAACATTCCCTAAGAGAAGCCATCTGCTAAGCCAAAAATAGAATACATAAATTTACACTGATTGAACTACGTAAGACTTTATATGTTGCCCATTTTCTATTAATCGAGAAAAACAGAAATATCTACAAAATTCTCTCCTTTGGAAACTCAGAAAACATGAGGCAAAAATATAAGATCTTTGCTAGCTTCATATTTTCATCTTTCTTTTCAGAAAATAATTTTATATATACTCACTGTTATGTTATTTGTCTATGTATTTTGACCTTCTAAATTCTACCATTAGTTACTAACAAAATAGATCATTGAATTATATTTTATAATTACTTACATCGGTACTATTTAATAATAATTAACTATGTGAATTAGAATATTTTTGTAAATAGATTTATCAAGTATTATCCAAACTACTGTAGTAGGTTTAGGGCTACACATAGTAGTATATACTGTGAATCAGACTTAATTTGCATAATTTTCCTATACGTGTGCTACTGCCTTGTTATGAAAGGGCAGTAAATCTCTTTCAAAGAAAAATTAAACATTGACCTTTTGAAAGATTTATGGAAATAGACTTCAGATTTTATATTTTCCTATGACAAAATGAGGAAGACTGACCAAAAAACTATATATCCTGCCACTATGTACAATTTTGAGGATATATTTTGCATCAGTAAACAGAAACAGGAATAATATAAAAATTAAGGAAAAAGTTACATCTACACGGAGGCACATTCAAATCCCAAGTCACAGTATTACAAACATACATTAATAAAAATAAAAAGAAGCAACAATATTCCCCAAGAAAAAATGCTAATCTACAGAAAGAAAGAAATATTGTAGATAGAAAGTAGAAGAAAATACTATTACTTTACCAATGTCTTCAGTCAAATATTGGTCACACCAAAGATAAGTCTTTAATTAGACCAAGGTAGTCCATAACATCCTCGTGACAACACTTTCTATAAAATACAGGTTGAACATAACTATCGTTCATGTCTGAAACATCTAAATTGTCAACTATACCTAGCAAAGATGTCAACAATTCAAATACATAAATACATGCAGAAAAACAATTGAGACAATAAAACATACAAAAATGCTGTAGTAGGTTTGTAAAAGACATTATCTTCAATTTAAAAATGAATTTAGAAATTTTCCCAAGTAAAGTTGGCTAGGATAGATTATATACAATCACTTAATACTAACACAACATCAAACAAATGTTTTTCTAAATTGATGGAAACTCCAGATCATTTCAATAAAAAAGTTGTGAAGATGCATGGCAGTCTAACCTTCAGCTGCCACTGTCTCAGCAGGCAGCAGCACTGCTCTTACAAATAATGTTGGAAGGGAGAAATAGTACTTCATGAAACAATGACTGTCAAAGAACAATTTCATAGTGTCTCAAAGAAAAAGCCAGAAGGCTAGCATCTTTCATAGCAACATCGGTGGTAACAGGTGTATTCATAACCCATAGTCACCACAGCTATAGCCATAGCCACAGCCCAGGTGTCCCTAGCCATAGTCCAGGCCTCCACAGTAGTTGCTGTAGAATCTCATGGTGTCAAGGTTGGAAGGTTAAGGTGTACAGTCGGAGCACATTCTAGAATTTTATGATCAAAATCAGGTCTTTGATCATGAAGGGCTTTACATACCAACTGAGTGATATGTAAGGTAAAATACGGGGACAACCGGATTCACATTCCAAGCTAATTGGCAATGAAGCCATCTAAAATATTTCTTACTACCATTATAACTAAGACAACTTTGCTATGTGTCAGGATGAAACTATTAGTATTAAGTGCCTTTAACAAGCAATTCTTCTATCTGAGTAGCTTGTTTATTCCAGATGCTAAGTTTAGATTATGTTATTAGCTATCATGAAATAATATAAATGGTACATTTTGAAAATATTTTCAAAATGTTTTTGAAAATATTTCTCCCTTTGAGTATTTTCCTTTCTGTCTTTATTTACACAGTTTTAGGAACCAAAGGTTGATTTCAAGAGATGATTTGTAAGTTCTTGAATGATAATATGTTATTATTTTCTTGTAAAGCAATAATCACTTATTTATACCTCACAGGCTGTATACAGACAGTTATAATTTTGTATATGGTCTAAAATAATTTTACAGTGATTCTCTGAAGTTTAAGTCCATGGACCATAATTAGATAGAAAAGCAATGTCTTATTCTTTTTTAAAAATTTGGCATTTTAAAACCTTCCAAAGAAGCACTGAGGTCATATTATGACATACTCGTGTAGGAGCATCTATTCTTGTAGTCTTTTCCACGATGCACAACCTCAAACAAGTAGTGAGAAAAGGATGGACAAAAACGATAAACATCACATAATGAATTTATTCGTTTAAAATGGCCAATTCCTGTCCAGTCAATGAAGGCATGAAAATAGTCACCAATAGGAGATTGAGGAGATGTAACAACAAAATAGATGCCACATGGGATCCTGGAGTGGGACCTGGAATGGAAAAAAGATAGTGGTAGAAAAATGATGAAATCTGTAGCTCTGCTTAATATTGTAAAAGGATAATTATGTAGTTTAGATAGCTTTTTATAGTGAAAGATATAGGTGCAACTGGGTGAAAATACATATGAATATTTTGTGTATTTTTTAAGTTTTTCATTAGTCTAAAATTATTTCAAAATGGAATTGGAATGAAGATTTATAAATGCTACTTGACTGCACCAATTTGGTCATTGATTAATACCTGTATGCATCAAAATTTGAAAACATAATCAGTTTTATGGGCTGTTATGTGGAAATTATGAATGGAGCAGTGAGCAGGATATATGAGGCTCCTGCTGCTGAAGAGCTTATGTAACTCAAGGTGACCTAAGATGAATTTAAAGAGTACTTTAATTTACTTGGTCAAGCAATGCCTCTGTGAGAGAACCAGAGAAGGAAGCCATCTTGCCCACTTTTGCTTTCAGGAGGCAGCAACCCAAGAGCAGAGACTGTAAATTGAAAACAAAGATGACTTTCTGAAGAGCTTGAAATCTGTTGTTACCTGTATACTATAAAAAACTCAGTACTATAAATAACACTTGTAGGTACAGTCAAGGTAGTGACAGGACAAATCATGAATTTTGCACTTTTTAAATTCGGAGCATCAGACATAGCAAAAAATACAGGACATATAAATAAAATTATATTCAGAGAAATAAATTCTATGAGCATTTCTAATGTAATATTTTAGATATTCTGAGTATTAACATTCTGAAACTCATATATAACTTGGTATCTAGTATAATTTGGCAAACAAGGGAAGATGAAAATAAAGGATTTTTCTCCAGGAGTGTCAGGATCTCATGTGTGCCCTTTATGCTTTGAAATATAGGGAAAAAGAAACAAAGAAACTGAGATGTATGAAAAATAGTGAACTTAGTTTCTTGATAATTTTTATAACAAACAACAATCTAAAGAGATGTTAGATGGTCATTTGGAGATTTCTGTCTGTGGATTAGACTTGGAAATATGGTATGAGATTAATGCAGAGAAAGTATTATCCAGCAAAAGAGAAATTATATACAGGATATAAGAAAAATAAGTACTTAGCAAAACACATAAATTTGAAGACAAAAGTCTCAAGATAAGAGAAAGTGTACCAAAAAGGAGCAGCTGGTGAGATTGGAATTAAACTAAGAGTATGTGGTGATAAAAAGGGAATTCCAGGATGTCTTCCAGGACTACAAAGAGAAGTTTGTAAATCTCAGTGCTACCCATAGCCTTAATAAATGAAGAAGACTTGATCTCTAGATTTGGAAAGACTGAGGTCTTGGTAACCCATGAAGGAGTAGTTTCTGTAGAGTGCTGGGGAACAAAGACCAATAGGTATAGGGGAGAGGAGAATAAAGATCCACCGTGGACGTTCATATGAAATATGCTGAAAGAGAAAATGAAAAGTGACAGATTTGCTGGAGAAGATTGATGAGAAAAGACATTTCACTTTGTGATTTGACATTTTATTTAAAAGCTGCTTCTACTAACCAAGTGTTATGGTTTGTGATTGGATGGCCCCCCAAATTCTCATGCAGACATGGGGTGGGCTTTTAGAGTTTATGACTGATCCATGATCCAGTGCTGGGATTTTGGGTGTGAGTTCTTGCCCTGCTTTCAGTTGGTTAGTTTGCATATGTAAGGAAGGGGAAGAGGCTGCTTGTTACCACTCCTCCCTTTTGCACTTCTTCCTTTACTGTGTTCCACCACCATGAACATTTGCTCTCTGCCATGTGCCACTCTGCCTTGGAGCCAGCCAAGTATAGACTGAAACCTCCACAAACTGTAAGCTAAGTAAATCTTTCCTTCCTTAATTTTGGGCATTGGTTATTTTGTCTCAGCAAGGATAGAAAAGTAACCAAGACACCAAGAGAGGTAATCACATGGTGAGGTCATCTCATACTCACACTCTTATAATATACAACTACATTTCTCAACTAACACATGACTCTACTACCACTTTCTTGGGCCCCCAATAGGAGCACATTCACATGAATGTGAATTATCACATTGACGTGAATAAGGATGGTAACATTTCTAAGAATGTGTAAAAGAATATAGTATATCTAGTCAAAAAGATGATGATAATGATATCTACTTTTTATTTTTTTTAAATAGAAAGAGGAAAACTTTTTTTTAAATAAAAGGAGGAAAACATTAACAGATAGACAACCTTTTACAAAACTGTCAATGAGTCCTTGATTGATCAATATTGCATGTCTCTATCTGTTTTCATGAGAAACCACTTTGAAGATATCAATATGTAATACAACAAGAATTGTTAATTTCCTACTACTTTGTTTGTAACTCTGTATTGTCTGTACTGTTCTTTTGATATTTTGTAATAATGGTGTCAGATAAAGAGGTTTCTGTCTAACATATCAGTAAACGTAAATAAGTGTTATTAAGCTCACTAAAGAGTTCTCTAGATGACAATTATATTCTTATTAGAATATTAAATATCATTTCCCAAAGTGGAAAAATAACTGTAACTACTGAATTCTAGGGAAAAAAATTTCTATTTTATACTACTTCAAATAAAAATCAAACTAAATGAGGAGGGAACAAGGAGGAGAAAAAGCTTTGAAGGGAGTGGAGGTGAATGTGATAAAAAAAAAAGAAAAAGAGGAACTAGGATATATCATGTACAGGTACAAGTTCCTAATGATGCATGTGATCATTATGGGTATCTAAAATGTACGAATAAACTTAATAAAAACAAACCTAACATACTTCTCTGAAACTTGGTGTTCTTGAAATATTAGCTAGTGAGATTACTATCAACCGCTTAGAGATGAAAGAGACATTTGCTTTTAGGACAGCAAAGGAATTGGATCCCACAAGAGGAATACTTTCCATTGAAAGAGAAGAAAAATCATGAGTCAAAACAAGTGTTCTTGTGAAATATTTTTTAAAGTTCATGAAACTATTGAGATCATAACAAATAACATAGTGACTAAGAAAGCATTCTTTGGTTACACAGAGAATGGTTACAGGAGGTTAATATGAAAGCTTGTTTGAGGCAGGATTACATAAGTGTGTGTAGGTCTCCTTTATTTAAACCCTAAATTGTATAAGGGTCATGCAAATGAGAAACCTTACAAAGCAAGTCTCTTTAATAAACCTGAGGCTTTATTTTATGGTTGAGAGACAACAAAATAATTAGATGAATCATGAAATTAGCCATTGGCATAGTCACGTGCTGTGTTTTCCAGCCCTACTAGGGATATAAAAACACGCTCTGCAGGCAGAATTGCCCACACTCAACTCACCTACACTCCTCTATTCAAGTAGAACCTCAACAACCAACACCATGTGTGGCAGCTACTACGGAAATTATTATGGCGGCCGCGGCTACGGATGCTGTGGCTATGGAGGCCTGGGCTATGGCTATGGAGGCCTGGGCTGCGGCTATGGCTCCTGCTATGGCTCTGGCTTCCGCACCCTGGGCTGTGGCTATGGCTGTGGCTATGGCTATGGCTCCCGCTCTCTGTGTGGCTGCGGCTATGGGTGCGGCTCTGGCTATGGCTCTGGCTTTGGCTACTACTACTGAGGACACCATGGAATATTCTCACCTTATATAACTGATATCAAGATTCAGCAGTACTGAACCCAACTGTTCTGATCTTCACATTTCACCGGAAGACAATCTTACACATGCAAGTTTACTGAAGACATGCCCTCTAGACTGATATCCCAAATTTATCCTCTATTATATTTAACTCGGGAAAAGTAGAATTAAGTGAGGTTTATCCTATATATGACTGTATTGTTTCTCGTTGATATGATTCTATTACAAACTCTGTCCTTTTATTTTTATGTAAGAATATTTTCTCTATCTTCCCAATAAATATTTTCAATCTGAAATTTTAAGAAATGCCTCTCTTTCATTTAAAACTTAGTTTATTGTTTTGTCTTCTTTAAATTAAATAATTATGACGATTTTTATATTTCAAAAAATATGTATTTGTGTATTTCTCAAAAATGAATTTACTGACATAAATATAGAAATAATGTACTTTAAGTAATCCTTGATTTCTGATATTAAGAAAATAACAATTTTTTAACCTTTAATTATCTGCTCGGTGAAGCAACAGAAACATGTTTGTG
Organism: Chinchilla lanigera; assembly: GCF_000276665.1. Lineage (NCBI taxonomy): Eukaryota > Metazoa > Chordata > Mammalia > Rodentia > Chinchillidae > Chinchilla > Chinchilla lanigera. The sequence goes on from NW_004955407.1 coordinate 30,046,877, forward strand.
AAGAATTCTTTTTATAATTAAAGAAGTAATATTTATCAATCTGGTTTACCCTTAGCTGAAAACAGTATATTCCAAACGCTGTGTAACCAAAATTCTCTTTTTTCCTTTTATGGAAAAAATAAAACAATATTTCATAGTTAAATAATAGAAGAATAACAATAGTTAATACATTGAGCATTGTTATCTTCAAAGTAGTTACTCAGAGTGAAATATATGGACATAAAAAATTCTCCAAGGGCTGGGGATTTAACTCAGCGGCAAAAAGCGCCTGCCTGCCAAGCGCAAGGTCGTGAGTTCGGTTCCTGGTACCGGAGAAAAAAAACAAAACAACAACAACAAAAAAAATTCTCCAAAAGATATTAGCACAATTATGAAATCCTTTAAAAAATATGACTGTTGGGGCTGGGGATTTAGCTCAGCGGCAAAAGAGCCTGCCTGGCAAGCGCAAGGTCGTGAGTTCGGTTCCCGGTACCGGAGCGGGGGAAAAAAAAAATGACTGTTGATATATGGTTTT
>NW_004955407.1:30047490-30051407 GCF_000276665.1 Chinchilla lanigera
TTTTTTGGTTTTTCTCCGGTACCGGGAACCGAACTCACGACCTTGCGCTTGCCAGGCAGGCGCTTTTGCCGCTGAGCTAAATCCCCAGCCCCTGTTTTGCACATTTTAAACGAGTATTTCCTATGCTTTGCCCAGAACAAGAGGTTCAGAAGTTTAAATTCACCTTATTTCTATTTTTTGCATATGTGCTTTAATCTATTTTTTGAAAACGTAGAAATCTTTCTCTAAATCCATTGTGTATGAGACTTTAGATACTTTTGATGGCATTTAATATTGATGTTTCTAATGAGATTTTAAAACATCAATATAGGCTCAAGAATATATAGCTTTATTTTCAATTGAAAGGCAAAAATGGTGCAGAAATCTAAAGAAATAATGCCTTAGATTTTGCAATTTGATAGCAGAAATATATAGAGCTAAAGGGTTGTAAATCCAATTAAAACAAAATTGTTGAATGGAGCTAGAGATAGGAAAAAACATTACCTATAAATAGTCCATTGCTATGGATTTCTCATAAGATATAGAGTCCAAAAGTAGTGGGAAACATAACTAAAGTGCTAATAAAAAATTCAGAATTCTACATCCAATAGTAATATCCCACAAGAAAAAAAAGGAATAAAATTTTAATTTGATTAATAAAAACTAAAAGAATTTTTGGTTGCAAAATTTCTTTAAATGAATTTCTAAACAAAGTTCTTCAGGTAAAGAAAATTATATTAATGGCCAATTTGGAACTTGAGAAATAAAGACAAAGCAGTAGAAAATTACAGATATTTGTGTACAGAAAATACACCATTTTTTTCCTTAAGTTCTTAAAAATTTATACAACTGTGGAAACTAAAAATAATACTATTGAATTGGAAACTATATTATTGTAATACGTATGACAAGAGTAACAAAAAGTGACAATTGTAAAAGCATTCCAAATTTGTAATGTTTATAACTTTTTTGTCTTTTGAAGCAGGATTTCACTACACAGTTCAGGCTAGCCTTGAACTCACTTTGTAGCCTAGGCTGGCCTCAAACTTACAGCAATCCTCTGCCTCAGCCTCCTAAATGCTGGAATTATAAATATGCACCAGCACACCCACTATAACTTTGAGCTAATGTAGTAAAATAGAAACGCTGAGAATATTGTGATAGCTTAATTTTCCCTATCATAATATATCAATTACCCTCCAAAAATACAGAAATATGGCCAAAAGTCCCTAGAGGAATTAAAATTTAACTATAAAACTACCTAAATGCAAAATAATTCAGGAAAGTCTCACAGAGAAAACAGATTTAGAAACCAGTGATAGAATTATATACCTAATTTAATCCTACCAATTATATAGAATGTAAATATTCTACATACAAAAATACAAGGTTTATTAAATTGCCCAATTGAACTTATCCATATATTGTTTATGAGGAAATTATTTCTAATATAAAATTGAAATCTTAAGTAAAAGTAAAAAATATAAAGAAATATATCTTACATAATAACAGGTAAAATAATGTTGGTGTAATATCTTAGTATTGGAGAAATTACACTCAGGTTGTGAGAAATTACTAAGGATAAAAGATAATACAATAATATCAAAGTGTCATATCAATCAGAATCTATAAAAATTATCAATATGTATTGGTCTAACAGGCAAATTTTAATTCATGTGAAGAAAAAACTAGAATTTAAAAAGAAATAATCGCATCCACAATTATATTGGAAGAATGTGACTTTTCTTTCTCTATAATAAATATAAGTAAACAGATTTTCAGTACAGAAATTAGAAAAATGCCAATTTTCTAAAATTTTCAATCTTTCAAAAGTTGAAATAATTGACATTTTTTTATATCCTGCTACCAGTGTTAATGAAATGTATATTACTTGGGGACATACATAATGTATTTAGGAAGATAGATAATATTTGTGCAGTAAAAAAGGACATAATAAATTTGAGTCAGAATTATAAAGTGTGTTAATAGGCCATTAAAAAATCATAATAAAATCAGTAACAGACAAATTACTGAAATTTTCTAAACATTTGGAATTAAAGGACACATTCATAAAGAACTCATGAATCAAAGAGAATTTCAGAGGATATTCAAAAATATTGCCCTTAATGAAAATAGAGTATATGAAAATTATATCAATGCTTAAAAAATTCATAGGATTAAGTGCTTACATTGAAAAATAAAAGCTGTAATTCTCGAGTCATAATGCAGGCCTTTTCCAAAATGATTAGTGGTTTTTAATGAAGAAATGCAACGACACATCATGTCTGGACTCAATATAATTTAAAAACAAAAATGAATATACAAAATAAATAAAACTGTAATCTGACTGTATGTAAAGCTCAACTGTGATGACAAATCACAAAAAATGAGGAAAGACATTTTTACCAATAACAGGAGTTGAAATGGAGCATCACTACAGATTCTACAATCAAGACAAGGTCAATCAGTGGGGACAATGAACAAAAACTTTGTCCATAAATTCAACAAGTTAGAGAAACTAGGTTCTATAAAAGGCAGAATGTGTCAAAACATCCTCAAAAAGTATCTAGATAGCCCCATAATTAATTGGAAAATATGTTTTTTTAATTAAAATCCTTCCAACTAAGACAACTCCTCGTGCATATGATTCTGCTTTTGTGGAGTTACATCACTAATCAAATATCTCAGATAAATAAACTTAGAAAGAATAAATGTTAATTCGGCTTCCCATTTTCCCAGCTGTCAGCTCACAGTCAATTTGAGCCTTTATTTTTGGATTCTGTAATAGTAATGAATAATTGCAGTAGCAAATGGCAGAGTACAAAGTAAAAGATAGAGAGAAAGGTAGAAACTGAACTCCGACAATGCCGTCCAGCAGCACACCCTAGTGACTGAAATCTCATACACTACCTCTCAAAGTTTACACCACTCCCAACAATATCAGTGGAGGACAGAGCCTTAAATGCATGGATCTCTGTGGAACACTTGAGACTAACTGTAGCAATCTGCTTCTGGACCTCAAAGTTTCAATGCAAATTGTAGGCAGTCCATCCTCCAAACTCCGAAGTCTTTCAAGACAGATTGTCACTTAGCAACCATTACATCACTGAAATATCTTTTCCTTCCAGCATTTTTTTAGATTTCATGACTCTTTCCCATTACTTAATCTCAATTTCACAATATGTTCTTAGCCTTCATATTAATTTTATTGTAGACAACGTGCCAGGCAATGCTTAACAAAGATGTAAATACTACTTGGTTGACTGTTAAAAGTTAACAACATAACACCCACTATTCCATTAGAAGGAGAGTAGAAAAATGAAGCTTACAAAAAAAAAAGCTACATTTCTAACACAAGTGAAATCTGAACTGGCAAAGAAATCAATCTAGGAAACTAGGGAAAAGGATCTTCCAAAGAAGTTTAGCTGCTGTATTATCTGAAAATCAATGTTAAAAAATATATAAGTAATATTAGATATGAAATGAATGACAAGAAGTCCTTATAGATTGAAGACGTTTATTTGGGCAAGAGAAACAAGCTCCATCATGGAAGTTATTGAGGCAGTGGTTCAGAAACCATCACCCTGAGGAGAGCAGAGCTGTGAAGTCTCAGAAGAATTTCACTTGCTCAGTATCCTTTCAGTGAGTAGGATCACAAAGGTCATAGCAGACTTTAGGAGGCTCCATTGCAAGATCACCATCACTCAAGCTTCAGGCTCAGATGTTGGTTCAAAACTGGCAAATCTTCATGTCACAGGTGCAGAAGATGAGAGTCTCTGATGGTGTCCTCAGTAGTAGTAGCCAAAGCCAGAGCCATAGCCAGAGCCGCACCCATAGCCACAGCCATACAGAGAGCGGGAGCCATAGCCATAGCCACAGCCATAGCCACAGCCCAGGGTGCGGAAGCCAGAGCCATAGCAGGAGCCATAGCCGCAGCC
>NW_004955407.1:30051507-30105109 GCF_000276665.1 Chinchilla lanigera
CCCAGGCCTCTGTAGCCACAGCATCCATAGCCGCGGCCGCCATAGTAGTTTCCGTAGTAGCTGCCACACATGGTGTTGGCTGTTGAGGTTCTGCTCGAGTAGAGGAGGAGTGTAGGTGACTTGAATGTGGGCAATTCTCCCTGCAGAGGGCCTTTTATACCCTGATGTGGGTGGGAACCACAACAAGTACTCATGCCACTTGTTAATTTTATGACTCACTTAATTAGTTTGTTGTTTCTTAATCATAAGATAGAGCCTTAGAGTTATTAAGGAAGCTTGTTCCTTTTGACAAATCAGGTCTTCTCTCAAACAACTTAGTACCCGTAATCAGTGGAGACACTCATGCATACAAAGCACCCTATTGCACTACAGATTAATTGTAACTTCTACCTATATGCATTGTTTCTGTAGGTGGCATTTAGTACAAGCCAATTTTGACATGAACATGTCAAAACGTTTATATATACTCATTGGCTTCACAGCCAAAACTAGTCACTCTACCCAATGTATTTTGCTTACTATTGTTTTCATAATTACTTTTAACTATTTCAGTTGTCTCACCCCCTTGATAAAATTCAATATAGAGAATTACTATGTCATTCCTCTCTGTAATAACATTAACAGAGAGATGACATTTAAATTTTGTAAACCACTGGCCTAAGCCAACCACATCTCTGAACTTTTATTCAAACTAATTTATGTTTTCTTTTTGGGCTTTTAATTGTTACTCAAGATGCTAAAGATAGTTTCTTTCACAAATTTTTGTCGTAATTTATTTTGAGGTATCATTTATTTATCATGAAAATTGACATTTATTTTATGCTCAATGAATGCTTTATATACCATAGTAGCTTTATTGTTTTTATTTTCTCTTTGTTTTAATTTTCTTTTTGCCCTTTTGTACCACCAAAGTGGTACATTTATTAGAACAGATGGACCCACACTGGCACATCATTATCACCTATAGTACACAGTTTACCTTAATGCTTCCTGTTTGTGTTGCTCTCTTAGGATTTTGGCAAATCTTTAATTGCATGGATCCAGCATTATAATGCCATACAAAACAGTTCACTACTGTGAAAATATCTTCCCATTCTATTTACATAACATGTCTCTCTATTCAAAAATAACATTTGTCCTTCTATTTAAAAACACTTTTGCTCTAAAATATAATCAATGTTTAATTATCTCCTGTGGATGCAAAATCAAACAACAAATCTTTTCCTAAGAAAATCTTTGAATTTATCAAGATGCTTCCTCACTTCAACTTTCCTCTTAATAGAAAATTTCCACAATTCATGTCTGAGATTTCTGCCCTACTTTCTTATCATCTTGCATTTATTTGGATTTTCGAAACCCTACTCCAAAAAACTGTTCTTGTCAAGTCTTACCCAACCCAAGTACAGTTTGTTCATCTCTCTTCATTTCATTGATGTTTGGAAACAAAATTCAGGTCAGTGAAAGTCTGTCTCTTTCATGACAGATTGTCCTTTAGTATCCATTACATCATTGAAACATCTTTTGCTTCCAAGTTCTTTTCAGGTTTCATAAATCTTTTCCATCATTTGACCTCAATTTCAAAGTATGTTCTTCACCTTCATATTAATTACATTTTCATACTTATTGTATATATAACTCTTCACAATTGATAATGTAATTTTGTCTTTAGTACTATCAGAATTTAACAATATCGAGGTAGAGTTTATGATTCTCCTTCATGACACCTAATATTTTCTCTTTCCATGGCACAACAAGAATTACCTCATAGACTTCCCTCGGTCAATATCCTTCTTAGACTTCCACTGCATTCAGAATAAATGTTCTGCCATATTCTACCCTACCTCTTGTCTTGGTTACTTTTTTCTCATTGCTGGGACAAATTACCTGACGCCCAAAATTAAGGAAGGACAAGCTTATTTCACTTACAGTTTGTGGATGTTTCAATCCGTACTTGGCAAGTTACAAGGCAGAGTGGCACATGGCAGAGGGCTACAGCTCATGGCAACAGGACACAGCAAAAGAAACAAATACACACACAAGGGAGGAAATGGCCAGAAGCACCCTCTTCCTCTCCCTTACATATGCAAACTATCCACCCCAGGTTGGTGGAGCTCTCACACCCATAATCAATCAAACTCTAAAAGCCTGCCCCATGGCCGCATGAGGCTTTGGGGGGACACACAGACACAAACCATAACACCTCTCTGCCATCATCTGCTACTACCTTCCAGTTTAGCACTCCCCAAGTGTCGTGTTTCTCTAGTAGCTCTGACAGAACGAGCTGTGCCCTCCGGAAGTCCTTGGACTTTGTCCGGTAAATACCTCATTCTGAAAATAGAACTAGTATGGCTGAATTTTCCTTATTCAGCTGTCCTAGTGCCATGTGCATAGATCCTCTGAACTTGCAATTTTATAGTGCCTTTTCCAAGTAAGGGTTTAAAGTTATTTGATTGGTTTATAATTATTCCACAAATTCTCATCAGCATCAGAAAGCATTTAATTCAGCAGTTACCGGCCTGTTATCTGTCTTTCATGGCTCATCTTCCTCTAACCAAGACACACATGGATAAAGAAAATGTGGTATCTATGCACATTGCAATACTACTCAACTATAAAGGACTCTAAATCCGAGACATTTGTAAGAAAATGGACTCACCTGGGAAATGTAACGTGCATGGTATCTCTCACTTAAGTAAGGCAAAGTATGAACAGAGAAAAATGAAGGATGGATTGAAGGACACAAAGAGATAGATCTCATGCAGAAGATCTCCCTCCAGGAGACAGAGGGCAAGAGGAGAGAGGGAGGAGAAGGGGAAGTTAGAAGATTTAAGATATGCCATGTGCAGGTACCAAATAACCACAATCACTGTAAACATTGCATGTCATAAACAGGAGCTAAGAATATTAGCAGGAAGACTGAAAATAGGGAAAGGAGGTGTAAAGGTGAGTGGGAATGGAAAGCAGATTTAAAAAAGAAACAAGCTGTGCTTTGTACATGCACCTACTCCCCAAGGCGAATGTAAACTTCATGTACTGCATACACGTACTAATAAAATAAAAATTCGAATAGAATAGAGACCTTAATGACTTTCAGTTCTACAGCCTATGTGCTTGCAATGAATGTTCAACATAAATTGAACGTAACAAGAATAAGTGAAAAAAATTTAAAAGAAGTTCAATAATGTAGAATAGCTTTTATATGATATTTTAGTGATATAAATATTTCTTGCTTATGTCTAAGGTCTAAGACAATAAGCAAAAATTCTGATATCTTGAAGTTTATACAAAATTTGGAATTATATGTTTATATTTTATTATTGAGATGATCCATGTTCATTAAAGTTGAATGATTATTCATTGCAACTCACATGTCCCTCTGACCATATGTTCCTATTTTTAGTTTGGTGTCTTTTTAAAATTCTTTTCAAAATCTTTTGAAAATTAGGAAGACATTTTCAATGAATTAAATTAAGAACACATCTTTAATGAATTAAATTAGGAAGACATATTTCATGAATTAAACAAAAAGACAAAATGCACAAGTTAGTACTTTGTATTAGGAAGAATAAGGTAAAGTTTAGAATATATTTTGTCTACCTTTAGAAAACTGTGTTATTTTAGAGAGTCAAATCCAATAGTAAGATCATGCAAATGAAAATAAACCTCTAACATATTGAAGAAAATTTAAAATTTCATAAGAGAGAACCAGACGTATGAGAAAAATATTTTTGTTAAGTTAGTAGTGTTATAATTTGAACAGGCATCAGGGAGTTTAAATAATTTCGTGTACATTGAAGTAAGGGTAAAAGTATCATGAATATGGAATGCAATATATTCCTGAAATGAGGACAAAGGTCCAGATACTAAGTAAGTGAAACTCTGATTCTCAGATTAATTCTCTGAGTGATGAGGTTTTCAACCTTGAGTGGAATTAGTGTTTCCAAAGAGAAAAGAAACATATGAAATAGTGCACTAACAAAATGGGAAATTAGACTTTTGACACCTAGGATTCTATGTGAAATATAATTCCATGGAAATTCTTCTTGCACAAGAACATAAAATATTTTGTCAGACATAAAGTATACAGACTATGTTCATTAGCTCATCCTCTCTCTATCATTACTCCTCCACAAACATCTCCCTGTTCTTTTCCTGAATTTCCCATCAAGGGAAAATGAGATTTTAAATCAATACCACTGCTATTACTTTTGTGTGTGTATGTGCCTTTTTGAGAAAGAGTTTCACTATGCAGTTCAGGCTGGCCTTGAACTCACTTTGCAGTTCAGGCTGGCCTTAAACTCACTTTGTAGCCCAGGCTGGCCTCAGATTCACAGTGATCCTCCTGCCTCAGCCTCCCAAGTGTTGGGATTACAAGTGTGCACCACCATGCCCAGCACTATTACTATTACTAACATCAATAAAAAGAGTGGGGTTTATTTTGTGCACAGATCTGCTGGTGAGTACATTCTGAAGTGAGCATATACTCTAATTTAAGTATGTTGCAGGCTCATGGTTTCCTTGTAGGTGCCCTTACTCAACTATTAGTGTCCTTAGAATACTGGTTTCAAGGAATTCTTGAGTCTTTTCCTTAATGTCTGGAAATGAGTCAATCCTTTTATGAAATTTCCCATAACCATTCAAGGTAAGAAATTTAAGCTTAAAAAAATTTCTCAACTAAACTTTTCTATTCTGATTCCACATGCATATTACAGCAATGACTGTGATAGTCTGTGGCTGCAGTGACATGGATTGTGACTCTGCTGTGGCTGCGGCTGTAGCCACTACAGCTGTGACTGGTATAACCCATGTTGTTTTGGAAAATGCTCACTCCTGGTTTTTATTGAGATGTTCTAGATTACTTACTGATGCTTTGCATAGTTCTGTTATACAAGGATTCTTTATGTGTTATTTCCTTTTACCACTAACAATTCTAGACCAAGCATAGTAAAAGACTATGGAATTAATTGAATTTCTCCAGTCGAAAAAAGATTTTGCATTCAAAATGTTCTTCCACTTTCTATATTTGCAAGATTTTAATCTTAGAAATTTTTATTTTTCATTAATTGTAACTTCATTTGTAAGCACTTGGCATATTTTACACATATTTATTTATCTTTATTTTCTGTTAGCTAAGGTCTGTTCCCCGGACCTTTAGTGCACAGACACCCGCACTGAGAACACCTCCTTCTGAGAATCTCCAAGCTTGCACTATAAACTTGTCAGTATAGCTGAGATGATGAATATGGGGTTTATAAATAGGCACCAGTATCTCATAGAGATGCATTAAATATTCTATCAAAATATATATTTTATGAAGAAAATAGTGTTTATCTTGATTTTGCATCAAAAATATAATAAATAATGTAATTCACTATTTCCAAATATTTTCACATAAGAAGGGTAGATAATTGTTTTTAAAAATCTATACATGTGAGAGAAATTCATAAAGAACACCTTGCATATGAGATTATTTTTGCACTAATTCCTCTTAGTTTTGCTTCTCTTGACTGTTCTTTGGAGCCATACCCAGGAAGTCATTGCCAAAGCCAATGTCAAGAGTTTTTTTTTTTAATCTTTATGGAAAAAAGTAAAAAAAAAAACTCATAACAAAATAATAAGAGAATAACCACAGTTATTACATTGCGTATTGTTATCTTTAAAGTAGTTACTCAGTATAAGATATGGGCATAAAAATTTCTCCAATCAATAGTAGCACGAACCCTCCATTTCAATGAAGTAAGAGACATTAGTAGTATAACTAACTTGCACTTTTCCCTTTTCTCTTCCTTCCTTTCCTCTTTTCCCTAACCTACTTCCTTTTTCCTTTTAATGTTTAAGTTTTCTTACAGAAATTTGAGGATCTGTGGTCCTGCATTTAAGACTTTAATTCACTTTGACAAGGGTAAGGCTTGATTCTAATGCATTCTTTTGTGCATGGATATTCATTTTCCCCTACCACAGATATTGAAACTATATTTTGCCAGTACCATGCCAACATCATTACCAATGATTGTTTGATAGTATGTATATGAGTTTATTTCAGGGCTGCCTATTATGAATATTTGATTTACAAAAACAAAAAAAACAACTAACAAGTGAGTATGAATCACTTATTTTAGCATGCTAAACCTAACAGTGAGAAAGTTACTTTAGTTTTAACTTCTATTCAAGTGTGTAAAGTGGAGACAATTTTAATACAGCATGGAGATGATTAAGTTTCATGTAAGAGGAGGCCTTACATGAAGTCTGAGAAGGTATATTAAAAACTTCACAAAAGGGCAACCTTACAGTAAACAGTGAATAAATGCTGCCTAATTATTATCATGTAGATTATGTATAAATTATTTATGGAGAGTTTAAAAAACAAATTGTAAAAGCAACACACATCAAATTTGGCATAAATTATTCTTTATATGCAAAAGCATCAAAAAATAAACCATGCATGTAACGGTAAAAAGTTGTACTCAGTAAACACTACGCATTGTACTGAGAACTGTACATATTTTAATACATTTACATCTCATAACAACACTAGAATGCAGGCTGTGTAATTCTATGGAGTTTTTATGTAAGAATACCAATTCCAAAGAGGTTGTATAATTCACCAAAAGACACTAAGAGGCAGATCTTTGTTTCATGTGTTTGTGCAGTAATTTGGAAAGTATTTTGTGCACATTACTAGACAGAATAAATGTAGTGAGGTGGTTAAGGCAGTGCTACTTTCCTGTTATGAAAAGAAAAACAAAAGCAACAGGATAAAGTGCAAAAGAAGTGTATGTTTCAATTTCAGCCGGAGGTAGTCATAATTTGGTGACTTTAGGAAGATTAATAAATCTATATGATTTTTCAACGTATATTGATTTTTTAATATATATATATTTGGGAATATCAATGTGAGTGAAAAAAATATATATATACACATCCATTAACCATATATATATATAAAATACTGGGTATATATATACATTTGGGATTGTTAATGATGCACCTCTAAATTTTAATTCAAAATTTTAGTGCTTTCAATGTTCTATTCAGTTTTGTTTGGCACTGAAACACAAGTCAAGTGCATATCATAGTCAAGAATAGTCTTGGCTGAGCAATTTAAGGCACTAACTCATCCAGAGACTATGGCCCATAAAACAGGCCAAGATAATTTCAAAGTCTATGTCTACAGACAGATAAGTATAGACCATGCAAATTGCACTTAATACTAAATACAAATTCTAAGATTTGAGAATAGAGTAAATGGGAAACATAGCTCCTACATAAGCATAATTTGAGGAAAGTATGTTCTAGTTTGGGTTTGTATTTTTCTAAGCATCTTAATTCCTTCTTGCAGAGTCAACAGGTTTGCTACCATGAACCTATCAAAACAAGTTAGGTCATAGCCATTACCTTAAAGTAAATGTATTTTAAAGAGAATAATTAAAAAAGAATAGCAAAATACCTATGCAATATAACAGCCATTGGTGAATTCCTACCATCTTGTCTGGTGAAACTCTGTATAATTTCTAATTGGTTTTTTGTGTTTTTTTTTATTCTCTTTAATAGTTTGATTAATCTTGCATTCTTACATCTGGTAATCTGACCTTACAGTAAATATAAAAAGGAACTAAAATGTGTTATGAGCAAATGTCAACTCCCTATGATGAATGTAATTATCATGTACTGCTAATAAAAATAAGATTTTTTTTAGAAAAAGAAAAGACAAAAAGCTAAATATTGCATTGAAATTCACTCAAGTTCAGTATGAGATATAGAAATCCTATATCACAAATATATGATCCCATATCACAAAAATATAATACCAATTTACAGACGAGTCATAAAAAATGATTGGAAAAGCAAATGATTGTTGCTATAAACAGAAAACTCAGAATTAAAAGCAATAAATATCTCAAGACAAAGAATGTAGAATGCCTGCCCTCATGTGATTCCAAATTTAAATGCATCATGGGTGTTGTGGAGGGTTTCACCTTTCAAAAACAAAATTTAAAACAAAGTAAGGCATGTAAAAACTTAAGTGAGAACAAGCTAAGGTCATGTTTAGCTTTTCTATCTGTTGAAATGGACACACACAAAAATACTTCTGGTCTAAGACACCGAAACTAAAGATTCGAAGCAGGGATTATGCATAAATATTTGTGTCTTGAAAGGGATTTCATACACACTAACATTGAATGTGAAAAAATTTGTAGAGGCTCTGGTTCCAGCCAATTCTTAACTAATGTGTAAAGTATTATCTTGTTTGTCCTAACAATAACTCAGGAGAAAACACATCATTACTGCTTAAATAGAGTCAAAAATTGAGGACTTCAAAAATTATTGTGGGTCGGGGATATAGCTCAGCAGCACAAGTGCCTGCCTGGCAAGCACAAGGTCCTGAATTCGATTTCTGGTACCCAAAAAAAAAAAATTGTTGCCTTCTTACTGTCACACATCAAAGACTTGCCAAGGTAACCTAAGTGGAAATACTAAAGCAGATGTATCCTAAAGAAGACAATTGTTTTCTTTAATGCAAACAGGGAAAAACAGAAGTCCTGGAAGTTGAATGAACAAAACTAGGATACTTTTACAATAATAAAGAGTTTATTAGGAAAACAGTAGAATAGGTCCAGCAAGAAAATACAAATGCAGAAGTTGGGAGGACATTAACCCAATGAGAAACCACAGAGGAGTTCACGAATGAATTCCAAGTTGTCTTCATTTTCAGCAGTTAAATCCAGGGAAGGAAAAGTTAGAAGTACTGTATCAGATCCAGAGGGCATTACAGGAAAAATCTTCAGAAATACGTGATGCAGTAAGAACACCCAAGCATGAGGCTCAGAATATGTGGGGTTCAGAACAGTTGAATCTTGATATCAGTTATATAAGGCGAGAATATTCCATGGTGTCTTCAGTAGTAGTAGCCAAAGCCAGAGCCATAGCCAGAGCCACACCCATAGCCACAGCCACACAGGGAGCGGGAGCCATAGCCATAGCCACAGCCATAGCCACAGCCCAGGGTGCGGAAGCCAGAGCCATAGCAGGAGCCATAGCCGCAGCCCAGGCCTCCATAGCCATAGCCCAGGCCTCTGTAGCCACAGCATCCATAGCCGCGGCCGCCATAGTAGTTTCCGTAGTAGCTGCCACACATGGTGTTGGCTGTTGAGGTTCTGCTCGAGTAGAGGAGGAGTGTAGGTGACTTGAGTGTGGGCAATTCTCCCTGCAGAGGGCCTTTTATATGCCTTCCATGCGTGTGGCACTCATCACATGTGTTCATGTCACTAGCTAATTATATGACTAATCCAATTAGTTGGTTGTTTCTCAGTCATAAGATAAAACATGCAATGTTAAAGAGTTTTGCTTTGCTCTCTCTGTTTTGACTTTCTGAATCCAATTGGGATTTTCAGTGAGGGAGGAGACACATGTTCAAACTTATTGACACAAAACTTTCATTTGTATATCCCATAACTGTCATTTATATAACAAAAGTATATTATTCTTTGTTATAGTCTATCTTCTTCTGAGCCCAATAATTTCCTTTTTTGTGTGTGGTGGGAATCAAACTCAGGACCTTGTGCTTGCCATGCAGGCACAGTGCCCCTGAGCTATATCACCGGCCCAGTTTCCCTAATTTTTAATCTTTCACAACAATAATATTCATTTTGCCTTAAGAATTTTCTTGTCTCTTCATCCAAATTAATTATCTTCCTCCAAATCTAAGTTCCTTTTCTATACTCAAGCAAAATACATCTGTTATAGCTATACTGTTGATAATAATTCATCCAATTAAATATTTAAGAGAATCAGTTCTGAACAAAACATATTCTACCTTCTTATTATACTCTACTTTCCTTAAAGAAAAAGAACTTTGTTATATGTTGCAATCCAATTTCTGCATTTCTTGGTTTTTAAATTGTGCCTGTTATAATTAGATAATATTTTCAGTAACTATTTAATTGATTTAGTTTTCAGGCATTTTGATTCATCAATGGATCATTCAGAACTGCTTCTCAAAACATCCATTTTGTATTCTTTGTACTGTGGAATGCCAAGCTCCCATCCAGGACCTCAGAGCTATTTCTGTCATCACTTAGAGTAGTGTGATTACTTATCCTCCTGGAGAACCAAAGAAAAGTAGAGGTGGTTGTTCTATACTAAAATTTTTAAAGGTACATCTCCATCTTTTATTCAATGGATATGGGTACGCAGCATTGATAACACTTCCACATGGATTTCTGATATTCTAATCGTATTTCTGACATTGCTAAGGTGACTTTAGTGAAAATATTGTTTTGTAATTTCCTTTCAGATATCTTTAATTAGGGTTTTGATATCTGCATGTGGTTTACATAGCAGTGGAGAGGTCCTGAGGTGTTAGACATGCCCTATATTTTAATCAGTTCTTATTTGGTGATCATCAGGACAAGGGCATTTTTTAAAATTAACTAAAGTTTATTCTGTTACCTAAATTTGTGAGATTTCAAATATGTCAAAAGAAAATTGAGGCATGTTCAAACAGAAAAATGTTTCCATATTGGTAATTAAATTAAATTTTCTATCTACTTATTTATTCATAATGGGTTTTGAAAATTTTTATTAAATTCATAAATATTTGTAACATATTACCATTTACTGGACTGAGAAATTTGAAAAAAAAGAATGTCTTCACTTTTTCCCACTTAGATTTCTAGTATAAAAATATAAATAGCCTCACCTGTCATAGTGCAGAATCAACTGAAAAATAACAAATTTTATTAAAAACTTATTGAAATAACATGAGAATTATTTTTACTCTAGGGAGTTTAAATTCTAGAAAATCACCTCAATTTGATAAAACTGAAATGTGTCAAGCAATTCAAAAAGCAAATATAATTAATCTTTTTTGTGTTTTATTAAAGTTTGTATGGTCACATTTTATTTTGTTCAACATAGTATCCCTGTTAACAACATTTACTAGTATATATATATATATATATATATATATATATATATATACATATATATATACATATACATATTTTACAATTTAATTTCAGGAATTAATTTCCCTCTTCCAAATAACTGAGTTGTTCTAGCTCATCATAGCAGTAGGAACTTTGTACTATGTCATATGACATTATTTTTTAAACATTTTTCTATTATGTCTTTCTGAATATACCATTCTCACATATATCCATAGTTACAAAAGAAGCTATATATCATCCTCCTAACCATCAATGTAATCATAGTTTCACTTTCTGCTTTCTAGAAAAGCTTCCTACGTGAAGTTTCTTCTACCATCCTAAAATCATTCTTCTTTTTTGGTACTGGGAATCAAACTCAGGAACTTGCACTTGCCAGGCAGGTGCTTATGCCACTGAGCTATCTCCCAAGCCCCTTGAAATCATTCTAAGTACCTATCTTCTTTGTCTCTTACTCCTCTAGGATACTGTTCTTCTTGGGATCATCAAAATATCAGTCCTGCCAATTCCAGAGGTAGCTTCTCTCAGGTTCTGAGCAACATGGGGTCTCACCAAATTCTTTTCTTTAACTCCTGAAGACTTTGCAACTATCTTCATTCTACCACATGACACTTGATTTAATTCCAACCTCACCAGCTTTCCCCCCTAAATAACCTTCCTTTTCTTCTCTTCATATTGTCCTACCAAATCTGATAGTCTCTATTGTTGATGTAAACTCTGTTAGATTGATCCCTTTGGTTATATTATAAATAATTAAACATATAGATATGTATATAGATATATATCACTCAGAATTTCCTAATATTAACATCTTTCAAAAATGCAGCATTTTTATAAGCCAAATTAATTGACTTTATACTATATCATTAACTTATAGATTTCACCATTTTAATGATTTTTTTCTTCTTATATTTGTTGCAGTATCAAACTCACCTTGTATTTATGGCCTTATCTCTTCAATCTTCTCCAATTGGTCAAATTCTAAGTCTTTTCTTGACATTTATGCTCTTAATGACTCCAGCTTTGCAGAACATTCCCCAATTCTAATTTTTGTAAAGTTTTATCAGAATTACATCAGAATTACACATTTTGACAAGCACACCAGGAAAAGTGAATTTTGCTGTGCTCCACATCAGTGAGCACACAGCATCAACAAATCTTGAAAAGTTTTGCAACTACTTCCAATCTCAGGTTTCTAGTTGAATAAATCCTTTCCTTTGTACAAGTTCAGGCTAAATACTAAACATGGCTTTAGATTATACACAAACTGATAAATAAAAGTGCATGTGAAGTGTAAGCCTAGGTGAATAATATTTCTCTAAACACAAAAATAAATAAAATAGCTGATTATTCAATATTTTATATGCAAATGATGCCACGATGATGTTTCTTTAATAGTCTCACTCTTGAAGTCATATTTTGTTCCTAAGACATTACGTGCAGTAAGGAGAATATCAGTAAGCAAACTGGAAATTTTAATGAGAGCAATGCTTGTATGTTATATGATCTACTGGTAGCTAATAATTACCATCAACCTGGCATTGCAAACAACAAGCCACTAACAAAGAAGAAGAATCTCTAGTCAAAGGCATGTGACTTTACTGCAGGCATTCTGACAAATAGAGGCGTTATCTTGGGTGTATTTGTTATGAGAAATACTTTAGATGGCTTTAATGCCAATTAGCTTGGCATGTGAATGCAGTAGTGCCTGTGGTTTGTCCCACATACTACTCAGCTGGTAATAAAACATGCTGCAGAATATGAAGTTTAAAGTTTATAATTTGACTCTGGTATACAACTGAACCTTCCATTCCCACCATAATGAGCTTTTACAGCAACTGCTTTGGAAGCCTGGGATGCAGCTATGGCTATGGCTATGTGGCTATGGACCAGTCTGTTACTGCCCATGTTGTGATGGAGGATACTGGTCTTCTCGTTTCTTTTGAGAAACTGAAGATTCCACATCTCCTTAAGTCATTTTCTTATGAAGGACTGGGTTTCCTGCATTAATTGTAGTAACAAGATTGTTTTGTCTTTAAACAAGGACAGCCAAATATTAGGCTACAATGCGATATCAGAACTTTTTTGATCAACAACTTGCACTTCCAACACCGTAGACAGGTAAAACTCTAAACACCTTTAATGCAATACAGTGTGTGATTCAATACAAATAACAGCCACTTTAATTTGTGAGTCTCTAAAATCATTTTAAAGTTTAATTTCCTTTGTAAACCTAAAATATTCTTATCTACATTTATTTATCTAGGTTTTTCTAAACCCATAAACAGAAAGCTCTACATATCTACCCAAATTAACTAGTTTATTTAGAATACTGTGTAGAAAACTCAAGTTACTGTGCTTTTGAAACAAGCAATGTAGATTTTGGTGATGAGAAATTATGAAAAACCTCTTTGTTCCATGAAAGCACCAATTAAACAATAAGACAGGCATTTTCCTAGAAAAAGGAGATAAGACGACTAAGAATGACTTTCCTGGGTGCAGAATAAACCTCAAAGGCTAATTTCAAAATCCCCCTTAGCTAAAGAGGCTACATTTATTAATTTTCCTGGTTTTTTTTGAGATATGAATGATATAGTGTATTTTTAAGGTATACAATGGAAATATTTGATGTATCTCCCTCATTCACTTATCACCTGATATAATTGTGTGTGTGTGTGTGTGTGTGTGTGTGTGTGTGTGTGTGTGTGTAACTAACAATGTATACTCCCTTAACAAATTCACAAAGAGATAATAATATCTGCAGCTGGGGATATAGCTCAGTGGCACAGTGCTTGCCTGGCAAGCATGAGGTCATGAGTTTGATACCTGGTACCTAATAATAATAATAATAATAGTAATAATAATAATTATTATTATATGGGTTTGCTAAGTGAGGAAAAAGAGGACATACTGGTCAAATCTAAGAACTTTTACTTATAAGGTTTATACGTTTTGGAGATCTTATATATTGATCTATAATGACCTAATTAATTATAGTGTATTTTATCTTTGGGGTGAAGACTCCAAATTTAATTAAATCAGATTGTAAAGCAATTTATAATGAAAGACATTGTGGAAAATAACAACACAATCAGCTGAAAATCAGTAAGCATAATAGGTAGTTGAATGTGATTCCATAACTAGATAACACTCATCAAGGAAAGGGAAATTCTAAGAGACCTCAAATAAAATCTTCAGATGACAATACACATAAAATAGACCGCACCTTTTGAGGAATATCTTTAGAGGTTTTACAGAAGGAGAACATAAAATTTAGTAACATTTAGTCCATCCATTCTTAGGTACTAAGCACCTAAAGAAGCAAAAGAAACCAAGACCTGGTAATTGGTGGGGGATGAGAGAAGAATCTAGAGTTGCTACAGAATATAATCTAAAATGTGCAGTTTTCAAAAAAAATATGAAATGAGCAAAAGACAAGAAGTTGTGACTCGTATTTAACTAAAACATCCTCAGACAATCAAAGGTGGACTGTTAGAGCATCCAGATGTAAGATTACCAGTAAAATTCTTCAAAGAAGTTGATCTAAGTATGTTTAAAGTAGTAACTGTAATTACCCTTATAGAAGTAAAGGAAGGCAGGATAATAACTTCCAATCAAATAGAAAATATCACTTAAAAGCTGAAATTTTCTTTAAAAGTACTAAAAGGAAATTATAGAGTTGGTAACTGCAATGAAATATCCCTTTTTCTCAGCAGTTTAATTCTCTGCAGTTTCAATTACCTATGGTCATCCATATTCTGAGTGTGTTAACTATAAATTTCTGAAACAAATTACATACATTAATTTCGTGCTATTCTGAATAGCATGTGCAAATATCTCAGCAAACCAAACCCTTATTTTCCTTAATTTTGGCACCAAAACAATCATGCAGGCAACTTACATATACGACAGAAAAATTGAGAAAGGCTTAAGTGAAATGTTGACAGCGCCAAAACCAAAATGGTCTCCATTTGTATCACTTTTGCCTGAACATCATGTTACTTCTATTTTATTATTAGTTACTACTACTAATATCTTGTGCCTGATTTATCAATTAAGTTTTATCATGTGCATGTGTGTATGTACATATAGAAAAATTATTACATATAGAATTCAGTACTATCTGTGGTTTCAGGGATCCACTGGAGGTATTAGGTCATATCACTTGTGCCTTAGGGAGGGGGCAGTTTCATCTAAAATTAGAATTTATACAGCCAACTTCAAGAGTAAATATGAATGAATAGAAAGCATAAACAATCAAATAAACATGAAATCAAATGAAGATAGATCCATATGGTTTATTTGGCTTGAAGAACACAGAGAGAAATAGAAGAAATGAAAACAGCTCAGGATTTGTATAACACACCCTAAGTACACTAGTGTATTTATTTTTAGGGTAATAGAAGGAAAGGTGTAAGGAGAAATAACACTTGAAAATACATTGTTTAAAATAGTAACTTAGATGCAAATGTTAATGTTTACATTCAAAATTTTCAAGGAGGATCACTTCAAAGAGATCTGTATCGAGACACATTATGAGAAATACGTCAAAAATCAGACAAGTAAATTTTGAAACCAGTAAAGAAAAATAGTTGTCTGAAGGTAATTTCTAATAAGATTAACAACTAACTTTCTTTAAGAAGCAGTAGAATGATGTCTGTCTAGTGATGAAAGACATAAAGGAGACAATAAAAAATTAATGTAGAAAGAGATAATTTTTCAAAAATAAACATTCATATATAATAATCTATTATATATAATATATACTGTATATGTATTCTGTTTTTTGGGTAAAATATTCTCTATATGAGAATTTCACACTGTTGATTGATATTGTCGGTCAGATCACATATATCTTTGCACACTTTTTGTACACTAGTTTTATTAATTTGAGGATCCAAGTATAATGGAATATATCCAAGGGCAATTGAACATAGCCAAAACTTGTCTTTTTCTATTTTCAGTACTATCAATTTCTGCCATTGTGTTTGAGTCTGCTGTATACACATTTAATATTATTATGCCTCCTACTGGATTAATCCTCATATCAAACATATTTATAGCAGCTTACTTGATTTAGAATCTATTTCTCAGATATTAATATAACCACTTCTTTTTTATTTGATAGAGTGCATAGCACCACTTTTCTTCTCTTTTCCTTTTGGTCTTCCTGTGTCAGTGAATAGGCAATGAGTTTCTTGTAAACAGAACACACATAGGTCTTGTTGAGCTTTTTAAATCAGCTCTACCACTGTATATTAACTTCTTTTGATTGATATATATATATAAATCCTTTGATATAATATGATGATATTTTATTATTTTCAAATTTTTACTCCTTTCTCTTCTGTTCATTTTCCTTGGCTTTCTGTGTTTTTCTCAGATATGTTGTAGCATTTGATCCTTAATTATAGCATTACTGAGTGTTTTTCATAGTTTTATACTCAGGTAAACATGTACAGTTTATGAAAGTCTGAGCTGGTAATAATATTTACAATTATAAATGAAGTTTAAAAGCATTACTTCTCTTTAGGTTGCTTTATAATATCTACCTACAATTGTCTTGATTACTGGCAATGTTTGCTTCAATTTCCAAATACTATTTCTATAATTCATGAGGAAGAGAACAGCCTATGCCAGGTATTTCCATACCTGTGTATTCCACTATCTTTTTCATGTTTCAATATTTCTACCATTAGCATTTACTTTATGTTTAAATAATCCTTTCACCATCTTGTTATATGTATCTGCTCATGACAAATTGTTTCAGTTTTTTATCACAATATTTATTTCCATTTCATTCCTAAAGGATAACTTTGATAAAGAAAAAAATATGGATGTTCTTTCCTTTGAACACACACAAAATATCATGCCATTTCTTTTATTACTTCATGGTTTCAGATGATAAATCCACTCCCATTAGACTGATGTTTTCCTGCAGGTAATATATTATATTTTCTCAACTTCTGAGATACTGGTGCTATAACTGCTTAATCTTTTATTATTTTCCCACAGGTCCCTGAGATTCTGTATGAATCATTTCTTAGCAGTACACTTTGTTCAGCTATAGAATGTAGGTCTGGAACTATTTTTGTAGGCTGTGATCCCCAATGTCGGTTTTATTTTTTTCCAACATCAGTTTTAATTTCAGAGGCTTTGTTATTTTGGTCTGTTTGATTTGTGTTATTTGGGATATAGTTGATTCATGATTCTGCTAAGAGGGTAGAAATATGATACCAAAACTGATTCACTGCTCCTTCATGGGTGGGTCCCTCTACAGGTACCATTTCACTACACTGGTATCTATGTATAGGGAAGGAAATTCTTGAGCCCATGGGCACACAGGGATTAAAAAAACTTACATGTTAAATAAGAAAATAATTTGAAATAAAAATGAAAACATACATGTACAATACATGAGATACAACAAAACTATTATTGGAAATTCAGTTATGTTAGAAAAGATATAGATAGATACATACATACATGTGTACATATTACATATATTATGATCAATGATTTAAGCCTTCTATTAAAATTATTTTTTAATTTTATTTTAAAGAGAAAAGAAGAGAAACAAAATAACAAAAACAAAGACAAGAACAAAACAATACAAAAGCAATAAAAATGATACAGAATTTGAGAAACAAGGTGATAGGAAATTAACAATGGTTGTAGTATTACATATTATTTTCTTCAAAGTTGTTGCTCCGATTAACAGATACAAGCATGCAAGACTGATCAAACAACTAAATGTTAACTGTTCCTTTCAATAAACCAACAGAAACTAGTAGTACAATTAACCCAACTATCCTGTGTGTGTGTGTGTGTGTGTGTGTGTGTGCGTGTGTGTGTGTATATATATATTTACTTCTTTCCTTCCTCTATCCCTTCCCTCATCCTAACTGTTCTTTCCTTTTGAGTACTTTCTTTCTTTCTCACAATATCTATTGTACCTTTCAGATCTATTTACTCTTTCAGATTCTTACACTAGGGAGACAATTCGATGCTTACACATGCAGGTCTGATATATTTCATCTACTAAAATTTAAAGAGTTATGCTGGGCACATGGTCACGTATCTGTAATCCCAGCGACTTGAAAAGCTGAAGTAGGAGGATTACAAGATTAAGGCCAGCACTGACAAATTGGTGAGGCTGTGTCTCAAAATATATTTTGAAAAGATTTAGAGCTATAGCTCAGTGATAGAATGTTTTCCTGTCAAGTATGAGGTTCTTGATTAAATCTGCGGTACTGAGAAAAAAGGAAAGATAAAGCAGTGGAATAGAGAACAAATTGAATTCAAAGCAAGTAAAAGTTAAAGGGACAAAGATAAGCATGGAATCTGTGAGAGATGGATAAACAATAAAATAATGGAAGTCAAAACCATTACTTTAAACAGACACATAAATTTGAAAAATTCAAGCTAGATAGATTAAGAATATTAAAAGGATATAACATTGTGAGGAATTAAAGAATTTATATTAATACCATTGTACAGGCATCAATGATTATAAAGGGAAACAAAGGTTGATATGCCAAAGATTCTACAATATAACCGAATTGGAAAATTTTCTTTATACATAGAAATTAACAAAGCAGACTCTAGGCAATAAGAATCAAACATTTTTTTAGTAATTTTAAGTTATTTGTAGTATTGAAACCTCTTCAAAAGTTATATTCAATGGTGAATTCATATTTCTATAATAAACATCAGAATAACTGAAAAAATGGCAATTATCTAGTTACCTGTTTTGCAAAATGCTTTCTTTAAAAAGAAATCCCAAGCGATGTAAAAGATGCATCACTTACACTGCTATTGCAATTGGTAAAGATGAAATTCCTTACACTGCTATTGCCACATACTGGATGTCTTGAACACAGAAATTTCTTCCTCCACAGCTATGAAGGTCAAGATCCTGAAACAAATGCATCAGCAGGGACATGGTGCCTCTCCAGTCTCTAAGAATCTTACCTAATTTCTTCTAATTTCCTGCAGTTGCCAGCAATCCTTGCATTTCTTGACTTGTAGCAATGTAATTTCAATTTTTCTTTTTGTCATCACATGGCACTTTCCTTTTTGTCTCTGTGTCCTTGTGTATTCATAGCCTCTTTATGGGGACATCACTCACTGGATTTGAGCCCACTTTAATCTTATATGATCTCATCTCAACTTGGTTATATTTGCAAAGACCTTATTTCTAAATGAGAAATGACCAAAAATATTGAGACAAAAGATTGCAATATAACCTTTGGGGGAGCGGGTAGAATCAAACCATAACAAAGCAAAACTAAAAGCTACATGAAAACCACATGCTCAAAAAACAAAGAAAGCCAAGTGTGCCTTATTTCAATGAATTAAATTAAAAGAACAAATACTTCAGTCAACCTCTTTCATGCTAGCCACATATAGCTCCAAGTCATTGTGGTGAGCAAAGGTAGATGCAAAGGATTTCGGGAAGACAATAGGGTGTCTAACAACTTGTTCAGAGGTTCATTAAAAAAGAAAAAACCTACAAGAAAAATAAATCACTCTGAATTATTAAAATTGGTGGAAAAGAGGAATGAAATAAGAAAAACTGTAAAAGATAGAGGGAGGAACGGAGGAGGGGCGAGGGGGGAGAGAGGGAGGACAATAGCAAAAATTAGAACAGAAAGGAAGGAGAAGGAAATGTAAGGGAAGCAAGGGAGGGGAAGAAAAAGAAAAAAAAGAAAGGAAAGGAAAGAGAACAAAACATAAAGCAAAGGAATACTGTAGATATGTAGATGATAAAGAAGGACATTAAAAGCATGCATGGCTTGTAGGGACAGTTGACATAACTCAGAACTTCAAGGGAAGAAAAATACCAAAAAGCAAAGGATGGGAAATCTGTGAAAACTGGACAGTAGAAGGGGAACTAAGCCAAAACAAAAAGAATTAGAATGGTGAAAAAAAAGTAGCAACAAATTTGCAGATATCCAACTTGTACCATCACAAAAAATACAAAAATGTTTACTAAATGAACTTTTTTATATTAGTAGGAGAACAACATAGTAAGGTAGCACTGCAGATAGATATCAAACTTCATTTAAAAAATAAATCTCAAGTTCTCACAGATTAGCCCCAAAGACATACATTCCAAGGAAAACATTAACAAGTTTCCAAAAGTAGGGATAGTGGTAAAATGTGCTTTCCAAGTCAAAAAGGTAACATATTAAACAAAAATTTAGAAAAATTCTTTAACTTGTAATGCAGAAATTCTTCCATTAAAAAAAGACATAAAATGAAAATTATAGAATATTACATGTTATTGGTAATGGAAATACTTCATCCCAGAAACATTTAAAACAATACTTAGGGGAAATATATATGAAGGAAATATTATTGGAAATGAAAGAAGATAAATCAAAGATAATATTTTACCTCAAAAAATGCGAAAGTGTCACCTAAGTAAACTAAAGCAGGAAAGAAATATCAATAGAAAAGGAGAGACTAGAGTAGACTTATAAAATGAAATGATTGTTTTACTCACATGCTTGAATTGAAAGAATGACAAGTTGTAAACTGCTTGCTAACTTGATCAAGAACTGAAGAGAAAGCCAATGTAAAAAACAAAAGCAAATGAAAAATAGCTATTGAAAGAGAAGTGATGTGACACTTCACAAGGCTGGCTTTCAGATCCCTTAGCATAAAAACTTACTCCAAAATGAATGTGACTATTCTGTGTCACAAACACATGCAAATAAAAGGAAAGGAACTGCAAATATGGGGAGGTGACATACAAGTGGGCATGGAGAAGGGGTGACTGAGAGTGGCTGGGCTGTGGAAACAGCTTTAGGCACCTATGGCCTTGAGGAAGTTATCTCCATCCATCCTCCTATGTACATCATCGAAAATAACAGTGATTTCTAACCCTAATATAAGAACAAGAAAGAAAAAGGAAACTAAATTTAGATACAATGGATAATTTCTTAGGGAAACAAATTACCAAAATGGCAAATTGGACTTAGATATCATAAACAGACCTATTTCTCTGAAAGTAATGGGGAAAATAATTAGCAAATCATCCCATTAGAAAGCCCACATCCAGATAATCCTCAGGAGAATTCTACAAAATATCCAAAACCAAGAAAACCCGAGTGTCCTATAATCTGTCGAAGGGCACTGCAAATGAAGAAATTCTTAATTCCCGCAGTGAAGGATGGAGCATGTTGACGTACTGATAGGAAAATGTTTCCCATGCCCTCCCAGTTCCTGCCTCTGACTCTACTGGCCATGCAGACATCCTTCCCAGTGGGTGTGCCTAAACTGATACTAATAGAAATTGGCAAGTGTATCTGATCAGGTTTAAGTGATCCTGTGGTTATTTCACACAAGATTGTTCCACTCATCTTTCTATCTCCCCCCCCCCCGACTTTTATGGTTTGAGAAAATAAACAGTTACATTTAGGAACCTACTTGGTAAGGCTCTGTGGGCAAGATTTTGGGCCAAGATGATGTTCAAGAGACTCTGCCAAGGAACTAAGTCAACAGCAAGGAAGCAAAGGGGCCTTTTAGGCTTATTTCTGGAAGGAACTGAATTCTGCCAATGATAACCAACTTAGAAGTAGAGCTACCCCCAGCTAACTCTAAGATACGGACTCAGTTCTATCCACCATGATAAACTGCAGACCTATGAGACCCTGAAAGTTCTCGTCTTATTCATAAAAAATGTTTTTAATTATTGGCTACCATTGAGTCCAAACACTTTTATGATCTATTAGTAGGTTAGGATGAACCAACTTATTAAATAGTTTCTTAGGTTGAGTCTCCAATTTTTGAAAAAGTAAATTTCTTTAAGACATATATTAAAAATGGATGATACAATCAAAAATGTTAATTTATTTTAACACATACTTACAAAAGTGGAAGAAGTTTAGTTATCATTTCATTATTTTCATAGCCTTGCAAACCCAAATGAAAAATGGTAATATTGGAAATAAAATGATTAAAAGCCGCTTATAGTTTAAAGATGTTTATTAGGGCAACAGAGAAATAATTTCCATCATGATCGCACCATCATCTTGAAGACAAAAGAACTGTGAGCTCTCAAGAGAATTTCACTTTGTCCAAATTCAGCAAGAATATTCAGGGAATTGTTGGGTCCCACAGGTCACAACAGGACATGGAAGACTCCCACTGTAGGATCACTGTCACTCAAGTGTGAGGCTCAGATATGCCGGCTTCAGAAAGGGCAACCTTGATCTCACAGGTGCAGAAGGTTAAAGTCGTCAGTGGTGTCCTCAGTAGTAGTAGCCAAAGCCAGAGCCATAGCCAGAGCCGCACCCATAGCCGCAGCCACACAGAGAGCGGGAGCCATAGCCATAGCCACAGCCATAGCCACAGCCCAGGGTGCGGAAGCCAGAGCCATAGCAGGAGCCATAGCCGCAGCCCAGGCCTCCATAGCCATAGCCCAGGCCTCTGTAGCCACAGCATCCATAGCCGCGGCCGCCATAATAATTTCCGTAGTAGCTGCCACACATGGTGTTGGCTGTTGAGGTTCTGCTTGAGTAGAGGAGGAGTGTAGGTGACTTGAGTGTGGACAATGCTCCCTGCAGAGGGCCTTTTATATGTCCCAAATACGGGTGGGACCCACTACACAAGTCGCCATTGGCTAAATTACCAAACAAAACTGAGTAATGTTTTGACTCAGTTTTAAAGCCTGGTTTTGGAGTCACTGAGGAATTTCCTGTTGTTTACTCTCATCTGAATCACCTGTGTGTCAGTAATGAGAATAAATGTCTCATCCAGATGAGATTTTAAATTCATTTTTGTAAGCAAACTCAATCCCAAAATAGCATTTTAATAGACAACTCTGACATGCTGTGGACAACCAATAATTTTGCTGACGTACAACAAGTTAAGATAATCTCCCTGGAGCTTGAGCTTCTCCACATTAAGACAACTCGCCCTCTAAAACATGTTGTTAGGAAGATGACTCCCTTCAAATCAGGATAGAGCTGTAGACAGGATCATATTTCTGCAATAAGTTCTCTGCTTTAACTCTTACCTTTCCCACTTACAGAGATGTTACCAGTAAAACTGTGTGTTTCAGTTACCTCATCTGCAAATAGGATGATAATAATACCTAACTCATGCGGCCGTTTTGAGAATCAGATTAGTCTATCTATATCAAGCATTTAAAACACTGACTGGCTCATAGTAAGTATAAGAATAGTGTTTGCTGTTATTATTTCAAACTCTTTTCCTGCATATACACTCTAATTGCAGAGGTGCTGAGTTGGACAAGCAAATGCAGACATGGGGAGTCTTCATTTAGTAGACTTCTAGAACACAAGGTGGAGGGAAGGTAAATCCTACACTGAGGCTATGTATTTAAATGTGGAAAAGGGCACTCTGTTTTTTCTGTGCAGCAAGCTTCACTGAATTCCCAGCAAACCTAGCACAAACAGATAGCCGTGTGATGAACAAAATAATGTCTGTTCTGGTGGATGTGTGCCTAAACTCACTGAACACCATAGCACAGCCAAAGACTTTTCTGGCTATAGGGGTATAGCAATAGACTCCACAGATATTGGCACAGGACAGGTGAAGGTGCTTCCCCCAGCCAGTAGTATAACACTATACATTGGTTTTTCTCCGGTGCCAGGAACCGAACTCACGACCTTGCGCTTGCCAGGCAGGCGCTTTTGCCGCTGAGCTAAATCCCCAGCCCCCATAACACTATACATTAATATTCACTCAGGATCAGGAAGAGCAGTGGTGAAATCTTTAATAAAACTGTGCTTTAATTCTGAGAGCTAGAAAGTCATTGAGTAAACCCAGAATTGATAAGAATAGATGGTTTTATCTAGTAGAAATGGTGAATTGAAATGGAATTTAGCATAATGCAAGAAAGTTATGTATATTTGTGCAATTGTAGAGTTTTATCCTATAAATTATGCATCTTGTGTATTTAAAGTAAAAAATTGAATATTTAAAGAGATATTGGGAAATATTAATTCTCATGTTTTAGGTAAACTCTAAAACCATATACAGTGATTTCACTGAATTCATTCAATCTGCTACTGACAGAAGAATTTGAGAATGTTAGCAACTCTAAACTTTGAATCACTTGCTGTTTGCATAGTTTCTGTAATTCCATAGACTATCACAGAATTTAAATTTGAGCTCTCAAGGAGGGAGGATATCAAAGCTAGGTCAAAAACAAAAACTCCTATGCAAAGCATATCATTTGTTTATGAGAATCTTGACCTAACTATAGAGACATGTTGGACAAAAAGGCTTCACTATGCCTTATAAAATAAGAGATTTATGAGAGTTTTGTAGTGTTGGTATTATTTGTGGTGCATGCAAAGTGATTTTTAATGAGGACAATGTTGCACGTGATTTGCCACACCTGCTGCTGAGGGAATATAAAAGATCTTGTGAAGACAGTCATGTCTAAACTCAGGAAACTGCCTGCCTTCCACACCTGAACCATCCACCCCTGACACTATGCTCTACTACGGCAACTATTACGGCCCATACTATGGGGGCTATGGATTCGGCGGGCTCGGCTGTGGCTACGGCTGTGGTTATCAGGGATATGGGGGATATGGAGGCTATGGATATGGCTGCTGCCGCCCATCTTGCTATGGCAGATATTGGTCATCTGGATTTTACTGAAAAACTCGATAGCCTCTGTGTCTGCTGAATCTGCCCTCCTATGGAAATGGATTCCGCTGCTGGCCATGTTTTTATGCTGTCTCTTCAAAATGACAACCTAAATCTACTTGATCAAGAAAGAACAACAGTCATTTTCCTCTGATTCTACTGAGAAAAAGCAACAAAGTTTTCCATTTGACCCCTACATGCTTTCAATAAATTTAATCTGCTTGCAAATACAGTGTATCCCATATATATTTATTTTTACCACCAATTTTGCACATGGATGATTTTAAGTGGACACCTGAGTGTAAATAAGATCCCAGGTTTGACACTATTTCTTCCACTCTTTTCTCTATTAATTTTTTGTCCCTCTGTGTTGTGTACTATTTAAAGCTGAGAACCTATGGGGTATAGTTGGTGATTTATTTCTCATATAGTTTTGGCTTCTTCTGTTTAAATGACAATCAAAGAATTCCAAACACAGCTAGAGTCTAGTGGCCGCATGCCACTCTCTGCCTCTGTTTCCCCACAGCACAGCTGAATACATCCACATTTTAAATGGTGCTTCTGTAAGACTCGGAGGTTGTCTGCTTTCTTGCTGCACTGAGGAAGGTTTGCCACACAAAAGCCTCTCACCCACCTATTGTGTAGACCCTGTGTCCAGGTTGAAATGAGGCAGGAGGAGTGAAGCTCCAGTCCTAAGAAATCAATATGTCTGTAGTAAATTGATGATGGGTTATTTGGATTATGAAGTTCCTTTCATATATGCATTCAGTTATTCATTTGTTCATTCAATCATTAGTGGGCTACTAAAGTACACTGGACAAGCTGTGTTGAGAGTGTTTTACAAATGAATGAGTTGTTTCTATTTTAATATTACTAAGCTTTATGTGTACAATCTATGAAGGTCTGACACTTGTATAGGATTAAAATATGAAAATAGAACATACTATTCTGTTCTCAATTTTTTCCAAAAATATTTTAGTGGGTTTTCACCCTGTTTGTTAAAAGAATGCTCAATTAACTTATAACAATAAACTGTTGACATGAAGGAAGATATATATTCATTAGCCTGATTTAGAAAAACAAATTGCTTTTTAACAAGCAATTTATGAGCAACTAAAAGGCTCAAAAGTTAGAATCATAATTTGGTGAATATGGTAGCCAATATTTTCTCAGCAATGAAAATAGATTGGATTTAGAAGCAGAACCCTAAAATTAGGCATTATATACTCTTAAACCAAAATGTATTAAACTACTAAACTATATCTGTGACAATGAGAGGTATTATTACTATACCTAATTTATATTCTTTATGTTAATGAATTCCAGTGAATAAATAAATAATAAAAAAACTGTTACTTTCAAGTTAAGAATGAACACTCAATATAATTATTTGTATGGTTTATTTATCTAAAAGCTTCAAAAGATCACTGTTCACGTCACAGTTTCATAAAGTATCCTTAAAACATGACTGCAGGACCTAGACAGTTGCAAGGGTTCCAGACAGCCAAAACCATTTTTGTGAATGTTTGTCTAAGTTTAATTCTCGAATGTTTATGAATGTACAGTGGAGGTTTCAGGATACAAATAATTTATGACTTATGTGACCACAGCACATTGAATGTGAAAGGAGATGTAAAAAGCTGCTTTGAATAAAGCCATACCTTTACAATGAAAGTAAAATTGTAAAATATTCAAGTATTAATAATACTCTTTGTTTAAGATATTAATCTTCTAAAAATATATTTATGTTAACATGGAATTGAATTATGATTACTAGTTTGAAATGAATAAATACTTAAAAACAGCTTACAATTCTAAAACAGGTAAATATCAATCAATATAAGAGGTAAATACCTTACCAATATAGGAGGTAAATCTCTTTTGAGATTCACAATAATTTTCATGACCAAAGAATTGGAGAATCATCACTCTGTACCAACAGACTTTACTCACCCTCCCGAGGTCCCTTCCAGGAAGCAGGATGTCTATAATAGTTTGGTTAAAGGCCTCAAAAAAACACCATTATCTAAGTAGTAAATAACAGTATGCTTTCCTGTTGTCTCCAAGTTGAAGTATTTTGCCATCATTATTCTGGTTTGTAAACTTTATTTTTAATTGACAAATAATTTATGAGGTATATAATTGCATATACTGTATATACAGTAATTGTATATATTTAGGAAGTAAAATGTAATGTTTCAGTGCATATGCACATTGTGAAATGCTCTAACCAGGCTAATTAACATATTCATGACCGCAAATACTTATTATTTCTTTGTGATGAGACTTTTTAAAATTCATTCTTTTAGCTATTTTGAAATATTGAATACGTTATTTCTAACTAGAGTTACAATGTTGTGTAATAGACCATCAAAGGAATAAACTGTTTGTTGGTTTTGCAAGCACCATACAAATGATGGCTGCATTGTAAGGCTTCCATACCCTAAATTTAAGACCTGGAGAGACTAATCCCACTAAAATTCACATTCTAATGCAAATGATCTCTATAGAAAACTTGAAGATTTAGACAAAGAAAATAATATAATTCATGGCTGTCCTTTTCCTACACTTATGCTACAATTCTCAGGCTTACATTTGACTTTTAAATTGAAAAACAGTAAGAAATTAAATCATTAGTTATATTTTTTATTGAGGAATTGATTAAAGGTAAAATTAATTGCAACTGATAAAGTGGTACATGCACTGAGAAATTGTTTTTCCTTCACATAAACCAAGTCTATACCTATGGCATTTATACCGCTTGGCTGTTCTCAGACATGTAGGCTAATCCTGGATCACTGTTGGATCATTTATAAGATGTCTTTTATCTTTATAATCAAAGATGAGACTACAGAGATAATGATAAGACCTCAGTCCTTTATCAGAACATGTGCATAAAATCTGCATGTTCATATGTACCTGTGGGCCACTCTACATTCATATATATGCAAGTTAAGCCACATGACATAAAATAGCTCCATTTTCTATTACCTGTGTTGAAGGTCTCTGCCTTTAGTTAATTTTTTAAAACCTAAAGATAGGTTAAAACATTCATATTTATATCTTCAAGTAGTTGTAAATGACTTGTTCTGTGACCCACATTTCTGCGCTTCTCTCATTTTAAGAGCAAAAGGGGACACCAGAGACCCCACGTGTGGCACTGAAACATCTATGAGGTCTGTGGTTATTTAGCAATATGGTGGACCAGAACACGCTGCCTACATGTTTTCTTGGGGAAAGATGCTTCAGGCAGGTCCATCACTCCACTTCATTTCCACATGTAGTGGATCGACAACTGGTGGTCAATTTATAATCCCCAGCTAGACTGAGTAAACATGATGCTGGGTGTAGGAGGCCCACCTGGGGACTGTTGCCAGCAGCATAAGAGGCAGACCTGGAGAAGAAGCGAGACTGTTTGGAACTGAAAGAGGCTGTTAGAAGCTGAGTAAAACTGTTGGGAGCAGAGAAAGGCTGCTGGGAGCTGGTAGAAGCTGTAAGGTGCTGTAGATTCTGTTGGAGGAGCTTGTCGTGCTGGCTTTCCTGATGAACTTGGCTGTTTTCATCCTCTGAGGAGCTCAGGACCTCGTTGGCACTGAGAATAGCTTTGGTTCACTGTGGGGGAGCTCTAGTCCTCACTTTGAGCATCACTGCCCAGGTCTGGAGGGGAAGATGGTGCACTACCAGTCTCCAGGAGAAGCTTGCTGCATTGGCTTTCCTGATGGGAACTCAGCTTTCTTCACCACTGGAGGAGCTCTGGACCTCACTATTGCTGAGGATGGCTGTGGTACTTTTCAGGGGAGCTCTGGTTCTTACTTTGTGCATCACCTCTTGGCTCCAGTGCAGATCCCTCAGCCTGCTAGCACAGATCCTTCATCCCGCTGGCACAGACTTCCTAGATTCCACCATGACCTTTGGGCCTTCCCAGCACAGATCTGTGAAACAGGCCTGCTTGAGATATTGTTATGGGCTCTAGGCCTTCAGTTGGACATGTGGGAGGCACTACTATGAGCTGTAGGTCCTCAGCTGGACTCATGCAGGACATTTCTGTAGGATCCAGGCCCTTAGCTAGTTTCCTTGGTCTTAGTGTGTGGACAGATTTCCTGTAGTCTTTGGGTGACTATTATAAATAATATTATAAAATATGTGTCCTGTATCATATTGTTCCCTTTGGAAAATATCCCCAAAACCAAAACCCCATATTTACCTTCTAACTTCTAATATTAAAAAAAAAAAATTGCCTTTATCACGTACTTTACTTTTCTGCCCCAAGCCAATATGAGGGGAAGGAGTCTCCATTTCCGAGGGAATAGTAGGGAGCAATGCTTTTGATCATCTATCATAGATCAGATAATAGGAACAGACAAAAAAATCTCAAAAAACTCAAAAGATGTCATTGGGAGTTCTCTAGTGTTTAAAAATATATCCACATTTGAATACCTTTTCTTAGCCTAAGTTAGAAAATATATTTATTTCATATATGAGGAAGTCATATTTCATTATTTCAGAAATTAATTCTAAAAACTCTTCCAGTTCTTCCTCTGCAATGCTGTATGTTTCTCAAAGGTGCTTACAGAATCAAAAGTGCTTAGGCAATGAATAATTTTAAAAATATTATTCCACACAATATTATTGGTATGGGATCATAGCCCTACAGCTAGAAGATTTACTGCCTAATAAATCTTTTCAAATACATGCATTAACAATGGTAAGTAATGTTGAAAATTTCTCTCTGAAACTCTATATTTTACTCTAGTAGAATGTGAGAAGTTGGAGATATAAATTATCTCTGGATTGTTGATGTACAAATGACATTGATTTACCCAAAAAGTAATGGTTACTTCTTATGGGATCTCTGTTCAGTATTTGAAATTGCATATAGCCATAGCTATGAGGGAAAAACAATATTCTCTCAGACCCCTCACCTAACCACATCACAACTGTGAATAGACTGTGTACAAGGGATCTGTAATGATCACTCTATTGATCACCTAGTTAAGATTGATCAGTCTGTTATCTTATTTAATTGACTCACAAAACTAAAATAGTACATGTCAATGTGTGATGGCAGCATATGATGTTTGGATGTAGGTGGAATTGTATAAAGTTTGAATCACATTAAACTTATCTCAAATATCTATCATTTCTTTATGGTACCCCATAAAGGGGCGTTCTTTAAACACCCCGGCACATGTAAAAGCATCTTTTCCAAATGTACTGTTTTATACTTGATTAATTTGGTAATGCAGCTATGTTTACCTTTAACATATGTCAACATATCCATGTGAATATCGTTGTCTAACCAGATTTTAGTCAACTGAACTCAGCAGGCACTGTATTTGCCTCTTTCAGCTTTTTTGAAAGCAAACCAGATTTGCATCTCCATCTACTTTCTAGCCAATCTCAGCAAGAAGCACTTCCAACATGAAGTGGAAGGGTTCATATTAAAGACCAACCGGATTCGCTACCTCTCCCAGGTGAGAATGTAAGTATTTTCATTAGTGAGACATATTCTCTGCATCAGAAACCTGCTTCATCTAATTTTCTGAACAGAGTTAAAAATCTCATGCATGTAATTACTGGATCCCTGTGCTTATTCTCATTGCCTGTTAAGAGAACAGTCTGTATCAGATGGGAATGCCAGGGAAGAACTCTGGTCCTTGGAGGCTGTCAGGTCAGCCACCAGAGACGTGTGAAAATCACCACAAAAAGCAGAGCAAACACTATAGGAGCAATGCTTTTACTTATACAGCACATGATCAGTTGACATAATGTGTGCTAATCTGTCATCACTATCAGTTCTCATGATTTTTCTTGTATAGCAATTTTTGCCATGGCCCTGCTTCAATGCTGTAGCAGAAAAGATCATTCTGCCTTCCCCAAAGAGCCTGAAGTCCTGAAGCCTGGGTCCCTGACTAACACACTAAGCAAAAGTAAGAAGTACAAGTTGAACTTGAAGTAGGGAAAGAAAATTGCACACAAGGCACAGGGCTGTGTGTTTATTTCTTGATAAGGAAGTGTTTCAGGCCCAAGGTCCAGGCTGAAGGAGACAAATGGAATTCAAAAGGCTGCATGCAGGTGATCAGCTTTCCCAACACCCTGGGTTCCTAGGACAACTGTAAACACCAAGGAACCAACAGGGAAAGTTTATGCACTCCATTTCTGACCACTACTGCACTGTCCAAGGAAGAGTCCTAGGTTGGTGCAAATAAATTTGATACAATGTGACAAAGAAAAATAAGAAATCTTTCCAGTGCTCACTCTATTTTCTATGGAAAGATTAATCTTTTAACATTTCATAGAGAAATTAAATATAAAAATTGATGTTTCATTTTATCATAATTTATAAGGTTTTCAGATATAAAAATTATAGATGGAAGTATAGATACCCTTTTGATGACATTTGAATATACATCACCTGAGTCTATCCACTATGAATTATTGATGGAGATTATTTCCCTTAGGCATAAAATAAATCATATCACACAATAAAATACATAGTCTTTTAGTTACTTTTCTCTCATCACTGAGACAAAATACCTGACACCCAGAATTAAGGGAGGAAAGGTTTATTTAGCTCACAGTTTGTGGGGATTTCAGTCCATACTTGGCTGGCTCCAAGGCAGAGTGGCACATGGCAGAAGGCAACAGTTCATGACAAGGGAAAACAGCAAAAGCAGTAAGAGCAAAATGGAGGAGCAGGAGCAGCAGCTGGAAGAGCAAGCCTCTTTCCCTCCCTTAGATTGTATGAAAACTACCCGCCCCAGCTCAGGTGTAGCACTTACATCCATAATTCCAGCATTGGATCATGAATCAATCATTACTCTGGAAGCCTGTGCCATGACTGCATGAGGCTTTGGGGCACATCTGAGACACAAACCATAACATATAGATATTATGATAATTTTTTTATTTCATGTAAAATATCTCCCTATGTAACTATGTATTCAGAGAAGTAGTCAGGTTTTGTTTAATTCCATAAACTCTGGTCATGAAATTTTGCAAACCAGCCTAGTTCTACAAAGATTTGCAAATAAAATAAGTATTTATTTGTGAAATTAAAGGCATATGGTTTCATCATGAGACTCCTGACTGAAAGCAGAATATTTAACTTATGAGAATTCTTTTCCTAAAGGAAGATGATAGGTAATTTTTTCATGTAAACTATAGTGAACTATGGGTTCCATCCTTCCTGTGATTTTCTCTACCCACCACAGAAGGTGTACATAAAGGCCCTAGGCAGACAGTGACATTCACCCTGAATCCATACTTTTCTGAACCTTCCAGTTTAACATCGGGCACAACTATAGCAAGTACTATGGAGGATTAGGACATGGCTGTGGCTATGGATGCCTTCACTATGGCTGCAATGGTGGAGGCTGTGGATATTGCTGTTGCAGCCATCTTGCTGTGGGAGATCCTGGCTCTGCGATTTCTACTGAGAGACTTCTAGAGACACTTTGGGACTTCTGCCCTTCTGTTCTTCTGTTTCCTGACTCTACTTTCTGGGTTCTTCTCTTTTCACATAATAATAGTCCATGTTAGACTAACTGATGTTGAGAAGATAGTTTAAATTCTACATTCATCATCTCATTGGAATGTAAGAATCTGGAATGTCTGTATAAAGGAATGTTATTTTACTTGTTACTATAAAATATTTATTACCATATATGTAATTTGTTTAACATTCTTCCTGTGAGAATAATTTTATTTCAATTTTCAATAAAATCTCTATTGGCAATATTGCTATCTTTTATATTATGTTCACTACATTTGTTACGTACATATGTATGACAGAATGTGATTGTGACAGAAACATCTATGTGATATACAATATCAAAATTCAAAGATATATGGACAAATTACTTCTAAGTCAAACTTGATTTTGATGATGGTCATTGCAATCATCCCAAAGTGATCCTATTAAAACACTAACCAATATGCTAAATTTTTAATGCATAAAATGATACAACAGTACCCATCACTATGTTCATGGGCTATGTGGCTCTTATACATTTGAGTATTTAGGACGGGACCTCTTCAATTTTTGTATTTGTATTTCTGCTTCACATCACTAAATAATTACTTTGTGTTTTCTAGAATGTATACTCAAAATATATATCATGTCCAAAGTTAGCATACTGTGCACCATTTTTATCTTTGAAATTTCCACCTGATTAACACATGAGCATATCAGGCATAAATATTAAGTCAGTGCTGTCAAGAAAGAGTGATTATAAGTTTTACATTCACAGATTCACTTTTGAGAATATAAAAGAATTTATATTAAATAAAACTTTCCTCAAGAAAGAATAAAAGAATCAGAATAGTGTGATTTCAACAGCAGTCTGAGGTATATTATGGCCTGACATTTTACATCATTTTGGCCTTCAACTTAAATTATGAACCTTTATCCTAAATGATTGATAAAAGACTTTGAACCTTGAAGTATCAATATGATGCATATTGCAAATGTTATTCTTTAAGAGAAATATATGTGCCCAGAAAAAGGTGTGAGAATTGCAAATTTTAATATAATTTATAAGATCATTTAAGGGCATTTATGATTTGCCAAAAGTGCTGGAAACCATGGTTCATTTTCTGATCATATAAAATATTTTACACTATGTATCTCTCTAGTATAGTTGAATTTTCTCAAAAGGGTTTATGTAAATATCAGAAGCCATTTTATGAGAGAATAAAACACTTGTGCAATACTATTGATACTATTTACATGATTCAGCACCTAGGACAGTTCTTGGAAAAAGTGAAAGTTGGTGTTTTCAATGTAATGAATAAAATGAAGACAGATTAATTAATGATTAAGGCTGCCAAACCTTTGTTAATATTTTATGTGAATTTTATGCTTTTAAAATTAGGACCATGTGAGAAAGCGTGTGCATTAAAATGTTTACCCATTTTTCTCTATCTTCATCCTCAATTCCCCAATTCAAAGCCTTATCAACATAAGCTCAGAGAAGATAACAAATTCATTAGCCATGTAAAGTAGAGGGCTTGTATTTTACCACCCACATCCTACATTTCTGGGGCCATGAATACATGATAAGCAAATACAGTATGTAAAACCCTCTCATGTTGATGATGTAGGAATTGGATTATGTGTGTAAAACTCTCTAACAAGAATAAGATCAAATTATTGTTGAAGATCATTGAAAAACCTTTATCAATTCTTTAATATGTTCTTGTGTGGTACTGTTTTTAAAGTGTTGCTTCAGTAATTCTCATGAAAATGTAAATTTACGAGTAAAATAAAATATCATCATTTTCAATTTTATCACTTCCATGGTTTAAGGTTATAGCTTTAAAACAAAGTCATAGAAGAAAATAGTGATATGAAAAAGAGAACCATACATTGCTTGGGCCTGGTTATTCAAAATTTTAAACTTTTGATTTTTTTTGTTCACAATCTTACAAAACTGAGCGATTCTTTAAAAAGTTTATTGTAAACCTACTCTGATGAGAAAATGAAGACAATGAAGGTTTTGAATAGGATGGAGAAAATGGAAATGTTTGAGCTTAAACATAAAGAGTCTGTTGAATATCAGCAGATTAAGTAAAATTATATCAACTATTATTTGTCATGAGATTTTAGGTATGTACCTTCATTCATTTTTCCAGCCACGACAGATCAAGGTGCATTTTTAGATAAGATGCTCCCTTATATGTGGGGGCCAAGGCCCCTTCCATGTGGGGGACTGGGCAGGCTGTACATTGACAGGCCTTAGTTTCCTTTAATGTAATCACTTATCTTTCAGGAGACGAGACTAGAATTGTTGTCATGACAGGTGTGGCAAGGTTTCAAGACAATAGATGCAAAAGCTTTAGACTTTTTAGATCCAATCCAGAAATCAATGCTTCCTTTGAATGTTTAGGCCATATCCCTGTGCATATCCAGAAAATAATAAATCATAATTTTTTTTTTCTTTTTGTCTTTTTGAGACAGGGTCTTGCTACGTAGTTTAGGCTGGCCTTGAGCTCACTTTGCAGCCCAGGCTGGTCTCAAACCCACAGTCCTCCTGCCTCAGCCTCCCAAGTGCTGGGATTACAGGCATGTGCCATCAGGCCCGGCTCCAAAAAGCTCTAAATATAAAAATTCCAAATTTTCAAAATTTCAACAATAAAATTTTGCAAAAAGTACTCAACCCTATTGAAAGAAAATTTATTTACATTTTTAAAAGATTTAATTGAAAGACATGCAAAATATTATAGAGAATTTCACAGGCTAATTTACTGAACAAACAGGAAACAATAACCAACATGTTTTTGCAAGAATAAAAAATACCAGGTACATTAACAACTGGGTGGACATAACTGTTATGAGTCATACTCATAAAGAAATAGACCAAAACATGAGGTATATTAAACACATCACTGTAGTTGATAATTTTAAATACCCAGCTTTTTACCTACAGTCATCTGAAATACTTTACAAAGTCTTCTGAAAAAATTTATAAAATTGATTTCGAAAAGTGATTAGGTGAAAGTGTCATCAAATATGAAGTTATCTAAGAAGAAAAGTTCCTGAAAAGATTTGTCTTTAATAAATGTAGACATTTCTTTATTTATTGAGAAAGTTTCAATACTTTTAAATACATTATGCTTTCATATAACTTACTATAAAGTGACATTGTGCTTTTATGAGGTAGGATTTGCATAAACTACATGAAAATTAGAAGTAAAAGTCTTTAAACAATGTGTACTTCTACACTGATAAGTTATGTCAAGCTGGATTACATAACTTAAGAAGTCATAA
Source organism: Chinchilla lanigera (assembly GCF_000276665.1). Classification (NCBI taxonomy): domain Eukaryota; kingdom Metazoa; phylum Chordata; class Mammalia; order Rodentia; family Chinchillidae; genus Chinchilla; species Chinchilla lanigera. The sequence continues at coordinate 30,086,860 of NW_004955407.1, forward strand.
AAATAATACAATTTAAAATAGTTGAGAAGGAACTAAAAATATCAAAATTTAAAAATTAAAAACAAAATTTGTCATACCAAAAACTTTGTGCAAGAATACATTATGGGCAATTGTACAGAGGTTGTCTTTAAAAAATAGCCAAAATTCACAGTCTTGAGTTATATTAATTATACTTGAATTCTTGCATTCCATTGGCTTCTTACCTTTTTTTCTCTCTCTTTTATTGCAGAGCTTTCTTCAGAGACTATGCTAATATTTATTTTCTACATGGCACTGCTTTCCTGAAATTCATCTGCAATTTGATATACATTATAAGGACGATCCCTTTTAAAATTTTCCATCTTCTGTGTCATACTTTTCTATGTTGCCTCCAGTACATTTAAATCCATCCAACAAGTGTTCACATACAGATTGCAAATTTGGAGGAAAAATTCCTGGTGACTGAGCAGCCACACTGTTGTGTGTCTCATTCTACCACACACATAAGTTATTTCAGAATCAGTCAGTAGCTTCTCTGGCTTCTTCAGGGAAATATGGCTACAATTCATTAAGGCACTTGGAATTTTATCGACTAGAAGAAATATCAATGCATGCAAATGACCTATTTTTTTTTCTGAAGGACTATGACTAGCTCCTTTCCCAGAATTTGACTTTTTACTCTTCTTAAGTGTACTTTTAAAAGATGAGAATTGACTTTTCAGCATTTCCATTTTCATTTTAGAGAATTTCAGTATTTTGGATTTACATCTTTAAGAATTGCAATATTTGGAGGTATTGGACATCAGAGATGTTACACTTTAGGGATTTCATCTTCAGAGGCTTCAAAATTTGAGATACAGTGCAAAAGGTTGTATCATTTGGTACTTTAAACAGCACTGTTCTTCCACAATTTATTGGTGAAAGCAAGTCTCGAGGCCAGCAAAGATTTTAGTAGTGGAAAAATGTTCCAATTCTGGTTAAGAGAATCTCTAAAATCATATTACTATACCCATAAATACAAGGAAGAGTGAATAATTTATACAGTTTAGTAGACAGTCTACCACAGTGATATTATTATTTTTTTCTATAAATTCTGGAAAATGTACAGGTACGTTCAGAGGCGTTTTATTCACTAGTGATTAGGGAAAATATTTCTGGTCTAAGAATGGTCCTATGATCAAAGAAAGAGAGAAAACAAGCAAATGAACTAAGTAATGTGTCACTTCATTACCCAACAATGTTTCCTCAGAAGAAAATGAACATACCTTACACAAATGGCAAGTGAAAATACTACTTATTAGCCACTAGAACTACAAGAGAAGCAATCATTAGTAAATATTGTCACTATTTTACATAGACCTCAAAATCACAAAATTTTAGGAAATAGAGGAAAACTAATTTTTATTTGGTGAATTTCTCTCTTTCTGAGATGAATAATTCTTGGGAAAATATCTACAGTATAGAAAAACCCTACAGCTATCTAAAGCCATGACTCCGGGTTTGCCTCCACTAAACATGATTTTGACCTTTTCTAACTTTCACATCTCTTATAAATACCTTTCATTATTTGTAAGGAAACATAAACAAAAAAGCTGTGGTCAAGGTGTTCTGACTAACCAGCCTTTCAATAAACACAACATTAGAAAGAGTAGAACTAGTGCTGAGTTGTTAAGACAAATATTTATCATTCTCCACATGAATAGCCCTTGCTTGCCATATGAGTAGCAGTGGTGTCAGGAAAGAACATCTTAAATATTAAAGTTATTTAACAAGAAATGCTTCCCGCATCACCCTTTTCTCTAAGGTCTGACCTAGAAATTACATGAGCTAGTCCTTCTGTCTTCATGAAGGGCTTTTGACTCTCATGGGTGACACCAAGTAAGATCAAGACCCAAACCATGACACCGTGACTATTTTGTGTGGAGACCTTAGGAAAACACTTTATTAAAAGATCTAAATCAATTTTCAGGCCAAAGGATACTCCTGAATGCCAGTAGTTTTTAATTTGAATTTTGTTCATGACTAGTGACTGAGTGTGTATACATAAGTTACATTTTCATTGGTATAGAATACACACAAACATGTGTGCATATTTATTTATATACAGCATATATATAATACATATTCATAAAGTCAATATGGTTACAAGTTACTCTTTTATAATAAAAGTAAGTGTTATGAGAAAATTCTGCCATCTCTAGGATTTTAATATATTCAGCAAAACTAAAAAAAATCTCTAAATATTATATGAAAAGAGAGGGAACTAACAGAAGAATATTGACATTTTTTAAACAACTGGTGGGATATGTTTATGTGGCTTCGATATTTAATGTACTTATATGTATGCATGAGAATATACTTATTAAAATAAATAAGAAGCAAGAAAATATTACCTTTCTTGAAGGTCATTTTTCTCTTTGTAGAAGATCTCTACAACATATATGCAAAAGTAATGATTTAAATTTAAATATCAACATTGAAGACTTAGTGATTAAAGTAGGTAAAAACTTGTCAAATATTTTAAAATAAAAGTTGAGTTTGGGTTTTGCATGAAAATAAGGAAGCACATGGTTTGATCCTAGGAATGCTGACTCAGTTACAAAGGTGTCCAGCTTACAAGAGTTTCATATTGTTTAGTGAAACAAAGATTTGGAAAGTGTACTGATGCAAATTAATAGGAAATACTGTGTGTAATCAGTAGGTCTTATGTGCCCCAACTACCACTGAGGGTGCATAAAAAAGACTGGTGTAGGTAACAATGTTCAAGTTAAGGAAAGATCCCCTGCTTTTCACCAGAATTCTCTACTTCTGACACCATGTGCTATTACAGCAACTGCTTTGGAGGTCTGGGTGGAGCCATCATGGCCTGGGCTGTGGTTTTCTTAGCTATGGCTGTGGGTGTGGAGCCCTCATCCAAGGCTGTGGTTGTGGCAATTACGGTTCTGGCTGCTGCTGCCCATCTTGGTAGGAAGACCCTGCTCCAGTGGTTTTCCCTGAGACATTCACAAAGAAACTCAAGCCTTTGGTGGCCTGAATTTTGCCTCCCTGAGCCTATCTCCATGATTCTTCCACTGTCTGTTCTAAAGTGTCAAATTCATACTGAAGGATCTAAAATACAAAAACAATGTTGAGGTGCTGCAACTCTCCATTGGTCCCTGAAATCAACGGAACTATTTCAGAAATTTTTGGAAAAACTTTTTCTTTGATACTGTGCTGCCATTAAAATGTCTGATCAACTTCTAAGTGAGAAAAATGTAAATTTTTATTTTAATAAAATTTTATCTCATTGAAATTATGAATTTATGGCATTTAAATTTATTTATCTTCATTTGTGTGTGTGTGTGTGGGTGTGTGTGTGTGTGTGTGCACTCGCATGGATCTATGTTTTGGCTCACCTGTTTATTAAAGTGGGAAAGAAAAAGATATGAAAATATGAAAGCAAGAACAGACTTCAGAGCATCCTGAGGCAACACTGATGTCAGGAAAAGCAAGGGTAGGATATCAATTTATTTAAATTTTTTTATTTCTTGTGATTGTTTGATTGGTGCTCTCCTTAATCATCTGAGTCTTAGACCCTTGCTCTCTGTTTTCACACATTTCTGGTTGGGTGGTTCTTTTCCACAGCTTCCCCCTCAAAGAACAGTGTCTGCGTTCCTCTCCGGCGTGTTGGTAAGCCATTTCTTGAGAGGACAAGAGAAACTCTGCTCTCTGCTGTCCTCAGATTTCATGAGTTTCAGTATCATCTCCACCATTTCTGATTTAAGACAGGTCACCAAATACAAAGATAGTAAAACAGACTCTGATCTGAAACAATTTGACTTCAGCGCTCAAGCCAGAGTCTGCTTAAACCTATATTGCTTGAATATCTAATACAGGTCACTGTTCAGGTGAAGTGAGTAATTGACATCTCAATAAACAGGAAACTTTAACATCAGGAATTACTTCATTCTCTTTTAAGTCACTGGATTCTCATTTGTAATTCTAGGATTTCCTTTGAAGACATAAAATCTTATTCTCCAATTCCCCTCAAATTTCTACCTATGCCTATAACCCAGCTCAAAACAATGAGAAATAGCATTCTCTCTGATGGGGTAGTCGTCTGGTAGTATCTCACTTTGACTGCAAGATTTCTTTTTAATTTGATTTGTAGAAAGCCTTAATATTTGAAATAAAAAGTGAGTGTGCAGCCATTTTTATTTGAAACACCAACACTACCAAAGATCAACACATGTGGCCAAACTGAAAGCAAAATTTGTAAATCATTTTTAGAAGCTTGCAATATAGACTTTGTGTAGTGTGATAAATCATTTAAACAGAATATACAGCATTCAACTGAAAATTTCTCCTTCAAAAATTTCTAAGTTCTTATCACTTGATATCTTAAAGTGCTGATAAAAGACAATAACCTACAATCCTAAACTAGTACTTATTAGATTGCCATAGACAATAAATATTTATGGAACAAATGCAATTTAATTATATTGGGAGCTTTTTTACCTCTTCTGATGAGAGAATTAGAATGGACTGATGCCAACAACCTTTGTAAACATTAAACAAAATGAAACAAATTGTATTTGATAGATGATAAAGTACATCAATTCAAGGGTATATTTGAGTATATAATTTTAGTGAAGTTCTTCAACTATCATCTGAAGCAAGATTTCATTCAACCAAGCACTTTGTTGGCTTTTTGTTCTCACAATATCTTGCTTTTGACATCTATGTCCATAGGGATCAGAAAAGGTCACCTCCATCCCATTTAAATGTTTACCTTAACGAGAGCCCTGGAGCAGACTCACTACCATGAAGCTCTTCCTTCACAAAGCACCAGTCTCCTCAAATAAGAGAAAAAGATCCATGGGTCTCTGACTCATCAAACACTTTGTACACATCTGACTCTGCAGAAAAAACAAAGACCAAATATAAGACTGTTATTTCCTGAAAATCAGTTCTAGGAAGAATTTTTGTATCCACAAATGCAAATGCATTCTGTTTTGTAATCTGAGAATTGGTGTGGGTATATGTAGAGAACACGAACATGCATGTATTTTGAGATTCACGACTTAGAAATTTCACATTTTTATTTTTTTGTAAATGAACTTGTCATGTCTTCAGTATAGAGATTATTAGAAATCATTTAAACTAGTCCAACCTCACATTTACTCTGTTTTCCTATATTCATTTTCTACTTTGCAGAGGATTTATCTTTTAATTTAGGAAACCAGCATTTTAATATTTGTTACTTCAAATGTCTAACATAGAGTGCAATCACTTCATCATTGGATTCTTTTCATGTTTCTATTTCATTTGTTATGGTGACACAAACACCATCATCCTACAGTAAACATTCTGGAAGTACCTGTTCATCTTCTCAATATTGGAGGTCTCCAATAAAAATGACAGAATTTAATGTAGCTTCCTGGGAATAACTTAACATTTTCAAATGGCTTTCCAACTTTGCTATAATTTGTAACACATACAGCTGTGAACGAGAAAACAGATATTAATTAGGAAAGCTAATTTTAATAATAGTAATGTAATAATTCATTCACATAAAGTTCATTAGGATATAGTTGGCCCTCAGTGAATATCACCTAAATGAAGGAATGTTATTTTCTTAAATGACAGTACACAGAAAACCATGGAACTTTCATGAATTTCATTAATTCAACTGAGAGTGTACAAGGAACTGGATCTGTGCAACTCTATACAAACACCCATCAGCAAAGTTTCACTGCCCAAACGATGATATGGTGTGTAGTGTTCTCCTTTAAGGAATCTGTACGTAGGAGTGATAGGAAATCCAGGTTTGGGCAGGTTTTTTTTCCTTTTACTTTCCCATCCTTCAATATGATAGATATCTAGTAGATATCACTTTGTCTGGACAGTACAATAACTTAATGATATGGGTTTGAAAAAATTAGCTTTTAATATAATAAATTTCATTTACTTTTTAGCACAAGATAAAAATAAATTAATACATTACTTACAAAAATGAAACAATTCACCTCTATGTGGACGGCTGATACTTTATTTGAGCAATTATTCTTTTTTTTTATAGATATGCAGGTCTGATCCATTTCACCCATAAGCATAGTCTTCAGTTGCATCCATCCACACACAAAAGCCCCTAATCCATCTTTCTTCACAGCTCAGCAATACTCCACTGTACAAAACCACCACATCCCTTCTATCCATTCCTCAGCGATGGACACCTGGCCTGTCCCCAAGGTCTAACCACAACAAACTGCGCTGCTACAAACATGGATGCACACATATCCCTGCGGTACCATGCCTTCAGTTTCTCTGGAAAAATACCCAGGAGGGAAACAGCTGGGCTGAGTGGGACCCCCAATCTCAGTCCTCTGAGGAATCTCCACACCGAACTCCACAGTGGCTATACCAGTCCACACTCCCACCAACACTGGAGAAGTTTCCCTTCCCCACAGCCTTTCCACTATATGCCATTGGCTGATTTCTGGATGACAACCTTTCTTTCTGGGTGAGATGGAACCACAGCACCACTCCAATTGTGCATTTCTCCAATGACCAATGATGCCAAACATTTCCTCATATACCCACCTGCCATTTGTATTTTTCCATCTGAAAAGTGTGCACTCATCCTAGAAGCCCATCCTTTGAGTGGGTCTTTGAACTTTGGAGGCTGTTGGAATGCCTCACAGATCTGGAGAAAGCATGCCTGGAATGAGTGATTATTCTTATTATAAGGACAGCACAACTTTTATATTGTGGAACCAACAATAAAATATTTAAAAGACTCTGAATTATGCAATTGTCAACATTCAATCTGAGAAAGCATATTCTCTGCTACTTGACTGAACTTTCAATTTCTGACCGCATGAGCCACAATAGAAACGTCTGTGAGGCGTAATCTTCAATTATGGGCTGATTTTTTGCAGGACAATATTCTGGTCCAGTAGGTTCTATCCAAGTTCTACCTGAGCAGTTTGACCTACAGGACACATCCATCTGTTTCCTAACTAACCCACAGCAATATTCATATCAAGCATAACAAATTTATCTCTCACTATTATGAAAACAATAGTGCAGATACTCGATTTCCAATTTCAGTTAACCTAAATGTGATAACTTATAATGTACACAAAAACTTTGCTCTTTGTTCTTTATATTTATGTACATTTATTTCAAATGAAAACATTAGCATTTATTAAAAATAATGCTTAATAAACTATGCTATATTGTAAATTTGTGCTTTATCGCATTTACATTAATTACCTTCCATTTTCTTTCTTTTGATTTTTTATGTCTATGCATATGTTAGAGAGAAGAACAAAGATATATAGTGAGAAGCAGAGAGAGATAGAGGTAAAGAGAGCAAAATGCTGAATGACATTTTTTTTGGAAAGCTCCTGAGATTTTGGCAAACAAAATTTTAACAATCTAAACATGTTTGTTTTTAGCTAAGGTCATCACTAACCTGGAAGGATGTGATTTAGAAGCCACAGTTACACTTCATCAGACTGCCAAAATATACTCATATTCTAAGTTTTAAAACTAAGCTCTTGTCAACCAAAAGTCCTTTTTTCCTGCCATTATTAAACCAAACTTGTCTTATCGATTTACTGATACTGTAAATGTTGGCTGAATTCCCTAGCATGGTACCTCAGAAGAGATGTAATCTACTTGTCATCAAAATGGCATGCACACTGTAGGAAAAAATCTGAATAGTCATCTGCATGATTCCTCATCTCTGAGGTTAAAATCTGCCAGTAAAGTCTGCTATTGGTGAACTGCTAGCGCTTAAACCTTAAATGTCTCCCAAAAGACCATGTATTAAACATATGCTACCCAGGGTGCTGCTATTGGGAGGTTCTAGAACCTTTGAGAGCTGGTGGCTACTTGGAGATCCTCTAGGCATACTGAAATGTGTCCAGAATGGTTTGTGGCACCCTACTGCCTTCCTTTTACTCTGTTGTTTGTGGACTATGAGATGAATAATTTTGATCCACCACCTATGCTCCTTTTACCTCTGTAGATGAGGGAAGGGCAATAGAACATGGACTTCACTCTCCAAAGAATTAAACAAAATAACCTTTGTGAGCTGATCGTGAGGAATTTCACTAAGTGATGGCAAAGTTACTAATACATCAACCCAAAATAACACTCTTGTATGTTTGGAGTCACTGCCTTCCTCTTATAACATAATTTCTCAGATGCTGTGATTCTTCATTTTCCTTTGAAGTCCCCAAAATAGATTTTCCTACTCATTCTATTTTTATTTTAAAAATCCACATGATATTCAGAGATAACAATGTGGCAACAGAATTTTACATGATATGATATAAATGAGGCAAAAATCTGCTTGATTAAGTACGCTTTCCATCTGATTTCCAAGAAAATATAACATTTTACCAAAAAGCTATTTAGTCATCATCATATTTGAAAACTTAATTCCTTTTGTTCCCAACTCTAGAGATTAAACCCATGGTCTGTTCTATGTTAGTCAAGGACTCTATTATTGAGGGACATTTCCATTCCTAAGTTAATGCTGACAATGACATTCTAACAGATCACCATACATGCAAAGAATTATTTGGGCAGTGGAAAATCTATCTTAATTATTTGAACAAATATCCAATGTGCATAATATTAGATAATGTTTTACCTAATAGATAAAAATAAGGATTTATTTTCTTATTTAAAAGAAAAGAAAAAGTTTTCTTTTCTTTTTTTTTTTTTTGGTACCAGGAATTGAACTCAGGACCTTGTGCTTGCCAGGCAGGCACTTGTGCCACTGAGCTATGTCCCCGGCCCTGCTTTTCTTTTCAAAAATGGGAAATTCCTAATGTCATTTCACAATTTCCAGGGTTTCATGCTATGGGCAAAAGAGCCTATTAGCAAAGAAAAGAACAAGAATCAGAGTCTCACTGTTAATCTTGATCTGTCAACTTTTTTGGATTAAGCCTAGTAAATTAGTAGAGCATCCACATGAGAGTGTTTGAGTAAGACCTGCTCCTGGGTGTGTCTGGGTAGGTCATGGAAGAGTGACCTTGAGTGCTGTACCCTAAGCAGTTCCTCTGTGACATGTTACCATGCTCTGCTTCCTTGCCATCATGGCCTGAGCATCTTTACTCCTGCTTGTCCTTCCCCCATGATGTTTCTGCCTTGGAGCCAGCCCATAATAGATTGAAAATGTGAGTCAGTTAAATCTTTGCTCTGTTAAGTTGTGGATGTTGGGTGTTGCAACCAGCATCGAGCAACTTGACTAATATAGAAAATTAATGCTGAAAGTGAGGTGGTGAACGTAACTATACATGACTATATGGTATAGAAGACTTTGGAAGTGTTTTGTGGGAGAAATTTGAAAAGGTTTGGAGATGTGGGATACAGAAGCTCTAAAATACTATAAGCAGAGCCTAATGGTTGATTTTGACTTATAAGAGAGTGAACAGTAAAAGCTATGCTCAGGAGGTTTCATGGGGAACAACAGCTTTATTTTCAGTTGAATTAAAGACCAGGTATGTTATACTCTGGGAGGAAATTTGTGTACATTTTGAATATGTAGTGATACTTTACAGGAGACAGATTGAAATAGCATTTGTTAAAGAAAATGATTTAGAAGTAAATGTAAAATATGACTACATACATTACAATATTAACAATTTAAAACCAGTAACTAGCTCATATTTCATGAGCAATATTCAAGTAGATAATGCTCCACAATACAAAGAAGAAAAAAAAAAACAAATTAAAGATGAGCAAAAATCTTTCTCCTGTGCAGGAATGGAAAAAAAAACCCACAAAAATGAAAATAAGATCTTTAATCTCATAAACTGTATCATGCCATATAATTAGGTCATGTGTACTTAACTAAGTAAATACAGAATGAGCCAGGGCCTTGGAAATAGAACAAGAATTTCACTTTAAGGCCCATAAATACGGATGGCATTTTAACATAAGAGCACTTTTCTTATTTAAGAGGACCTTGGTATCTCAGTAAATACATATTTAGGACCTTATCCGAAGCTCATTAATGACATAATATGATCTTGCCCTGCCGCTGGTTTTCCCTACCCACCACCAAGAGTTATAAAAGGCCCTTGGCAAACAGTGGCATCCAGATACAAGATCCCTACTTCCTCGTCCTCAACTAAATAGTCCACCCCTCACACAATATGCTGTTGTGGCAACTACTACAGTGGCCTGTGCTATGGCTATGGTGGTCTAGGCTGTGGCTATGATTATGGTGGCTATGGCTATGGTGGCTATGGTTATGGCATAGCCCATGTGCTGTAGAAGATAGGGTACCTATGGCTTCTACTGAGGAATTTCCACAGCTTCTTAGCCTACTAGCTGTAACCTCCAGTTTACTTGTATTATCTCCAATTTTCTTCATGTGAGAAAATTTTAAATATCTTCAAAAATAATAACTATCATCCATCTCAGAATAATAAATGAAATTTAGCATGTCAATTTGATGCATTATTATCAGTTGGTCCACTTGCTACTTTGTAGAAAAGTTATTGATTTATTTTTGTAATACTGTGAAAATGTGATCAAATTTGACTTTAAACTTTCTTGTAAAAAGATATGTATTATTAAATAAACTTTCTGTGATTGAAAATATTTCTTTGATACAGTTCTGCTAAATAGTGTATCAATTTGACACATATGTTTGTGTATCTGTATGGGATTGCTCACACAAGGGGAGGGGAAAATGAGTATCTAAAAGCTCTCTTTTGGCCTTAGGGATCTAAAATATTAATTCCTTTTAACAGGTCATACAAAATCTCTTCTTATATGTGTCCTTTAATCTCGTCTACATTTTAAGCTATGCTGTTCATCTAAATATTAGAAAAGTTTACTTTCTACAATAGTATTTGTTTTTCATATCAAATGAGTTTAAAACTGTGTATATTTGTATGCTTTGTGTCATTTGTAACACCGGTGGTTGGATTATTATATCTGCCAGAGCTTTCTCTCTGTGAAGTATTTCTTTTTTTTTTTTTTTTTTTTTTTTTTTTTTTTTTTGGTACCGGGAACCGAACTCACGACCTTGCGCTTGCCAGGCAGGCGCTTTTGCCGCTGAGCTAAATCCCCAGCCTTCTGTGAAGTATTTCTAATTTTCAAAAAATACACTGACTATACAATTACTGTACATATTTTTTGTATTAAAAATGTTAGCATTAGTGATGACATTCTGGCTTACCAAAATGGCAGCCAAATACATTTCAAAATGTTCCAACTTATTCTATTTAGAAAAAAAATACTCATTATATGTGCAAATGTAAATGCATCAAAAATGTGAGATAGTTATACAGTATCAAACTAATATTAGATTATTTCTTTTTTACACAGAAGTATGGTTTTTATCAAATATATTTGTCTCTGTATGCTAAATTTCTCCACAATAAAATTGTTTCCACTCATAGGTTAGTCAGACTGACAACATTATATTCAATGAAATGCTGACGGAAAAACATAAAAAAGAGAACAATACTTTGAAGATGGAGAGTTTTTTTAAAAGTGAATTGAAATTGGGCAGTTTTTGATTCCTGGATCCAGGCAAGAGGCTACTACAGAAAAGTTCATGGAATTTCAGCTGTCTTTGTTTGGTGTGATTTGGTTGTCTGTTTTTTCCTAGGATGGCAGAAAGCATTTGTAGACATAAGTGTGCACAATCCTAAGAGCATGCTGGGAGAATACTGTGTTTAACAAAGAGCCAGGTTTCTCCCTGTGATATTGTACAAACTCTGATGTTGCAAGGTTCAATTGCCTGACTGACCAGGCAGAATCATTTGAAAATTTGACAGACATTTTTTCCCACATCAAGGTGATGAGAAAAATACCAGTGGGGGCTGGGGATTTAGTTCAGCAGCACAGCGCCTGCCTGGTAAGCTCAAGTTCGTGAGTTCAATTCCCGGTACCGGAAAAAAAAAAAAAGAAAATTATCACTAGAATTTAGGACCAGCGAAGAAAATACCATCCTTTATTAAAAAGAAAAAGTAGTATCCCCCTTGGGGGGGGGTCAAACAGAGTAAAACAGATGCTTATTTAAATCCCAGGAGCCTCATTTTGTGTTAATTCAACCTTTTGTAATAAGCTAGGAACAACAACAACAAAAACTCAATAGTGAAATAAAATATATTTCTGGATCCTTCACACTTTTAATATAATGAGAAAGAAATCAAGAGCTGGAGGAAAAGGGATAGGAGAGGAAGAAAAGAGGATGAAAAAAGAATTAAAATGTCATGAACATGTATGAACTTTACACAAGAACTGTAAACTCTATGTACTGCTAATATGCACTAATAAAAAAATTAAAATGGAAATTTGGAGCCCTATGGAAGTATGAAAAAGAACAACAGTTAATAAAATGTAATCAAAGTATGACTTACAGATTGGAGTTTGTAGATAAGAAAATTTTGATGTAATAAATATAAAGAAAGCTCACAAAATAGTTGCTAACATTGGAGAAAGCAAAAACAAATTTAAATTCTATTTCTTAAAAGCAGAAAATGAATGATGTAGTTAAGAATTAAATACATTTTGTGAAAAATTGGAATTAGTAAACATAACTGAGCTTTATAAATATTTTTGTAGAGCCAAAATATAGAACAATAATGCCATAATGTGAAACACAGAATGTGAAATTTGGAAGAGTTTGTAAAGGAATATTCATAACTCTTCAAAAGGAGAAACATACATGTAATTGGAGTTCAACAGGGAAGGAAAAAAGGAGGCACAGGCCATTTTGATAAAAGAATATAATTTTCCAAAGCTGCTGAAATACCTGAATCCACATACACTAAATGTGCACAGCCAAAAGACATGAAATTAAAATCACATTTAAACTTAAGTCACTAGCTGAAAATTAAATGGATAAATCATAACCTAGGGAGTTACACAGAAGGGATTACTTACAAGTTATAGTAATAAGAATGACTAAAAATTTTTCAAAAGAAATAAAACTAGGAAGAAATCACCATATTTTAAAGAATGTATCACAACTATCAATTTGTATCACAAACTATCAATTGAATGTATCATATTCAATATATTGAATGTATCACAATTATCAATTAAGATACAACAGTCAAATTGTCTGGATAAAAACAATCAAAATTGTCTGGATAAAAAAATAAAAATGTCAGTAAAATATATAAATAAAAATTAAAATAAACAATAAATGCTCACAAATATTAAATAGTGAGACAATATACTCAATTGAAAGTGAATTGTAAGAAAACTCAATTGTTTAGGTAGAAGAAAAGTGATCCAGACAAGAAGCAAGGACATACCCCTTAAAACTGACAAAAAGAATATTAATCTTACATTTTCTGCGTTTAAGTACACGGAAAAAGAAACTCAGGCTAAGCATAACACATAGAGGCCTATAAAAATTTCCAGCATTAAGGTCCTAAGCTTATCAGGAAAGAAGAAGGAGAAAGATATATTGAAATAAACTATACTAAGTGTCTTGGTAACTTTTCTCTTTTGTTGCTGAGACAAAATACTTGACACCCAAAATTAAAGAAGGAAAGGTTTATTTAGCTCACAATCTGTGGAGGTTTCAGTCCATACTCCACTGACTCCGAGGTAAAGTGGAACATAACAGAGGATAACAGTTCATGGTGGCAGAAAAACGGAAAGAGCAATAAAAGCAAAAAAGGAGGAGCAGCAAGAACAAGGCCCCTTCTCTCCCTTATAGAGTATGCAGGCTGCCCGCCCCAGGGCAGTCACAGCACTCACACCCTTTATCCCAGCAATGGACCATGAATCAATCAAAAGCTCTAGAAGACTGCCCCATGACTATATGAGGTTTTGGGGGAACATCTAGACACAAACCATAACACTAAGTTAATGACAATGGAAAAGTCATAAAACACAAAAGTTTTGTGAGTAATGGAACAAAAATACAGGTAACGAGTATACGATGTAAAACTGGTAATCTCTCCCATAATCTAAAGTTCCAGACATTTTAGCAAAGTAATCTTATTTGAAGACTACTTTTTCTGATTAAAGTTAGGGTGGAATGTGGTCATTTCTTCCCTTGTTTTTTTTTAATTCACCGTTAAGGATAAAATGATGGTCTTGTGCAGATTAGAATCAGCCTGGGGCAGAGTTTTTCTGTTCCACAGCTGACTCATCTACTCCCTACACCATGGGATTATACACAATCGCTATGACATCCTGGACTGCTAACTAGGGTGTGGATGGACACAGATGCTACCATCCTGTTTTGAAAGATTCTGGTCCTGTGGATTCTACTGAGTGACTCAAAGATCAACCAGGTTCATTGCATCCTTCCTGGGCTTTGCTAGCTGTGACTCTGTTTCCTGGGTTCTTCACTTGATCTCTCTTCATATAGGGGCCAATACAATCTTAGCTGCCAGGACACATGGGGAGACAGCTGCAGAAGGTGAAATGTGCAATAGTTCTCTGTGGGTGAAACATCGTGTGGCATTTTAATTTGTTTCTCAAGTTATGCTTAATTTTAATTCATATAAAGCTTAATTCAACATTCATGGGCAGAAAATGAAAATTTCATAAATCAAGGTCACTCATTGCCAGAATTGCTTCTTTTACGTTCACCCTTTTTTATTTTTTTATTTTAAAGAGAAAAAACAAACAGTCGAAACAACAATAAAACAATAAAAATGATACAGGATTTCAAAACAATGGCAGGAATTAACAATGGTTGTTATATTACATATTGCTATCTTCCATGAAGTTGCTCAGATTACCAGGTATAAGAATGCAAGACTGATCAAACAATTAAAGAGAATAAAAATTAATTTTAAAAATCATTAGAAACAATACAGAGCTTCACTGAACAAGATGGTAGGAACTCAGGTATGGTTGTTATATTCCATTTTGTTTGAGTAATTATGACTGAAGACACTGCTTTACTTGCTTCCCACCATTTGCCCAAGAACCAGAAGAAAATGTGCCTTCTTAGGGGCTGGGGATTTAGCTCAGTGGCACAGTGCCTGCCCGGCAAGTGCAAGGCTGTGAGTTCGATTGCCAGTACCAAGAAAATGTGCATTCTAATAAACCTCTGGGCACTGCGCTGCTAACACCTTCTTCATTCTAAACCTTAGTTCCCAAGCTAAAATAATAGCTAATAATTACCTTAATTATTAACAATACTCTATACAACTGGAACCCCTTTTTCTATGATACTATTATGTGTATTTGTTCTTGGCTTATTCCTGACACTACAGATTTTAATTAAAGCATTTATTGCTTTGCTTCTCTATGACTTTATTTTTATTCACTACAATTTTATCCCTATTGAGCCTACATTTCCAACTAGCAGGAACAGTTCTTTTTGATGATATTTTGGTGAAATTCATCTATTTCATTAAAAGAGATTGATTCATTTTTTGACCTTAGTTATATTTCAGTATTTCACAGAAAATTGAAATATAGACATTGCCATACAGAGACTTCTTTATTCTCAGAAACAAGTACAATTTTCCAGATAGCATTTTGGCTGTTTTAAATATATATTCAATAATTGTAAACAGCTTCAATAAGTATGGGACATCCATTTGCCTGATGTACAAAGTCATGTCTTATAGTCTCAATTACATAATGATGTTAACACAGGAATGGTGTGAATGTGGAAAAGAATTATTTGAAGAAACAGAAACAAAAAATAGGTACAGAAAAAAATATATAAAATAAATAATAAAAGGATGTGTTTATGTTCTCAAGTATTGATAATTATTATAAACAAAAATGTTGTAAATATACCATTTAAAAGAAAGAAACCCTGCATGGTGGTATACACCTGTAATCTCAGCACATTAAGAGGCTGATGCAGGAGGACTGAAAATTCAAGCTCAGACTGGGCAAATTGGCAAATTCACGAGACTATGTTTCAAAATAAAAATAGAGCCACAGGTATAGTGGTGCATGCCTGTAATCCTAGCACTCAAGAGACTGAGGCAGGAGTTCGAGGCCAGCCTGGGCTACATAGTGAGCTCAAGGCCAGCCTAAACTGCATAGAGACCGTGTCTCAAAGAAAGAAAGAAAGGTGACTTCTACTATTGGATTATTGTGACTATCATTGCTATAAATACTCTGCTTGTTTAACACATTACTTTATTCACATGTTGCTCTGTTTGCAATCTCTAGGTCACAGAAGTATGTTCATACAATGGTTCCTAACAGAGCATGACAGTTTATAGCAACTACCAGAGTAATGTGAGCTTTCATTTGTTCTTATTACAAATAATGATTCACAACTGTAAACTTAGTCACTCTAACTCTCCCATGGGATTTCAGTTCCCTCACTGTGTGATCACTGTGCATTTCTCTGACGACTATTAAAACACCATTCATTACTTTCAGAGTCCATTCAGGAATTACTGTTTATGGTGTTCCTAGTCTTGTCCTTTTCTGACTTTTTATTGGTTGTCTCTATTTCACATACTGAATAGATACAAATTTTTATGCATTGTGGAATTATCCATATATATAGATATTTTTATATGATATTCATAAAATAATTTTCTATAGCTTTGTTAGCTTATTTTTATAATACATGTTGAAATGATTTTTATGTCATATAATGCAGAGGGAACTCATTTTTATCTATACGAAATATAAACCACACTATTTACTAAAGTTAATCCTGCCCCACATGTACAATATCTCATATTCTTCTAACATATTCTCCTAAAAGTTTTTATTTTCCTCTAAGCATTGCTTTCTTTCTAACTTACAAATTTTAACATACTATATCTTTAGTACTGTTTATTTTAAAATTTATATAACTTCCATGTGATTTTGTCTATGATCCTCCTAACTTTAAGTTAATATCTTACTTTAAAAATATTTGCACTTTGACCATTATATTTTGTTTTGGAGTTTTGGAGTTGTGTTTTACAGTTAATTACACAAGATGAAAGAATATGTTATATGTTATTGAAGTCCATCAAATTATTTACCTGCATACATCAAGCTTAGTTTATGATCATTTGTATAATTACCAGGGGAACTTGAAAATTATATATTCAAAAGTTGAATTTGTCCCTCTATTTTCATGTTTTGGTCAAGCTTACTAAAATACACTGTTTATCTTTTGTATCTTTGTTTATTTTTGTCTTCTCATTCCCACAATTAAGACACATGCTTCATTTCATTTTGTTTTGATTTGGTAAGTATCTTTATTTAATATTATTACTATGTTATTTAGATTACTTCAAGTAAAAGTATAAGCTTTTCAGATGTATTGATCCCTTTATGCTTATATTTCCTGCTTTACTTCTAGTAGTTTTTAAATCTACTATGTCTATTTTTTAGGTAGGGTTTCTCTTTGTAGTCCAGTCTGGCTTTGAATTCACTATATAGTCCATGCTGGCCTGAAACTCATGGCGATCCTCCTGCCTCAGCGTCTCAAGTGCTGGAATTACGGAAGTGTACCAATTCACCTGACTACCATGTTTAATTAATAGGATTCCTCTCATTCACCTTTATCTAATATTTTTCAGGTATAATTTTTTCATCCTCTGACTTTCAAATATCCTGTAACATAATATTTGAGTTATGTCTCTTTCAATAAAATGTACTTAGGGAACCGTATTTTTTCTATGTTTAAAATTTCTGTATTTTCACTGAAATAAGTACCCTATTTATAATACTAATTTATTTTAAACCTATTCTTTTACTTGTTCTATTTTTATCTTAATATTTCTATGTTCCATTTCCTTGAGTTTACTACCCATTTGAATTAATCAAATATTTTACATTATATTTTTCCTCACGATGTGAATATATTTTCTTTTAATCTTGTGTTTTACTAGAGAATAAACATATTTTATTACATTCTAATATAAATTGACATTTTTACTAATTTTATTGTACTAAAACCTTAAAGTGCTCTAACTATTATGATACATTATTCTCATCTTTTGCGTTATCTTTTCAAACATGTTGATTATATAGGAATTTAACACTACAGAGAATATGGTTTATGTAGATGCTATTTACCTTTATTTACTGTGATGCTCGCTCGCCCTCACTTTTTACAGGTGTTTGATTTTCCATCTTCAGAGTTTCTTTTAATATTACTCTTCTGTGGGGCTGGGGATTTAGCTCAGCGGCAAAGCGCCTGCCTGGCAAGCGCAAGGTCGTGAGTTTGGTTCCCGGTACCGGAGAAAAAAAAAAAAAAAAAAAAAAAAAGAATCAAAAACTGATCATCAAAGTCATCTTTCCACGGTTAGAGCAAAGGATTTAATCAGTTTCACGATAACCCACAACCTTTGGACCAACTACA
>NW_004955407.1:30105209-30107556 GCF_000276665.1 Chinchilla lanigera
AAAAAAAAAAAAAAAAAAAAAAAAAAAAAAAAAAATTACTCTTCTGTGCATACCTGGTAGTGACAAATCCTATCTTTCTGCTTATCTCAAAATATAGTTATTTTGTCTCAATATGTAAGTATTTTGCTGGTAGCTATTTAATTGCTTTTAAGAGGCCATACCATTTTTAAACAAATGAAATAAATTTGTTTTGTACCATAATTAAAATTCAGGCATTAATTTGCACCCAATTTTATAAATTTCATCTTCATACTAATATTTTGTGCATTTGAAGTTATTATTATGTATATCAGACAGAAATTGGAAGAAATCAGGAAACATTCTGGGTAATGAAGGAAAGAAAAGACTCAATTAAATAAAATAGTTTAAGCACATGAAAATCTGGAGAGGAAAAGTGAAGAAATGTTTCCCCTATTGGTAAGAATTAGTCTGATATTTCAGGCAGTCAGGAAGCTGCAAGAAGCACACGTGATCCGCAAGAGAGGACCCAGTTTTTCCTGTAAAGGGTCACACATTTGAAAGATCATCTCTAGTCCTACTGCTGATATCTGATAATACAAATTTCTCCTCTCTTACCAGTATTGTTTAATTTTGGCAAAAGCTTCTCAGTGGAGGAGTTTATCTTAAAAGAAGAGAAAAGGCTCTGAGAAATGGAGTTCTGATTTCCTGTGATAAATGAAAGAAAGTAGAAGATAATAGTAGGGAGTAGCTTTTAAAGACTCATTTTTTACTCAGTTTCTCTGAAAATACGTTCCTCTTTTACCAGTTCAGATCAGATCGTCTATTTCAGATTTCTATTTCAGATCTCCTTTTTTTATTATGTATGTCCAATTTAAACTCCTGAATTGGTACAGAAATTTTTGTGCTAGTGCAACATGAAAATTGATAAAGTCATGTGTAGATTTAGCCTATAAGCTTCTTCTGTTGCTAGAAAACCCACCAATATATTGTTAAGGAAAATAATGTATGGATAAATGGTGAATTATATAATTAGAATAAATTCATCAACCCATAAATTTGTCAAAAATGCTACTGTGAACGAAGATACATAATTATGTTGATTTATGCCACAAAGGCCTTATGAATGTATGAATAGACAGGGCAATATAAGTAATTATTTGATATGAATGTCTAGGAGAGATGTGCTTGGATTAAAACTATTTTAAACAGAGGAGATAATTATTCATTTTATAATGTCATTAACTTTCCCATCCACAAATCTACACTCACACATCAAGGTATATATAATTCTTCATTATGCAATGCATAATTGAATAAGAATCAATACCTGAGCAATGTGACAGGAACTTCCCAAATGAAGGAATTACAGGTTCTCTACAAAATCTAAGTGAAAAGCAAGGTCTAACGGGACTAAGACTTTCTCACTACAGATACTTGATTTAAATGTGAGAATCCTGATATAAATTCAAACTCTGATCTATGAAAATGTCTGTCCACAATAAACAATATATTTGGGAAATTTCAAATGAAAATCAATCTAAAATAGGAGATGAAAGTTTTCTCCCACTTTCTACTTGAATAGTGCTTTTTCAAACATTAAAAGTAGGAGTTTTTCAATTTAGAGCAATAGTTGTTAGCCCCTCCACTAAACTTTCCACTAATGCCACAATGTGATACCGCAGCAATACTCCAGTAAACTATAGCTCTGATCATAACTGTGATGCGATAGGATCTGACTGTGGTTTTACAGGCACAGAATGAATACTGCTATCAATCTTGGTCCTATGGATTTGGTACTATGGATTTAAATGAAAAATTTATAGAACCATTCAGACAGTGTGTCTCATATCTCTTTTATTGACTCAGTAAGTATCTTCAATTCTTTTTCAAAATAATAAACTTAACTCTGGTCTACTTGAAAACAAAATGAAATAAACACACAATGTTTTCAATCCAGTATGTATAAGTTTAACTAAAAAAATCCCATGGAATGTCTCATAATTTGTGCTAACCCCAACCATTGATATCATACTATCATTACACTTTCTCATTATTTTATAGCATGTTTTGCTATTTTTCAATAATTTAGCTTATTTTAATTATCTTATACAAAAGACAAAATAATGAGAATAATAATAGTTTTACACTATGTATCATTGTCTTCAGTGTAGTTACTCAGAGTACAAGACATAGACCAAAAATATTCTTATAAAGAAATAGATAAAACAAGACTTTCTTTACAGTAAACTAAGATAAACTATTATAAACTAGTATCAATAAAAAAAATCAGCATATCTAATAAAATATTTTTGAAACAACAAAATAGGTAATCTGGGAAAGTTTTTGAACTTCTCATTATTTCCTACATATTTCTCATTTATTTTGC
>NW_004955407.1:30108161-30122940 GCF_000276665.1 Chinchilla lanigera
ACATATATATGATATATATAAATAAACGATACTTTCTGTTACTTTTTTTCTAATACAATGAACCAGTTAATTACTATACCCATCCTGTAAGCCTCACTTGGAGCATAGCTGATCTACATAACATAAGCCACATTTCTGGTTGATGTCACTGGTGGCCTCCACCTATCCTTCTGTCATCTCTTCTTGGAGTCAGCAACAAATCATATCCTATGTAATAACCCCTTGTAAAGATGAATATGCTAGCCATGAGGTATTTTATCTTAAATAATATTGATTATGATGGTCTTGTTATGTCATAGCTTAACAGATTACCTGAACCAAAACAGCCAATTTCTCCCTACTCCATCTGCTTTTGGCAATGGTTTTCATAGCATGTGAATACTGACTTGCAAACTGGCTTCACATTTAGGATAAATCATTCACACTTTTATTTTCCATATGGATCAGAGGATGAGTTAACCATGGGAGAGTTATACAGATCCAACTCTGTATCACTCCAAGCTTAGCCAAATTTGACCAAACCACGCATGACATATAGCTCCATGAAATAAAGCAAATCAACACTGTTACATAAAACCATATCTCTGATACATTATGCAAAATTATGGTATACATGTCACTGATGTATACATAAATTTCCTAAGACCTACACAAGGTTATTCATGAGAATAATATTAATTCTTATGATTGGAAAGAACCCAACACTTTATCAAACAAATTAATTTTTTGTTGTGGTTTAGGTCTAAATTGTATACCCCAGAGGTCTCATGTTTACCACAGGGGGCTTTAGGAAGACAATTGGGTCATGAGACACTATATTGGTCTGTGGATTAATCCATTGATGGCTTTTTACATGCTATTGGGAGCTGGGGTCTGTTAGGAGGGTTGGGACAAGAGGGGCGTGACCATGGAGAGTGTGTTCTTGTCCCCGACTCCCTCCTTCTCTGCCTTGGATTGATCAGCTTTCCTCTGCAGGCTCTTTCTCCAGGCTGTTTCTGCTTCTGAGCCAACCAAACTTCAATGAATCAACCAACCTTCAGTGAATCAACCAACCTTCAATGAATCAACCATGACCCAAATTACACCTCTTATCTTTTAAGTTGTTGACTATATCCATTCTGCCTTTATCCTCCCTGACACCTTCTCCCACTCCTCAGTATTCTTTATCCCTGAGCAGATAATGATATTTGAACTAAGGAAATGAATTTCAGCCCTTCCATTGCACTTTCTACTACTGAGGGCATGTGCTAGGTGGGGCTAGGTTGTGTCTAGAGTGGACAAGAACAAAGCTGCCAACATCTCTTATGCAGATACTGGGCCCCTACACTCCACAGAAAAGCACACAGACATGCTCTCCCCATTGGACAAATCCTTTGACTTCTGTGTTTCTCCTTCTGGTAATTCTGTTTGTTTTCAGACATAGATAATCTATCTCAGTGTGAAAGTTATGTTGGGAAATTAAGATACAACTGCATTAGTTCAGCTTTGCATCACTACAATAAAATACCTGCCATGGTCGACCTAAAAGGAACATTTTTTTTCATTTCATACTTGAGAGACTGAATGTCCAAGATGAGTTTATCAGTGGCACAATCTTAAATGGACCCTCTGAGGAGCAACTTGGAAAACATATATGTGTGTAAATGAAACATGTAAAGAAAAAAAGAGTAAAGAACGGTGCGTAGTGGTCAACACAAAATTCAATAGTTTTGTTTTCTTAGAAATATATTTTACTCATTTGTTCACAAACTAATATTTTTCTATTGTCTCAATTTATGAATTATAGGCACAATATATCAACTATTAAATTTATAATACGCACTGCAAAAAGAATAAAGAGAATGACCATGCTGAGAAAAAAATAGCCTAGACATTACACAATGGCAAGTTACCTCAACAAGCAGCAAAACTGATTCTCATCTGTGACTCCCAGTCACATCCATTGCTGGGCTAACATGTGGTGCTAGCCAGTTATGCTATTCCTGGGGAGTATCTGCAGGGAAAGGAAATGTATCTCCAGAGAGAGAGAGAGTTTGGAAGACATTATACAAACACCTGGGTATGATCAGTTTCCCATTTTTTTTTTAATTTTAACAAGAAAAACAATGATACAGAATTTCAAAACAAGATAGTAGGAAATTAGCAATGGTTAATATATTACATGTTGTCATCTTCAAAGTAGTTGCTCAGATTACCAGATACAGGTATGCAAACTTGATCAAACAATGTAATCACAAAGCATTCTTTTCAATGAACTAATAGAAGTTAGTAGTATAATTATTTTAGCTATCTTGTATGTATATATATTTTTTTTCCATTTTTCCTTCCTTTTCTTCTCCTTTCCCTCATCCCAGTTGTTCTTTCCTTTTGAGCAGTTTCTTTCCCTTTCACAATACTTGTCATACATTTTGGATCTTGTTTACTCTTTCAGTTTCTTACATGGGGGAGAAAATATGATGTTTCCCAATGTTTAACAGAGTGTTCACAAAACTCTGTCAGACAAATATAGCCACCCAAGTGATGAAGTTTACACAGGTAGAGGAAAATTAATGAATAAGTTCATGGCAAACTTTGTAGTTCAGCAAGGACCAAACCTAATAGAAGGCAAATTTATTGAATGATAAAAAATTTCAATGTGGAAGAATATGAAAACAGGAAAAGAACATATACAGAATATATACAGAATTATTTAGTTGTAAATAATCACTATGACAGTATTGTTTCTCTTTAAGTAACTTTTATCTTACCCTGAAACTCTTTTTCTATGTCATTTGTATGTGTATATTGAAGTACATATAGCTCATTTTCTTCTCTTTATTTTTGTCCAGGAAAAAGTAACTTTTACACCTAAAAAATGAAAAGGCTATTTGTGAATTTTTATAACTTCATTACTATCTTTTTTCATGAATCCACATATCTAAATAGACACATGCATATATCCTAAACACGTATTTCACTCTGAGATAGTAAATATAACAATAACATCATTTTTTTAGATGTGCAGAAACTTTTCAGTAGGATGAGATCCCAGTTGTTGATTCTTTCGAGTATTTCACGTGTGCTTTGGTTTTTGTTCATGAACTCTCTGCCGGGTTACCCTATGTCTTCAAAATTTTTACTTGCTTTCTCTTCCAATAGACTTAGTGTTTCTGTTTTAATATTGAGGTCTGTGATCCATTTGACTTTAGTTTGGTGCATGGTGATAGACTTGGGTCTATTTTCAGTCTGGCAAGACAATTTTTCCAGTACCATTTATTAAAGAGGCTATCATTCTTCCAGTGAATTTGTTTGGTCCCTTTATCAAAGATTAGGTGGCTGAGTGTGTTTGTGGTTGTGTTTGTGTCTTCCAGTCTGTTCCATTGATCTTCTGGTCTGTTTTTTTAGGCAGTACCATGTTTATTTTATTACAATAGCTTTGTAGTATAATTTTAGGTCAGGGATTGTGATTCCACCTGACTTGTCCTTGTTGCCCAGGATTGCTTTTGCTATTTTGGGTCTCTTCTGGTTCCAGATGAATTTAAGGAATGTTTTCTCTAGACCTGTGAGATATGCTAAAGATAGTTTAATGGGAATTGCATTGAATCTGTACAGCAATTTTGGTAGTATGGTCATTTTCACAATGTTGTTTCTTCCTATCCCTGAGCAAGGAATATTTTCCCATTTATTGAAAAGTTTCTGCACATCTAAAGAAATCACCAGCAGAGTAAAAAGAAAACCCACAAATTGGGGAAAAAATTTTAACTGACTGTCCCTCAGACAAAAGTCTTCTACCTAGTACATACAAAGAATTAAAAACATCAGCCCCCCCCCCAATTCAAAGACCCAATCCAAAAATGGGCCGCTGAGATGAATACATACTTCTAAGATAAAGAAATACAAATGGCAAATAAATACAAGAGAAAATGTTCAACATAATTAGTCACTCAAGAAATGCAAATTTAAAAAGCATTGAGATTTCATCTCACCCCAGTAAGAATGGCTATCATTAAGAAATCTATCGATAACAAATGCTGGCAAGGCTGTGGAGAAATAGGAACCCTTCTCCTCTGCTGGTGGGAATGCAGACTGGTGAAACTACTGTGGAAATCAGTTTGGAGATTCCTCAGCAAACTAGGTCTAGAGGTCCCATTCAACCCAGCTATTCCCCTTCTGGGTATTTTCCCAGAAGATCTGAAATGTCATATCACAACTATAATTTTCCACCCATGTTCATAGCAGCGCAATTTGTAATTGCTAAACTGTGAAAGCAACCCAAATGTCCATCCACTGAGGAATGGATAAAAAAATTGTGGTACTTTTATATAATGGAATATTACTCAGCTATAAAGAAAGATAAACTCGAGGTTTTTACAGATAAATGTCAAAGCTAGAGTGAAATAAACCAGACCTCCATGTATAAGCAACATATTGTCTCACTACTGTAAGAATCTGAAAGGGTGAATAAAAATTAGGAGATATGATAGACATTGTGAAACGAAAAAGAAAAACGCTCAAAAGGAAGAGCAACTGGGGTGAGGAGAAATAGAAAAGACAAAAGGGGGAATTATATAAGTATGTACATACAGGATTGCTAACATAGATGTACTATTGACTTCTATCAGTTTTCTGAAAGGAACAGTTAATGATGGATCAATCTTTCATTCTCTATTTGTATTCCTGAGAAACCACTTTGAAGATTTCAATACATAATAGAACAACCATTGTTAATTACCTACCACTTGGTCTGTAACTCTGTATTGTTTGCATATTATTCTATGCTATTTTGTAAATGGATGTCTGTTTGTTAATATGTTTTCCTTCTTTTATTTTTAAAATAAGCTAAAAACACTAAAATAAAATATAGGTTCTTATAGTAAAAAAAAAATATCATCATCATCATAGTGATGATGATGACACAAAATGGGCTTTCCATACAGACTAGTCATAGATATTAAACTTTAAAAAGCCTCATATTTACACATTATAAATATGACAAAGGTTGTTTATTCATAATGCCTACTTTGATTGTGCGAATGCTGATATGACAGCGTGAGACTCCTAGTTATGCAGGGTTCCTAATGCATGATAACATAAAACAGGAGGCTGACCTGTGTCAGTGATGTGTCCCTCTTACCACTGCAGCCAGGAGAATTTGTCTTCCTGTATTCCCCAAGTGGCCTTCAATGATTCTTCCTATGAGTGACTTATCTCTCTCTCTGAAAGTGAAACTGTTATCCTATATTTCTTGTTTAGATTTACTGCTTCAACTCAGCATAGTTTAACTTGACAGACCAAAGCCACCTAAACCTCCACCACTCATAAAAATACATTTAACATTGCATTACTTTGCCAATTATTGTAATTTAACAGCTTCAGTGTGACAATATTGGTTTTTTTACAGAAAATTTTAACTTTCCTTAAAGAGTATTTTGCATTTATATTCCTTTTTTTCCTTGTGATTTAGATGAATATTTGAAGTATATGTAGTTTGTTGTCTTCTCTTTTTATTCTGGGTAAAAATCAAATTTTCTAGGAGCAAATCTATATATTTAGAAATGTTGGGTGGTCAGTGTTGTGGTTTAGATCCAAAATGTCCCCCAAAACTCCCATGTGTTCAGAGATTGTGCTTTCTAAAGTAATTAGATGATGGAGGATTTATCCTCATCAGCAAATAAAACCACTGTTAAGCCTATAGTTGTATGTGCTGCTAGGAAGTAAGACCATGTTACAATAGGTGGGTCCCTGGGGGCAAATCTTTGCAGTTTATGTCCCTCTTTCTTGGTCCTTTTCTCTCTCTGCTATGGCTTGACCAGCTTTCTTCTACAGACACCTTCCACTATGCAATTTCTGCCTTGGAACAAGTCAACTAAAAGAGTGGCCCAAATAAGCACCTTTTCCATAAACTGTGGATATAAAGATTTTGTTCCATCTGTGGAAAAATTAGTACCTGTAGTGAGGCCATTGCTTTGACTTTACCTGTTTAAATATTTGGGAAGCATGTGTAACTCATTTGTGGGAGGAGTATGAAAAGATTTGGAGATATGGGATAGAGAACCCCAGTACTACTGTAAGCAGGGCTTGATAGGTGATTCTGGTGAGAGTCCAGATGTACAAAATCCTGATAGAAATTTGGACAGTAAGAGACAGGCTCAGGAAGTTTGAGATAGAAATGAGAACTGTGCTGAGAACTGGACTAAAGACCATGCCATGTTGCATTCTGAAAAATGACTTGTGTCCATTTTGCCCATGTCATGAAACTTTGTATGAAGCTGAACTTTAAAAATGTGGACTAAAATAGAAGAGGGACCTTCCTGGGAGGCCAATGTTAAGGATATACCATAAGTGCTACTGATTGTTTCAGACAGATTTACAACAAGAATCAGGAGCTAAAAGCAAAACTGAAATATGTAAAAACATTACAATGTGAGCCAAGGGAGTGTGGTTGATAAAGGGATTAGTGCCATTCCAAATAAACCACTACAGAAAATCTTGGTTTGTAAGAGTAATTTTTCATAAATGTGCTTGTACCCCAAAGTACTTGTATATCTTTTTTTGTTTTGGTTTGGTTTTTTTTTTTCCAATACCAGGAATCAAACTCATGACCTCGTGCTTGCCAGGCAGGTGCTATGATGAATACTTGTATATCAAAGCCAAACTCAGATGATGTATTCCACAATCCAAAAATATTGATATAAAAAGATTACAGTATTGTAATTAATGCAAAGTAATAAATAAAAATAGATTAATCAACCTTCACTTAACTTTGAAACCCTTCCTGGCTGGTATGAGGCAGATAAGACAGGGGAGAGTTACTGTACATGCCGACTTTCACTATCACTAACAGAACGAGTTATCCATTGGCTCAGTGGAAGCTGTTTCTTGTCATCCAACTTTAGCAAAGTCTCTTTCCAATGAAACTTGCTTTTGCTTCCTTTTGAAGATTTTGTGGAAATGTGGCATTTACATTGTTATTAAACAGATTCATTGCTCACACTGCTCCTAACTTATTTGGGTGATTTTTTTCTAAAAAGTTTGCACTGTTCCCCACATTTCTCAAACCTCCCTAGTCTCCTTTGAGGTGAAGGATTCCTCTGTCTTTTCCTCCTTGTCCTCTGCAGAGATCTCCTCCATAACCCCATGCTGTTCAGAGATGATGACCCACAATCCTGCAGTGAGAGAGAAAGAAGAACCACTGGCTCCGTTGTGATCATGTGAAGGTCAGTGTCACATACTACTCATACTGGAAAGCATCACCTGTTTATGAAGTTAAAATTTGTTAGAATTTTTTTTTTTTGTCTTGTGATACACTCACAGAAGTTACTTACAACCCAGGATTTTACTATACTTTGCACTGGAACAACAAAAAAGAGTTTCTTTACAAATTGTGATTAATAATACAGTGAATGTTGCTATCCAGTGCCGTCGAATGGAAAGGCAGTCTCATAAACATTAGGGTGTGTCTTCCATAAGGACAGTGGATCCAACTTATTCACTGAAATGTGAGTTTCCCCAGAGTTAAAATGACCATGAAAGATAAATACTTTGAGTCAATTCAGGAAGTGAAATCAGCCAGAGCAGTGCAACTAAAGATTTAAAAAAGATTTCCAGAACTGCTTCAGAAAATGGCAAGAACAATGAGGTAAGTATGTTCGAAGTGAGAGGAAATATTTGAAGAGTGATCAATGGGAGTGTAGAATGGTTTTGAATTTAAACATCGGATATATTTTAAGCACGCCTTGTACCTTGATGGTATATTGAATATTGACCATACCTCAACTATGCAAAGCTCAAGGAAGCACAATTGGAGAGCTGTTTAAAAAACTGGAGAGCTCCAGAGCACCTGCTCACTCAGCACTGCCTAGAGAAGTGCATTCTCAAGTTCAGCCGCACAGGAACTCAAAAGCCAGACAGCTGTCATCCAAGGGAAACCAGCTATTACTTGAGCTGGTGGCAGACCTTAGGATCATCCACATGGCTCTCGTCTTTCAAGCATGCCAAATGCAGAACTTAGGAAGTGATTTAGGCTTTCACCCAGATTTCAGAAGAAAGCCCAGAAGGCCAGGCAATGTCATGTGGCAGGGTCACAGTCTCCAAGAAGAGAAGTTGATGCATGAAGCTCTGAGAGTAAAGACATAGCATTGTAAGAAAGCACAGAAGCTAGGGATGCCGAGAATGTGAAATCTCTGCCCAGGAAAGTCAGAATCGGTAAGCAGAGGCACACTCAGAAGGAAGCTATGTGGGTTTCAACAGTCAAGGACATATGGTCAGGGCTGCCACATCCCTTTGGAGTTCACATCTCCCCAGTACATGTCCTGGGTGCTGCACAGGGTATTATAAGATTCAATATTTGCCCTGGCAGCAGCGGTAGTGGTGGGAGGTGCTCCATCTGACTTCATACCAATTCCTTTCTATTCTTCTAGTCCTGATTTTGGGAATGGGGATGTTTACATTGAACATATTGAAAATTTTTGATTTTTTTATTTTTACAGAAACTCACAGCTAAGAGTTTACCTTGATTCTCAGAGAGGACATTGGACTTAAATTTTTAATGTCTGAAATAATTAAGGATTTGCTAACTGACTATGGACTAAATACATTTTACATAATT
Organism: Chinchilla lanigera; assembly: GCF_000276665.1. Classification (NCBI taxonomy): domain Eukaryota; kingdom Metazoa; phylum Chordata; class Mammalia; order Rodentia; family Chinchillidae; genus Chinchilla; species Chinchilla lanigera. The sequence continues at coordinate 30,116,749 of NW_004955407.1, forward strand.
AGATGGACATGAACCATTCACTAGTCAAAAGCAAAGTGTTACACTCTAGATCTAAAATGCTTCCTAAACTCTAATGTGTGATTCAGTCCAAATGGGTGAGGACATTGTATTTATCAGCAGATTAAACCATAAATGAGTTCAAACTTGACTGGGTACTGATGTTAGGATTTGGAGATCTAGAGAAGTTGATCCACTAGAGGTATCCCTTTGAAGAGTCTCCCTCCTCTCTCGCTTCTCTTGCTGTCTCATCTCTCTCTGTCTCCTCTCCTGTCTCTGTCTCTGTCTCTCTCTGTGTCTCTCTCTATATCCCTCAATGCTGTGGTTTGAACAGCTTTCTTCCACCAAACCCTTCCACCATGCCATTTCAATTTCAGCCTTGAAGCCAACTGACCATGGAATAAAACCTCCTAAACTACAAATCAAAATAAGCCTTTTTTGTCTGAGTTGTGGTTGTCATGTATTTTTCCCCAACAGTGAGAAATTGTGCCTTATCCAGCAGAGCTCTTCAAAAACTCCCAGGGTGGCAGGGAGAACCATGAAGAAATGAAGCCAAGAGTGAAACTGCATGAAGCTGAGGTCAAGTAGAGCTCTCTCTCTCTTAGTGGGGAAAAGAAACCTCCCAGTGACTGCAACGTGTTTATTTATGCACACGGAAGGTTGATGTCAGGTGAAACACCCCTGCCGAACAACTTGTTTGCCTGACTGTCCTCAGGCATTCCGTGCTCTCAGGACTGGCCTTGCCCTAGCCCTGAACATGTGATCAAGCTTCAGCTTCATCTGCTCCCCACCAAAGTGAATGATATAGTCAGATAATTATACTATATAAAATTTTGTGCCATGTGATGGGGAAAATGCACTAAACAACAGTGTAAAGTGAAATACTCAGTCATATTTTCTTTTAGTACATGTGCTGCCAAAGTGAGCACATTGTTCTTTTTCATTCAAATTTCCCATCACTCTATTTGGCCATGCCTCTTTCAATTAAAAGCCAGTTTAATTAATGCAATTACCCTGAGTAATTTCTAAAAACACTAATGTTACTTTGCCAAATGCATACATCAAATGCATTGAGGGATGATCTTTCTCCCATCCAAGTACTAACCAGCCCCGTCCCTGCTCAGCTTCCAAGATCAGACGAGATCCAACGCCTTCAGGGTGGTATGGCTGTAGATGGGATGATCTTTCTATATGCTAGGCATGGCTAGATTTGACTCAATGCAGTTTCCCCTGTATTCTTTATATTTTCAACCAACCTGACTATATCCCTCCACCTGACCCTGAGATGAATATTCAATGACCCATAACATGTTACAATTAATGTTAAAACACATCTTAAGACAGATCTGCTGTAATGGATAGTTTAGACTTTCCAAGAGTACAAGTATTCATGCATCTTCACAAAGCATATCTTTCTCAATCAAAAGTTGAAGAAAATAAAAAAATTGTCTCACACCATCTGTTGATGTTGGAAAATATCCAATGAAATCCCCAGGCAACCACTGACAAAAGCAAACCCTTGAAAATGAGAATTTTGTGCTTGAAGGGCCACTGATTATAGAAATGGAATGTCAGTATTGTACCTCTACAGCATTTACATGAGTGAAAAGGGACATTTAAAGGATTAGGATACACACTGACTAAAATAAGATGGTACAAGTGGTAGAAGGAGCACAGGTAGGGGACAAAGTGAAATATGCAGTCTGGAGGTACTAAGGTGTTAAAAATTAGAGAATCAAAGTTCAAAGGACAGAGACACATTTTACATACTGTGCCTTATTCTTCTTTTTGAAATATATCAAGCAGTACTATTTAAAGGAAAAGACAGAAGCCAATATATGTTCACCAGTTTTGTCTAAGTTGCTCATATTACATCATTTCATGTGACTCTGACTCCTATTATCTCCATCCAAACAGGCTACATTATTATATCCATATATTAAGGTTTTAAATGATGCACTGCCTACAAAGCAGCACTATTCCCATGCACACACACCCATGGTGATTTCATTGTAATGAAGCTTCCCTGTGTGACTGCGTTTTGTTCCTCCTCACATCTTGTCATTGTTCCTCTGCACTTCAGAGAAGAGAAGGAAAATTCTGTCATGTCACCTCAGATTCTGACTCGGTGCTGTCAGTTGTGTGGAAAAGTCGTTTGTGACTGTCTTCTCACATCTCTTTGTATGTGAAATGTCATCATTTCCAAAGGAATTATGAAAAGCAAGCACATTAGATCAAGCTGGAAACAAATTTATTTAAATTATTCTTAGAAATCTACAATGTGTATATCACCATGAAACATGACAAACCATTTTAATGCCATTGGGTTAAAATACTTACATGATATTTTACTCTGAAGTCTCTTTAGTAATATGTTCTGAAAAATTTATCTTCTACAATTTCAGCATTCTTGTCCTATGAAGAATAAAGCCTAATTAAAACATTAATGAAAGATAATAATCTGCAGCCATAAAATATCACTAGATTATAGTAAACAATAAGGTTTGAGTACATGTGTATGCACATCAAGAGTTTTATAGCTTTCCCTGATGAGAGACTCAGATATGACTGAAATATAGGATCTTCTTAAACTTTACATGAAAAAGAATAGAATTGCATTTTAATAAATAATAAAATATATCAGCTCAAGGCCCTGTTTTTGTATATCACTTTAGTCATAATCTTTCACTAGTCATATGATGCTAATTTTCATTCAATTAAATATTTTGTTGTGCTCCTTTTGTTAATGCAGTGTTCAGCCTTTGCCACTCAGATAAATAAGAGATCAGAAAAGGTTAGCTCTGCTGCATTCATGCAAATATTCATCTTAGGAAACCACTGGGGTACCATGTTATCAAAGTGAAGATGTGACTTCACCAAGCACAAGTCTTCTCACACAAGAGTTGAGAATGATCAAATCTGGTCCAAAAATCACATGGGCACCTCTGACTCATCAAGCATTTGAACAGATATGTAGCTGCAGGAAAACAAGGGTGACTGTAATATCAATAACAAGCACAGAAAAAATATCAATAGCTCAGCAGTCAGACAGTGTGATTTGTGATCTTAGAATTGGCTATGGACATATATAAGTACATGAACAGGGCATATAGTGTGAGGTGCACAATTCAGTATAATTTCACTTTTTAAAATTTTCTTAACAGGAAAAATTTATATTTTCAATATTAAAATTCTCTGGAATTATTTAGACAGGCTAATATATATGTACATTTCCCTAGAAAACATGACTCTTGTTTAATTCTCAGTTTTCATATTTTGGAATATTTTAAAATATATCTTAGTTTTCACCTTTTTGCATAAGATTTATCCAATGAATTCATTATATTAAAAATATTTTCCTCAAATATTTTACATATAATAGAACATTTTATCATCAGATTCTGATCACATTTTATATTTAACCTATTATAAGGATGAGAAGCCATATACATCTGTGGAGGTGTATGTCCATTATCCCAATATTGGAAGTGTCCAGTTAAAGTAATTCAATCCAAGAGAGCTCTATCAGGATCATTTAATATTTCCAAATGATTTGTAACATGCTACATTGTATAGTATGTAATGATATAATAAAGAAACATATTAAAAAGTATACATGCACAAATATTATTAGTCAAATACGTTGGCAAGTCAATTAGTAAATCACGTACTTTCAGTAAATTCCACTCGATTGGGAACATTAGTGAAATTAGTAAAATTGGAGATAACGCACCTGTATATACATATCCATCTCCAAAATCTCACTTTCAAAAAAGTCATTGATGTAATTTCATTACTTGAGAAATCTATAAGTATGCGTTGAAAAATTGGGGTATGGTGGCCCTTTTTTGTTATAAAATCTTCCTTAACTAGGATGGATACAGTGTAGATATTGATCACTTCATTGGAACAAAATAATATCTGAACAAGATTTGACCTAAATAAAACATATTTAATCAGATAAATCATAATTAATTTTAGTACAAGTGACAAATACATTAATACATTATGTAAAACATTCAGTAATCCATGTGGATGTTGGTTGATGGTATTTCATTTGAGTGACACACCTGAAGTATAAAGACTGTGCTGCTCATGTCTTGTGCAATGAAAAGAGCAAAAAAGAGAAGAGGGAGGGAGGGGAAGAGAGGAACGGAAGGGAAGAGGAGAGGACAAGAACCCTGTTGAGTTGGTTAGGATCAGCATCCCAGGGAGGCTACACACTCTTGTGTCTCAAAATCAAGGTCAAGCACCTCTAGCTTTCTTACGACTGTGGCTGGCAGATCACTTGCCTGGCCTCCTGTAGCAGGTGTCAGAATGAGCTTCCCAAGCCCTGCTCCTGCCAGAGTCTTGTAGTCCTTCTTTCCCTAAATTCCAGCTTGGCTGTTACTACCTCAGGAACTCAGGCCCAGAATTCCAGAGGCATCTGGGCTCCAGAAAGACACAGCCTCAGCTCCCACCATGCCATCTTCTTCACCCCACCCACCAGTGCCTGAGGGCTTCAGCTGCCAGGCAAGGCCAAAGTCTCCCTCTCTGCTGCTGCTGAAGAGGTGCTCCACTAAGGCAGGCTCACATGGCCTTGTGTTGCCCAACTCCAGAGCTAACCTCTCATTCATCTCTCCTAGAGCCCACTAAGGGTCTCTCTAACTTAAGTTCTGACCACATACACATCTCTTTTGTTTCTCTGGTCCACGCACTTGGCATTTCCAGCCCTGCTAACATGACCATCTGGATCTCTGTCTTGTCCCTGTCATGCCCAAGTCCTGGGTAGCTTTTCTGGGCAAGTGTTTCAGACTCCATATTTCTCCAAGAGAACTGCTTTGCCCAGCCAGGTGGTTCTGTCTCTGCAGGGAACCTAGCGCTGAGTGCTCTCAGCAGTATCCCCCCACAAGAGATTTCCTAATTTTCATACACTGGAGAACTTTCCAAACTGTGAGGCAGACTTCATTGGCCTCCAACAGCAGCTCACTCTTCCAATCGTCCTTATTGTGGCATTTGACCAGATAGTAAATGCTATCTCATTCATAGTGTCTTTCACTGGCTGAGCTCCTTTCCACTCTGAGCACCTGTGCGCATACTGACCTGCGTGAATGCTGCTGTCTCTACCATGATGCATCTGAAAGCAGGTTTGGTTTGATTTTCATATCTATCCCCTCATCACTAGTTTCCACTGTCAATAAAAATGAGACCTTCTAGCAGGTTTTGTAGGATGAGAGGAAAATAAAACTCAGAAACTATAGAATCAGATGGAAGGCTTTTCTTTGATTATGGAATCTTACATTAGTTAGCATTTAGAGCATTGATATAGCATTTATATTGACCTCTCTGTCAAACTCATTGAGCTGTGCACTTATAATAGGTCTAATTCTATCATTTTAGGTGAATCATATTTTGATAAATTTCATTAGCAATTTTAATCAATTAAAGTGTTTCCTTGAGTGGGTGTTCGCTTTCCATCAATACTGCATCTGTCATCTGCAAACTGCAGAGGAGTGCATCGCTTCTTGGTCCTTTGGATGCTATTGAATACAATTCAAATGCTTATTAAGGGACATGTCACTGCTGAAAATGCAAGATATCCATATCAGAAAATGAGTCCTCTGGTTAAAAATAATCCACATGAGGTGAGGACAAAACAGATAACTTAATGAAGGTGTGTTTCACATAATTGTCTGTGATACCTTCATGTAGGGTGACAAAAAGAAGCTTAGAAAATACAGAGTTTCTGCCCAAAAAGTATCAATATATTTTCTGGAGAGATTAAAATAACATTTACCAGTGTATTTGTAGAGCAATGGCAAATATGTATAAATATGATAGTCGGTTATCATGGTTTCACCAATTAGTATAACCAACAACTTGATCATCTTTCATTAGCAAGACTCAGAGAATATACCACTACAAATAAGTCTTACTCCATGGAAACAAAATACAATCAACAATAACAACAATAGGAAAAAAGCAAATACCTTCTCATGGAAGGATGGAAATAAAACAGTACAGAAATAAATACCAGGTGCTTACTTTCATGGTATGCAGTATACCATATAAGAGGTTATAGGTATTCACCTAAGTAAATGTAGAATAATCCAGACTTCAAAATTAGAACAAGGGGCTGGGGATTTAGCTCAGCGGCAAAAGCGCCTGCCTGGCAAGCGCAAGGTCGTGAGTTCGGTTCCCGGTACCGGAGAAAAA
>NW_004955407.1:30123040-30236015 GCF_000276665.1 Chinchilla lanigera
GCGGCAAAAGCGCCTGCCTGGCAAGCGCAAGGTCGTGAGTTCGGTTCCCGGTACCGGAGAAAAACCAAAAAAAAAAAAAAAAAAAAAAACAAAATTAGAACAAGAGATTCACCTTTAAAGGCCCATAAATTGATCGTGGAACTCTGACATAGGAGTAGAATTATTTCAGTTATGAGGGCACTGTTTTTCAATAAACATATTCATGACTTTACTTGAAGCACATTAGTGAGATAACATGAAGCTTCACTTCCTGTGGTTTTCCCCACCCTGCACCAAGCAGGTATAAAAGGCCCTGACAGATGGTGACAGCAAAACTCAAATACCTACTTTCTGATCCTCAACCGAACCTTCGACTCCTGACACCATGTGCTACTATGGCAACTACTGTGGTCTGGGCTATGGCTATGGCGGCCTAGGCTGTGGCTATGGCTACGGTGGATACGGTGGCTATGGTGGCTATGGTTATGGCTGTTGCCGCCCCCTATGCTGTAGAAGATACTGGTCCTATGGCTTCTACTGAAATGTTTCCACAGAGGCTTAACCTATCAGACTAAAATTATCCCCACCCACACAAAAATATTTAGTTCCTTTTAAAATACCAAAGATATAATAAGCTAAGGAAACTGAAAACAATGCACTGTGTCATTTTGATTCATCATTATCAACTGGATTGTGTCATATTTTGTGGAAAATTTTTTGTGTTACCTTTGTAATCTTATGTAAAATGTGGTCAAATCTGACTGTCAATGTCTGGGTCAAATGGTATGCATCATTAAATAAATTGTATTTTACCATAAATATTGTCTATCATACTTCTATTAATCATCATCAATTTGGCATAGACATTTGTGATTAGTCACATTTGTGTTTGTTTATGGGGTGGGGAGAAAAAGAGAAATAAAGATAAAGGCAGAGACATGAAATAGTATCAGATCTTTGCCAACATTAGGTGTTGGCAAATAATTTATTTCTATTAGATCACACAAAATCTGTATATGTACATGCATACATGCATATATATCTATCTATAGCTAGATAAGATATATATAATCTTTTATTTCTTTTTTTGTTTGCTCACAATCATCTAGGTTTAAAAAACTATAATAATATTTTTATTCCTCACTATAATAATATTTTTATAACAGATGACTTAAAATTATTTTTATTCGTATATTTGTGTCATTTGTGACAATAGTGGTTACATTATATCAAGTAGAGCTCTACACTGACACAATTTTCTAAATTAAAAAAAAATATCTGAACGCAGATGACAGTAGGTATCTTCATACTAAAAATATCACTAGTGAATGTCTGACCTACTAAATGGCAGCCAAATAGTATCTCAAAATATACCAATTTATACTATATAGAAATAGTGTGTAATTGTGAGTTCGATTCCTGGTACTGGAAAAAAGAAAAGAAAATGTGTATTATATATGGCAAGATGTATTTATTAAAACCATGAGATAGTTGCTCAACTTGGTATTCCATTGTTTTCTTTTCACAAAGAACTCTGATCTTTAGTAAAAGTATATGCTTTTGTATAATAATGTCCTCTACAATAAATTTTTTTCACCCTGAATATAGTTATGTTTTATTTGGGAATTTCAAACTGACAACATTAAATAGAACGGAATGTTGATAGAAAACGTAAGGAACAAAAATCTAATATTCTAAAGATGAAGAAATTTTTGAAAAGTAGGCTTAAATAAAGAGTTTTGTTTCTAGGAGGCAAACAAGAGGTTGATAGAAAAAGGTAGGCTGGCAAAGCACAACTGTAGACATATAAGGACACATTCTTAAAAACAGTGTGTTCATGGAATGCTGAATTTAACGCAGAATCAGGTGCCTTCCGGGTATATTTAAAAATTCTCAGATTGTCTATGTCAGTTTTTTAAGTGAATATGCAAAATCATTTGAAAAATAGAAATTTTGTGTATGTCAAAGAGATAAGATAATTAAAACTAGAGTTCAGGACCTGCTAAGAAGCAGCAGCCTTGAAAGAAAGAGACAAAGGAGAAACCCTACAGGCTCGACTACAAATGGTTGACAGATCAATACCGGAATTCCTGAAGCCTAATTTTGTGTTAGTCCTCCATGGAGTCAAGGTGACCTGATCTCTTCTAATACCGTAGAAGCAGCCAACAATAGTTTCATGGTGAAATATGTAAGGAACAACATTATCTTTGGATGTCTTCTGAGGTTTTGACCTGCTTAAGCGAAAGGACCTGAATATCAGAATTGTGCGACTCTGGCCCTATGTAAGCTGTTCCAGTGAGACTCAGAAGCCTCTGCTCTGTTTGATTAGTTTATCTGTTATATTCATATATAAGTCTTTTAAATGACACTGTGCTCGCCAAAGTAATCCTTTTCCTACCACTATAGCAACCCTTGCCTTTCTTTCTATTAATACTCTAAATTTAGGCTGTTATTTAGCACTGTGTTTCGGGCAGGAGACTCTGTTGCCTAATCTTCACATAAAACAATCTACGCCACACAGCATGAATGGCAGGTATAGTTCCCATAGAATCTCCTGTCTCAGGCTGCTGATGCCTGGGCTTCGATATTAACAGCTCCTGAGGGCTCTGCTGTTCACCAGTTCAGCTCAGGAGTCTTCAGTGTGCTGAGTATTTGACTTCCTCTGGTAAAACCACTTGAAACTATGACTCCACGTTTTCCTTTGAAATACCTCCCCAAATGTTCTTGCATATTCTTTGATTTTCTTAATGGTCTCCACATTGGGAAATGACAACACAATACAGTTGTACACAGTCCTGATGAGATAATCCTCCTAATATTTTAAAAATCAACAGTATGATTGAAATTCTGAGCAACCAAGATATACACTAATATTTACACACATGAAAAATCCATCTTATTTGAAAAAATACATATTTTACCCACTGAAGAAAATTAATTTATTTTTCAATTAAAATGAAAAAATACATATATTTTACTTTTAAAACAATGGAAGTTTCTCCTTTTGTTCTGTAAAAATGAGATACAGGGAGAGTAATAGATTTCAATTAGCAAAAGAGTCTTAAAAATGATTGGCACATGGTAGAGCAATAGATATCATATAATTGTACACAATATTGATTAGACAACTGTCCTAATATTTTAAAAATCAGCAGTGTGAATGAAATTCTGACTGACCAAGATACACATTGAAAATTTGCACACCTGAAAAATTTATCATATTTGAAATATACATGTTTGGCCCATAAGGTCAAACTAAATGTCCACTTTGTACACATGATTGTAACCCCACCAAATGATCAATAGCACATCTCATTCATCATGGGATATGATCAGAAAGTAGGCTGTTACACATATTATTTTTTAAGAAGGCAAGGAGAGGAGATGAGAGGAGAGGGGAGGAGAAGGGAGAGGAGGGGAGGGGAGGGGACGGGAGGGGAGAGGAGGGAAGAAGAGAGGGAAAGTGTCCCTGTGGAGGAACTGAAACCAAAATAAAATAAAAACAAGGATACCTATGGCATCTTCATGATTTGCATCACACCATGTGTTCAGGTCATATGTGCACAATTAACTAGACATATAATGAGCCAGATCCTTGAAAATAGATCAAGAGTTTCACGTCAAAGGCTCATACATGATGGTTTTCTGACATAGCAACAAAATCATCTCTGTTATGAGGACCTTGTTTTCTTTATACGCACACATTTACGTCATCATCTGAAGCTCACTGGTCAGATAATAGGATGTTACACTTCCTGTGGTTTCCCCACCCACCTCCAAGGACATATAAAAGGCCCCTGTGGATAGTGACATCCAGACCAAGACACCAACTTCCAGATCCTCAACTGAACATTCCACTCCTGAGACCATGTGCTACTATGGCAGCTACTCTGGTGGCCTGGGCTATGGATACGGTGGTCTAGGCTGTGGCTATGGCTGTGGCTATGGCTATGGTGGCTATGGTGGCTATGGTGGTTATGGTGGCTATGGTGGCTATGGCTATGGCTGTTGCCACCCCCTGTGCTGTAGAAGATACTGGTCTTATGGCTTCTACTGAAATATCTCCACAGAGCTCAATCTATTAGCTATAACCTCCTTTCATTAACTGAAATTATCTCCAATATTCCTCTCATAAAAAAATTTTAATATCTTCAAAAACAACTAAACTCTCCCAAAGTACAATGCAGCATGCCATTTTAATTTATCCATATCTTTCAGATTCTGTGGTAATTGTAGAAAAGTTGTGTGTTATTATAACTGTATATAAAATGTGATCAATTTCACTGTAATTTCTCTGTAAAACTGTATTATTAAATAAATTATCACCAATATGGCTTTGTTACAGTTGTACTACAGTATGTTGTTCATATGTTTTTGCACTTGTGTATGTTGTGTGTGGTTATAGTGTGGGATAGAGAAAAAAGACAAAAGAAAGTTGAGAGAGAGATGAAGCTCTTTAAAAATAATTAAATGTCTAAACCTGAATGAGGTAAAATATTAGTCCTTTTCAAAAGATCACACAATTTGTTTCTCCATATCTTTTAATCTCCTTACCATTTCTGTTTGTTTGTGTTCTTCATCTAAATTTTAAAAATAACTCTTTCTACAATAATATCTATATCTATATCTATATCAGGTCATTTAAAATTGTGTGCACCACCATGAATGTCATTTGTAGAACCATTTATAAGACTGTCAGTTTGACCTCTGCCTCTTGTTTCTCAACTTTTAAAAAATATTCTTACCCTAAAGGATGACAATTGAAGTTATCATATTAAAAATGGTTGTAAAGCTAATGACATTCTTGCTTGCCAGTATGGCTCCAAATAGGATCTAAAAATACATCAATTTATTATAATTATTTAGAAAAAAACCTATATGTATTATGCATAACAAAATAATTTTTTACAAAATCATGATGTATTTGATCAGTCACAAATGAGTATTAATTTTTTTTCTATTACCTAGAAATCTGGTCTTCATCGATTTTATATCCTTAGGAATCCTAATTATCTCCATATTAAAATTGTTTACACCCTTAAATTAAGTTGCATTTGGGAAACAAATGTATAACATCAAATGCAATGAAATGCTGACAGAAAAAATAAATATTAAGTGACCCAAGATTGTGAAGATGGAGAAATTTTGGAAAAGTGTGCTCCACTGCTCTTGATGCTAAAAAATGAGGCTCAGTGTACTGGGATAAGATAATGAGCAAAATTTTGAATTTTACACCCTCTATGCATAGCAAATCGATTTGAGATAAAAGAAGACACAATCCTGAAAAAAATATGCTATTAAAATGTAAAGAAGATTTTTCCTTGAGATACTTTACAAATTGTTGCATAAGTCTGTTTCCTAAGAGAACCAAAATCATATGAAAATTAGAAATTTTGTCCGTACAGAGATGATGAGAAAATAAGCACTAGAGTTCGGAATTTGCTAAGAAGCACACTTAACTGAAGAGGATTTTACCCTACAGAGTGGGCCCAAACAGAAATAGATAGATCCTGGTCAGGAACCTTATTTTGTGTTAATCTTTGCTTAAATTAGGGCAAGCGATATATTCTTTCTTCTTACCTTTCCTTTGTTTTCTTTTTGATAAAATTTATTGTATTCAAAGTGATGCACAACTTCTGAGCTCCAGGGATCCCACTACCTGGGTTTGCAAATTAAATGAGCTACAAGTAAGCATCTCTACTTCCAACTCAATATGAACAAACTAACATATTCTAAGAACAAAGGAGCAAATACAAAAATAATCTATGGTGAAATGCGATACTATTCCAGAACTTCTACAATTTCAGTAAATAAGCAGAGTATTAAACTCTATGGTAGTGTGCACAAGAAACACCAGATCATAAAAACTAAAAGATGAGCAGCAGTTTGCAGACAAGAAATATCACAATAGATATAACTGATAAATATAGTTGAAGAAAAAGTGCAAAATATATATTAAATCTGCAGAACTTCAACACAGAAACAAATTTAAATTCTTCTTCTTAAATAAGTGAGAAATATGGGTAAGAATTCAGTAGACTTAGGTGAAATATGAAACTTAAATGTACATTGATTAAACAGTCAACTGAAATAAAACTAAGAAAAATTAGAATGAAGATTTTCAGAGTATTAAACATGTGTTGGATCTCATAAAAAGATAAAACATATACATAAATGGAATTAAATAGAGGAAGAAAAGTAAACCAAAATCCATTTTAATAAAAATTGTTGCATATTTTGCAGAAGTGTTGAAAGATATCAGTGCACAAATTTTAAAAGGTATTCACTGCCAAAAGGAAAAATGCCAATTAAAATCACACATATGCATGACTTATTAGCTGAAAATTATGTGCAAAACCAAAGTTTTAATTTAGGTAAATAAAACAAATGTACTACATAAAAGAAAAGTAGTAAGTCTGACAGTTTTCCAAAGTTCAACTTTGCACAGAACAAAAATGGGGCTGGAAGAAATTGTAGTGATATATTTAGCACACATTATGAATTACCATCAATTTAAAATTTCACACCATCAAAATTTCCCATTTAATAAAGTTAAATGAACAATCATCTTAATAAAATATAAAATATTTATCTTCAATAAAATGAATGTGATACTTTGTAGACAATAACAAAATATATTTTGTCAAATGTGCAGTATTAAGAAATGATAGATTTATTGAAGGAAAAAGGAAGTAAGAATAAATGAACATTCAAAAAATAATAAAATTAACTGGAAATAGAATAGAATGTTAACTTTGTATATATAACAATAATACATATATACATATTAATGTTTTAATATACAGCAAATGAATTATATGATAAGAATTATCATGAAAGTCCAAGAATAAATAAAAGATACCTCCAAGGTTGTAAGCTAATTAGGAAAGAAGAAAGAATTATATATTGCAACTGACTTTACTCAGTCGATGAAACTGGAAAAGTTAGAAAAAATTTTTTAAAGTTTTGTGAGTAGTGAAACAAGGGGAGATAAAAAGTTGAATTTTGGAGTACTGGTAGTCTTTTTCATAGCTACTAATACTGGTTCTAGGTTTATGACCAACTAATGTGTTGGTTAGGTAGATCAGTCAGGGGAAGAAAAACTTTTAATGCAGGGCTAGTCAATATCTTAGGTTTTGTTTTGCATGCTTTATGTACTGTCTTAATATTCAGTTTTGTCGGGGCTGGGGATTTAGCTCAGCGGCAAAAGCGCCTGCCTGGCAAGCGCAAGGTCGTGAGTTCGGTTCCCGGTACCGGAGAAAAACCAAAAAAAAAAAAAATTCAGTTTTGTCATTCTAGTGTCAAAGCAACTTGACGTGTATAAATGAATGGATGTAAATGTGTTCCAATAAAACATTATTTAACATAACAAATAATGGACCTTGTCTACCCTTAGGATGGAATATTATTCAGCACAAATTATTCATTCTTCTCTTACCAGTAGGGCAGGATTGTACATTTCCTCCTCTTTGAATGTGATTACCACTGCCACTTTATTGTGCTTCCTGTAGACAGAGTGTATTTTTGTAACCTTTGCCTTTCTGGTTAGCCATATTTTCTGCATGGTCAGTGGATTTGCATTAGTAAACCTTCCCATTGCTTAATAAACACCTAACACCTAAAATTTCAAAGAGGAGAGGTTTAGTTCTGCTCACAACTCACAGGATCCAGTGCTTTCTCAGCTGGCTGCAAGTCAGAAATATCACTGTCAAGTGCTTGGCAAAGGGAAGCAGGAAAGCTGCTCACCTAATAGTAGCCAGGAAACAGAGAGAAGAAGGAACCTAGGAAGGAAAGATAAGCTAGAAAGGCACATACCGAGTGACCCAGCTCTTCCAACCAAGTCCCACATCCCCACAGCACGTTCACCCATGAACACATCATTGGAGTAATCCACAGATAAATTGTAGAGTCCCTGTGACCCAACCACATTCCCAGTGGTCTACATCTGAATTAGTGATACTTCTACAGGACATTCTAGAGCCATACCTCAATACGAGTGTTGCCAGACAAGGCTTGCATTAAGGTTTTTTAATGCATATTTAAGATTTATCTGTTGTGATTTCTGTTATGATCTTTAATTTTTACCAGAAGAAGCTTCCCTGTTGAGTGGTCAATCCAAGGAAGAGCAGAGTCAGTTGTAGAAGACTTGAAACAAATCAACAACTTCAGCTAAATCCAGATGACATTGACCAAGTCACTGTCTAACTGTATTATTGTGGTACATTTTTTACAGTCTATGACTCAGTGGTGATACATTATGATTAATGACAGTCTGTCATGTCCAGCTCAGTTCTCAAAATTCTCAGGGTGAAGGACTGAAGAGGACGAAGAAATGAAGACCAGGGTCAGAATGCAGAAAGCTGAGGTCAGGTAGAGCTCTCTCTCCAGATGGAAGGAAAGGAACTGCCCAATAACTGCAGTGCATTTATTTACAACACTTGGGGGGCAATTGTTAGTTGAAATCCCTTTGCCTAGCAACCTGATTCCTTAGCTCACCTTTGGGTGCCTCATGGCAGCTTGTTCACATGGCTCACCTCAGGCACTCCACACTTGCGATTGATCTCCAGCTTCAGTCGCTCCCCACAATAGTCTATAGTTTACATTGTGCTGCATATTTGTGGAACCGGAATTGTATAGTAACATATCCACAGAATTGCAATACAGTATGATGAGGAGTATTTTCATTAGCTTAAACATTTCTCTTGCGTCAGCTATTTATCCTTCCCTACTGTCATCAACCATATTATCAGCTAAATAGTTTTATTTTTCTTATGTTACATAATGAGCATCACATGATAAGTAGTGTTTTCAGAGTGTTTTCTTTAACATATCAACATGTATTTAGATACCCACCATATCTCCTTATGCTTTGTTAGGTGATTTCTTTTTAGGACTGAGTAATATTCATTTCCTAGATATACTACAGTTTATCCACTCATATAATGGAGAGCATTGTGATTGATTCTAACTTTTGTCAATTATGAATAGCTTCTATACATCTACGTATAGGCTTTGATATGAATGTACATTTTCATTTCCTTCAGGTAAATGTCATGGAGTGGATTTGCCTGCAAAATGAAAGTATGTTTAGTTTTCTATAAAACTATGATACTCTCTTCCAAAGTAGTTTTACTATTTTCAGTCCTGTAGAGTTCCTTGTGATACCCAGTGGGTCAACACCTGCTCGGATTGAGGTGGGCAGTAGAAGACTGATAACTCTGAAGAGTTGGAACACCATGAAATCAAGATGTTTTGCCAACTTTTTCCAGCAGAGATGGGCCTTATGGGGAAAACAAGGAAGTCCCCAGCGGACAATCAGATCAAAGTAATCAAACTGTCACCAGGCCCTGCCAACATGAAGCAAACCTCTGTGCTCAGCAGAGCACTATGCCTTTGGTGTTCCTCAATAAATCTGGAAGTTTGAGTCAGTTTGGGGCTTCATTTCTGTGAAGTCCCCTGACCCTCCGCAATGATCTTTCCTATCACTTGTGTTTTTCATTCATCTCTCTGCCAGGGTTTGCTGGCCCAAATGCACACAGTCCCACCAGGAGAAACAAATCTTCTCATTACTCTACATATTTGTCAGTTCTTCTAATTCTGCTTCATTCTTTTCAAAATAGAGGATACTTAAGACTTTAAAATTTAACATCGTGAGCATACGTCCCCTCATCATTTAGACATAACTGTTTTATTAGTTTCCTTGTTTATATAGTCTTTAAATTTTATCTTTGGATATAAACAATCTGAAAATTGTTTCATAAACACTGAAATACAAGTCAAATATTTATAGTAATATTTTTAACATCACTTATTAAAAAGTCAAGGTTTTCCCCCACGCACTTGAGCACAGGGTTGGTTCATATCTAGCAGTACGTCCCGCTGATATTTCTAGACTCTTAATTTTCCTGCTTGATCTCCTTGTCTATATTATGCCAGTAAAGAAGTTTTAGTGTAGATTTATTTATTATTTTTTCAGTTTTTATTTTTTATTAGTACATTTTTGCAATACAAAATGCTTATTTCTTTGTGGGGAGTTGGTACATATAGGACTTTAAGAAGTAATCTGATAACAGAAAACAAAAATATCAAGATGTATAAATTTTACCAAAATATTAAAGAAATTAAAACTTCTCTGCTATTTTATTGCTGTTCACATACTTCATTAGAAAAAGAATTTTCTGTATTTTAAGTTTGTAAGAGATGTTATTTTAAAATTGGTCTTCAATTTGAAACAAGAGCACATAAAAATTCTAAACAATTGAAAAACAAGCAATGAAACTGAGGCAGTAATACAAAGCTTACAATTAAGAAAAGTTCTGGGGGAGCTGGGGATTTAGCTCAGCAGCACAGCATCTGCCTGGCAAGCGCAAGGTCGTGAGTTCGATTCCTGGTACTGGAAAAAAAAAAACAAAAAACAAAAAAAGAGAAAAGTTCTGGACCTGATGGAGTCACTGCTAAATTCTAAAAAATCTTCAACGGGGTATGATACCAATTCTTCATGAAATCTAATGAAACTGAAAGGGAAACAGTGTTTAAAAGCCCATTGCTGGACGCCACTATCATTCTGATCTCAAAACTGAAGACTCCAGTTAAAAAGAAAATTGCAGTCCTGTTTCCTAAATGCACATAGATGAAAAAAGTCCTTATTGTATTGGCAAATCGAATGCAGCAAGTCATCCAAAGGATTATACATCATGATCAAGTAGGTTTCACCCCAGGGCTGTGAGGATGGTTCAACATATGCAAATCAGTAATATAATATACCCAGTAAAAAAAAGGAGGAGAAAATCCATATGATCATTTCAATAGATGTAGAACAAGATTTTGACAAAATCCAACACCCATCCGTGATAAAAATTCTCAAGAAAACTAGTGTATGATTGTATCACAATCAGATAAAGGCCATTATGACAAACCAGTGGCCAAGATCATATCAAGCTGAAACCTTTTCCTCCAAAATCAGGAAGAAGACAAGGATTCTACTATCTGTACTTTTATTCAATTTAGTACTTGAAATATTAGTCAGGTAAATCAGGTAAAAGAAAGAGATAAAATAGATAAATATAAGAAAGGAAGAAATAGGGCTGAGGATTTAGCTCAGAGGCACAGCACATGCCTGGCAAGCTCAAGGTCGTGAGTTCAATTCTAGGTACCAGATCAAAACCAACCCCCCCCCAAAAAAAAGGGAAGAAATAAAATTAAGATTATTTGCACATGACATAATTTTTACATAAAAAAGCCCAAAAATTTCACCAAGAGACTTCTAGAATTAACAATCAAATTTAGCAATAAAGCAAGATACAAAATGAACAAACAAAAATCAGTAGTTTTCCTGTACACCAGCAATGAACTCACTGAAAAAGAGATTATGAAAACAATCCCATTGTTAGATTATCAAGAAAGTGAAAGAACTCTGTAACAAAAACTAGAGAAATGTGAAAAAAGAGATTGAAGATATTATCAGAAAATGGAAAGATATGACCTGCACCTGGATAGGCAGCAACATTATTGGCTAAATAGCCTTGCCTCCCAAACTCATATATAAATTCCATGCAACCACCGTCAAAATATCAATAGCATTTTGCCCAAACCTAGAGAAAATAATTCTAAAATGTATGTAGAACAAGAAATCCAGAATAGCAAAAGCAACCCTAGGAGAGAGCAAAACAGATTTTAAATTATATTATAAAAGAATAGACATTCCCAAACTTCAAATTATATTACACAACAATAGGGAATTTTTAAAACTGCATGGTACTGGCACAAAAAAAGAGACATGTGAATCAAGGGCACAACATAGAGGATGGAGAAACAACCACGGACGTATTCAGATATCTGATGCTTGACAAAGGGACCAAACTATAGGCTGAAGGAAAGACAGGCTCTCTAGCAAATGGTGTTGGGAAAATTAACTGATCACATACAAAAGATTGAAGCCAGACCCATATCTCTCACCACTTATTAACCTAAAATCAAAATAGAAAAAAACATCTAAACATTGAAAATGCAACAACTTGTTGGAAGACAGAATGGGTAAAGCGTAGTCAAAAGAGCAGGCAAGGACTTTCTGAATAGAACTTCAATTGCACAAGAAATAACAACAAGAGTTAACAACTAAAACTGCCAAATGAAGTAATTTCTGCACAGCGAGGAAACAATGAGCAAAGTAAAGAGACAACCTATAGTATGGGAAAATATTTGCTAATAACAACTTGGACAGAGGATTAGTGTTTAGAATATATAAAGAACTAAAAATGTTTGCCTCCCCAAAATAAAACAGCCAATCAAAATGGGCAAATTAAATAGACACCTCTCAGAATAAGAAATATGAAAAGTGAATAAACACACAAAGAAATGTTGAACTTCATTAGCCATTAGAGAAATGCAAATTAAATGACACTGAGACATTATCTTATGCCACAAAGAATGGCAATCATAAAAAAAAAAAAATAGTGCTGGTGAGGCTACTGTGACAGAAGAACCCTCCTACCTTACTGATAGAAATGCAACTTGATACAACGATTGCTGGCACCAGTATGGAAGAGTCCTGAAAAATTACAAATAGGCACTCCATTCAACTTAGTTCTTCCTTTTGCAGGCATCTTCCCAAACTTTTAAAGACATCATATTACAGTGATGCATGCCCACATCTATAGCAGCACCATTCATAATAGCTAAACCTTGGAAGCAGCCCACATGTCCATCAACAGAAGAGTGAATAAATCATTTGTGGTATCTATACATAGTGGGATACTACTCAGCTATAAAGAAGGATAAATTTTAATCATTTGTAGTAAAACGGATGCAACTTGAAATTATAATGTTAAGTGAGATAAATCAGACACGTAAGCCTAAGCACTGCATAATTGTTCTCATACGAGAAATCCAAAGCAAAAATAAAATAAAGAGCAAAATAAAGGACAAATGTAAGGAAACAGGAAGATAGATCTTTTGCAAATGGCCAAGAAATGGAGCATGGAGGAGACGGTTGGGAGAAACAATGAAAAAATTGATATGTTTTGTATATCCACAAACAACTCACGGTGAATATGATCATTAGGTTGTGCCAACACCAACTAAATAAATAAATAAAAATGTGAGGAAGGGAAACAGAGATGGAAGGAATGAAGAGGGGGAGATACAAGGAGAAAGAAAATGGTCTTTAATTTTATTAAATGACTTTTTACTCTATAGAAATAGCCATATGAAATGAGTTTTTTCTACTAATTAGATCAGTCATGATGAGTTTGAAAACTTTCTTCTTTATTTTAAAATCATTCAACTTATAGAAAAGTTACAAAAACATTATGAAATGTTACTCCATTCCCCAGACCACTTGTGAATAATGTTAAACTTGATGCCTTACCACTCCAGAGTACTTTAAAGGGGCATCATTTCCTACATCCAGGGGAGAACGGTCTACTCCCTAACCATGAAACAAACATTCAAACCAAGAAAGGGACCATGGTATATTACTACACCTAAGCTTCAGGCTACATCCAGTTTCCAAGATTGTCCTTTATAGTAAAATGGTTCAACATTGGACTGTACACTGGATTCAGTTATTGTCACATTAATCTTTTTTAGCCTTGACTACTTCTTAATTGTTTCTTTGATTCTCATGACTTTCACATTATTTAGGCTATAAACAAAGTACTTTGAAAATTTTCACTAGTTTTTTGGTTTTCCTATGTTTTATTCATGGTTGTATCTAGGTTTTTCATTTGTTGCAGGAATATTTAAACAACAGTGGTGCATTTTTCTCATTATATTTGTCAGCTAGTACATAATTGTGATTCATTCCATTATTGAAAATGTTAACTATAATTGATTATAACAGTACCTTCCACTTTTGTCCAAATACATTACTGCTTTGTGATTAATGAGAATTTTACAATGAATTATTTTCAAACCAAGTAAATAGTTTCCATCAAGTATTCATCTAAGAGTTTTAGTACCTAGTGACGTTTCCGGACTGAACTGATTTTTACTGCAACAAGTTGTCAAATACTGATTTTTCTCAGTGTGTTCTCCATTCTATATACATTACTTGGCATTCTACTATAGGGAGAACCTTCCACTTCTCCCTGTTTAATAGTTTATCCTGTAAATATTAATTGATTACTATTTCATGAAATAGGTTACAATTTGTTTAAACAAGGCACTATCAGTAGTATCACTGACCACTACAAAATCTAAGTTACCTTCTTTGTCCCTACTTAGGAGGTATACTGCATGATCTCACATGTTTTGAGAACTTTTTGGCACAAAAGTTACTTTAATGCCATCTGTTAGTATTTCTCTCCAACATTACTTTCAATAAATTTTCTCAAAGTGGTTCATTACATTTTTTGGCTGGAGAAAAGTATTTAAAAAGACCTGGAAAATCAATGTGTTGATTGGTTTGGAGAGGTTACTATTCCTTAGTCTTCTAAGTAGCCAAATGAGAAAATATAGGCATGTATGTGCACAGATTATTTTTTTATTTACAGCAGTATTTCTACCATTATTTTTAGTCTACAGATAGTTAGCTGTGTATCTATTAGGTTATCTGTCTGAGTAACAGACTTGCACTAGTATGCTCTGGAATAGACTGGCTCCACTTCACACATATAGAATTACCTTCCCCACATGACACTAGACTGAATATAACCACACCCAGCAAGCACTAGTAGAAAGCAGTCACTAACATTTGGAAGTAGTAACTCCTTTAAATGTGGCAACACCCATGTAACATTTCAAGAGCATAATGAATCCAGGAAATATGAGACATGGAATATAAAAGTTCAGTAACTGATCAAAGACATTTTAATGATGAATTTTCTGAAAAAATTCAAAATAACTGTTCTAAACAATCTCTGCAAGCTGTAAGACAGCACAAATAGAATACATAGTCAATTCCAGAAAAATATATGACCAAAGATG
Source organism: Chinchilla lanigera (assembly GCF_000276665.1). Lineage (NCBI taxonomy): Eukaryota > Metazoa > Chordata > Mammalia > Rodentia > Chinchillidae > Chinchilla > Chinchilla lanigera. The sequence continues at coordinate 30,137,945 of NW_004955407.1, forward strand.
CACAGTAATAGGAATGCAAAATGAAAATGATAGAACTTCTGAAAATGAAAGGTATGATAAATAAAATGGAAAAAATGGAATAAATATGAAGAGCACACAATCAAGTGGAAGGAAAAATAAAAATCTGACATACAGCTATTAAAATTATTCAGTGAAAGAGAAAATTGGAATGAAAAAATCCATATGTTATGAGATTCTGTATATATATATGTATATATATATGCACTTTTTAAAGGAGACAAGTGCAAAGACAAAAAAAAAACTTATTTTGATGAATGATGATTGAAAACTCCCAAAATTTAGGAAAGAATTTAAAATCCCAGATTGAAGAAATGCACACACACACACACACACACACAAATCTATTGAACACAAAGGGATCTTAATTAAGATAAATTATATTTCATTGTCAAAGTCAATGACAAAGACAGATTTTTGAAAATAGTAAGAGAAAAATGACTCATCACATATTCTAGAATCTCCACAGGAATTTAAATGGATTTTTCGGTGGACAGCTTTCATATCAGGAGAAGGTGAATGGAAATCCTAAAGTATTAAGTGAAAGAAAACAAAACTATTAATCAAGGATTTAATACCTATAAAATCTATTCTTTAAAACTGATGGAGAATTAACACTTGGAGTAAACAAAAATTAGGGAATTTTTTGTCTGCTGCATCTATCTGACAAGAAGTAAATATGAGAGTTCCACAAATTAAAGTGGACACAGCATTTTGAAAACACAGATGACACTGGTATTGGTAAATATAAAAGCAAATACAAAATGATTTACAATGGTATGGTATATTTACATTTTAGCTCCTGTCTTTTAAAAGACAAAGGGGAAGTATGAAGAATAATTACAACAGCAAAAATTTATTAATATATACACAATAAAAATAAGTGTATTTTAACAGTAGGAACACAAGTCATGCTATAAGGGAGTGAAACTGTAGAGACTTTGTATACAATAGAAGTTTTATCAAATTAAAATACTCAGGTATACCTACAAGCTATTTTTTAAGTATTAAGAAATGCACAAAGAAAATGGACACACAATCATATGCAAAACATAAAGAGAGAGTAAATTCATACAAAAATCAAATAAGAAAAGCATCAAGCTAAGAAGACAAGAAACAGTTCAAACACAAAGAAAATAATCAACAGAATGATAAGTTTTCATTTGCAAATAATTAATGTATCTTCTAAGCGGATGAATCTTCTCAAGCAAAAGCCATACAGTGGCTGAATGCCAACAGAAGGTAATATATAACTTCCAGGAAGTCATCCATAAGAGACTCACTTTAGATTTAAGAACATGAAGGGGCTGAAATGGAAGGAATGGAAAAATTATTCCATTCAAATGGTAACCAAAAAGACAGGGATAACTATATTTATACAAAATAGAGAGAAATTCAATGAGTCTCTAAAGATTTAGGTCATTTCACAATGACTAAAGGTGAACTGAATAGAGTAGTCAATAGTTATAAGTATACACATAGCATACATCAGAGGACCTAAATATATAAAGCAAATAATGACACATTTACAAAAGTAAATAGTTATGGAACCTCTACTTATTAATTGGACAGAACCATAAGAGATAATAAAATATGCAACAACTGACTTGAATAGCATTACAGATGAAATGGAGCTAACAGTCATGTGAAGAACTCTTTACCCAAAAGAATATAATGGATATTCTTCTCAGGTACACATGGAGCATTTCCCAGGCTAGATCATATCTCATATCAAACATCAAGTGTAAACAAATGTAAGAAAAATCAAAATATCTCTAATTGTATTTTCGAACGTAATAGAAAAATGCTAGAAATCAATAACAAGAAAATAGAAAAAGTCACACATAAACAAACAACATATTATTGAGTGCCCATTGGATCAAAATGAAAATCAAAACTGTATTCACAGACTATCTTGAGACAAATGTACAATGCAATGACATCCACAGTAGGAGGGAAATTACAAAAATGAAGACCGTCACTAAAAAAGAATAAAGATATTAAGTAAACATACTAAATTTATATCTAAAGGGACAGTATGGATCAATGAGAAAATACTCATGCTGAAATGCGCCCCTGAAATTGATACTCAGTACTGCAGGAAAGAAGGAAAAGGAATAATAAAAGACAAAAGTTCATAGAAAGAAAGAAATAAAAAGAAATGTGACATCAGCAAAATGACTCACTGGAGGTAACTGGTGCACTTTCCTCCACAAGAAAAGATCCAAATTACAGAGAAAAATTCAACTACTAATACACTGGGCTGTATGAGGCACAACATCAGAATACACTAGAGATTTTCATAGGAATGTTGGACCATAGAAAAATGTAGGATGGCACTGTAAAAACTAGCACAGAGAATGTACTGTCTCATCTCTTCACTGAAGAACAATCCTGAACCAAAGCAAATTAGCATGATAGGGAAAGGGCAAAAGGGGGCTTGAAGCAGGCACACTACTGTCGCAAATATTGAAATGACTTGCTTCTTGAGAAGCCCACAGGCCAGCCTGGAAGGAATCTACATAGTACTGCATTAGCCCAGAGAAAGGGCCAAACCTGTGTTATGCACACTCCCACCTACACTATCCCTACACAGTACTATCCTCAGATGTTGTCCTACTAGGTTCCTTTGACAGAAGGTGATTGCTGAAGCAACTCAATTGACTTAGCCCTAAAAACCTGAGTGCAACTTGGGTAGTCACAACCACACAGCCTCATTCCCTGGCAGAAAGAAGGAAGCTTACACTGAGCCAGCTCTCCAAAACCACTGGAGGATATCTCAGACAGTGTCAAGTGTCCCTGTTTGGGAAAACTGGTGGCCCAGTCCTCAATACTAAATGACAAATCCGCTAATATCATGTGTCTTGGTTACTTTTCTCTCATTGCTGAGACAAAATACCCAACATCCAAAACTAAGGAAGGAAAGGTTTATTTAGCTCAGTTTGTGGAGGTTTCAGTCTATAATCAGCTGCTCCAAGGCAGAGTGGCATGGCACAGGGACAACACTTCAAGGCAACAGAAACCACCAAAAGCAGCAAGAGCAAAAGAAGGGGGGAGAACAAGCCTGTTTTCCTCCCTTATATTGTAAGCAAGCTATCATAACTCACAAGGTGGGTGTAGCATTCACACAATCTCCAACCCATCTGCTTGCATAGGATTAGGATATTTACAAAGTAAGGACCCTAGCTCCCTTCTGAGTGGCTTAGTTAAACTTCTGAACTTCTAAAGTTGACACAGGGTAGCAACAATTACAACATGTCATGATTCATAGACTGAAGCAAAAATACTATCATCTCAAGTAATGCCAAATATATCTGAGAAAATTTGAAAGACATTCATGATAAAGCTCTAACAAATTAGATATGGAAGGAACTGTCCATAGGATGATAAAGGCCATATAAGAAGTTTCCACTGAAAACATAGAAATCATGGGGAAACATTTCCCCTAAGATTTCATGTGAGGAAAGTATCCCAACTCCCCTATTTTGACCCAATACAGCACTATAAATCCTGGCAAGAGCAACAAGGCAAGAAAAAGAAAAACATATACAATTTAGGGAAGAAGAAAATGTATTTCTTTCTGCAGATGATGTATAATCATATATGTAGACCTACTTAGAGTAAAAAGAAAATAGCTGTTGAAACTAATAAATAAATTTATTAAATTAATGGAATACAAAATGAGCACGCATAAATCAGTGGCTCTGTACAAAAACAACATACTATTTGAAAAGGAATTTAAGAAAAAAATCACAGTTAGAATAATAGTAAAATGAATATTAAGGAAAAACATTAGCCAACGGGTTGGAAAACTATACAGTTAAAGTCATAAAATATTGAAGCACAAAATTAAAGCACTTACAGATGCAAGAAAAATGATCCAGTGTTCATGAATTGGGAGAAGTAATATTACTAAAATGTAAATGCTAGTCAACACGATGTATACATTCAATACAATTTCTATAAATATTTCAATGGCATTCTTAACAAAAATAAAGAAAAATAATCTTTAAATTCATATCCCCCAAGGATCTTGAACGATCAGAACAGTATTAAGAAACAAAGTTAGAAAAATCACACTTCCTGACTTTAAAATATATTGCTACCATATAATAATTATACATAGTATTGAGATTTTAATGAAAGAATACAAAATTTCAGTAATACAGGATGAATAAGTCCCACAGACACTCAATAATAAAAGTTACTGATGTACATACTATGTTACAGAAAATTTCCTTAAAAACATAAATCTAACAAAAACAAATTGCAATCTATCAATTGACAGATATTTTAACTATTTTCAGGATATAATGATTTCAAATGCATATAAAATATAAAATTGAATATATTATATACACATATATACGTATGTATGTACATATATATTTCTAAATGAATTGGGAGAAATGCTATATCTTATATTTTGAAGGACATTTTCACTAAAACAGATGCATAGGTTACTAGTACAGGTTACTACTGCTCACTCACAGTCATCATGAAAGATAATTTTTTCAAGGAAGAAAACAATACAAGATATTTATCACCATATAACAGCATGTTGCACTAGTTTGTATTTATATATTACATATGACCCTCCTGTATGACAGCTGATGCATATGACTGCATTGACAATTGAATTTTTCAAGATTTGGTTAAGGTCATAGTAAAGACTTTGTAGAAGTTAAGCAGAGAGGGATTTAATACAGAGAAACAAATGCATATACAACCATGAGGAAGAATTAAAATGAAAGTGAATGAAAACCTTTAAATTTCTCAAATCCAGTATTAACTGAGGGAAGTAAGAAGCATAAGGAGATTTAACAAATTGACAGGGAAACCTGTAGATGCCTACAATATGCAAGGAGTGTTCTGCCCGCAAACTTATTTTAGCCCCTGCCCTTGTATCTCTTTACTTATGCAAATGTGATAATCTAGCATGTGACAGTCCTCTGGGTCTTTGGCAGAAGCCTGCTACTGATAGAGTCTCTGGGGAGACCATTTTAGAAAGTAACTTAGAAAACAGGTATGTCTGTAAATGGGATACAAAAATAAATAAATAAAGAGGAGAAAATGGTGCTTAGTGGCCAATAAATAGAGAATACAATATCACAGGATTCACTAGAACACATTGTGTTCCTCTTTTACTTATTTTTTATAAAACAATCTTCTGTCTACTACCAGGGCCTATGAAATGTAGACAAGGAATATGTCAAATACTAAATTCTGAATATTCATTGTAAGAAAGAAAAAGAAGTATAATCATGCTGAGAAAAAAGTCAACATCTTACATTAATGGGTAGTTCATCTCCAATAAGAAACACTGACTCAGATACATTACTGCCTGCCAGTCTGGAGTCAGGCCAATGTTTTGGATATGTTTTCTGCAGGGATGTTCTTCTCCTCGAGGGCACCCGGAGGGGAAGAGGCAAGGCTGGGTGGAAGAAGGAAAGACTTAGGGAGATCTCATAACAACACATGTGTATGGGCTGAGATCACACCAGTATCCTAACATTAGACTTTTTTTCAAAGATTGTGACGTACACATTAAAAAATTTTATAGCTACCTAATAGATGAGATGTACACATAAATAACTTCATGGCAAATGATATACTTCAGTATTAATCTTACCTAAGCTAAGTTAAGAACACTGAACAAAAACAAATGTCAAGGTAAAAGAGTGAATGGCATTAAAGTCAGTAATGTATAAAAATTATTTAGTAGTAAACAATCACTGAAAATTTATTTCTAGGACAAATGTTTAATCCTTTAAACAATGATTGTGTAATGTGAAATAATTTGAAACTTCATAAACCCACATTCCTTAGAGAGGCATTTATAAATTCTAAAGCCTATTCGTTGTGAGATGAAAAACAGAGTAATAAAATTTTAACAATTAATGGCAAGAAAAATGTGCTTCCTATACATACCAGTCATAGATGTTAAATGAACAAAAACATTGTAGCTAACATACTTGGCATTTTGAATATAAGGTTGCTGGTTAAAAATATCTATTTCAGTTAAGAGAATCACAACACACTAGCAAAGAATTCTTAGCTATCAAAACTTCATCACGCCTAATAAAGTACAGATCCTTAAACTTTACAGTCTGAATTAAAATAAAACCTGAGGCTGACACATGCTTGTGGTTTGTCCCTCATACCATGGCAGATATATAAAAGGCCCTGTAGAAAAGGTAACCTTCACAACGAGGAAACTGATCGTCTGCTCTTCACTGAAATTTGCACTCTGACACCATGTGCTACTATGGCAACTACTATGGCGGCCTGGGCTATGGCTTTGGTGGCCTAGGCTGTGGCTATGGCTATGGTGGCTATGGATATCGCTGCTTCCGTCCATCTTGCTGTGGCAGATACTGGTCTTATGGATTCTACTGAGCAACCTCTGGAGCTGCTTAGTCAATAAATCTCATCCAGGCAGGGGATTTAGCTCAGTGGCAAAAGTGCCTGCCTGGCAAGCGCAAGGTCATGAGTTCGGTTCCCAGTACTGGAGAAAAACCAAAAAAAAAATAAATCTCATCCTCCTATGCTTCCCAACTATCTTTCCACTATTCTTTCTATGAGTAAATTATTTCTCTTTCCTAACAGGGAAAACTTTATCATATAATATTTCATTAGATTAGCTGCTTCAATTCAACATGTTTCAATTTGAGTGATAAAAATCTCCTATCATTCTTCACTAATCATAAACATGTTTACAATGGACATTCCATGTCACTTACCAACTTTGATGTGAAAATATTTTTTTTTAAATAAATTTTGTCTTTTCTTGAAAACTCTTTGCATTCATATTCATTTTTTGGGAAAGTTGAAGCATGGGAAAGTTGAAGAATGGACAGTTCATTTTCTTCTTTGTATTTCATGGGCAAATGTCATAGAGTTTCCAGATACACACCCTTATTTTTCAGGATTCTTCATGGTCAGAAAACTACATTATGTAAAATGGCATTGTGTGTCAGCTAGCAGGGGAAACTATGTTCAGGAGAATGTAAAATCCACTGAGACGTGTTCTGTCCCTCATACAAGCCTTCCATCACTCTAAGAAAATGGAAGGACTTTGGTTTATACAGATCAGTTATTTGACCAAAAGTCTATCAGTAGATACTAGACTAATGATTAAAACTATCTTAAGCTCACGTTGAAAATGTCAATATCAATTCACTGTTATGCATACAAACACATTAACTGTGGGGTGCTCTGTACATATTCCATCCACAAGTAGCTTTGCTCAATGCAGCTTCACACCATGCTCTTTAGATTTCCCACCAACACAGCTATCTCCTGTCCTCCTCTTGGCTGATTTCTGTAGATCTATAAAATATAACAATTGCTTATAAGGACAATCTTAACTCATATCTTCTCCAATATCTGGGTTAGGTTTTTCATGAAAACAAAGATTTTAAAGCATCTGTCCAATAGAAAGGAGAAGACAAAAACTGTCTACCATCCACCTGCTGCTGTTGGAATGTAGCTACAGCAATCTCAGGGCAACCTTAAGACAAAAGAAACCTCAGAAAATGAAGATACCATGTGTTTGGGCAACTGGAATCCTAAAAGTGGACTGTCAGTGTAGTACTTCTCCAGTACCCACATCAGAAACAGTGACATTTACATGACTGTGACACATATTGGCAGAGGTCTTATGATTGAAATGGTAGAAGATGAGCAATATGGGGGCCAGTAAGATGCATGAGTAGTAAATGGAAATATGAACCAGTGAGGAATTTTAAGTAAGAGGACATTGAAGGCTTTTTTTTTACTATTCTTAAACCTTACTTGTTGAAATCAAGTCATTCAATCAATCAAACTAAGTCATTTAAAAGAAAAGACAAAGGCTAAAATCCATTAACCAGTTTCTTTAAACCATTGATATGCAAAGCCTTCATGTGACCCTGCATCACCCCTGTTATCTCTATCCAATATCATCCCCACACATTAATGTTTAATGATGCATTGCTAGACCAACACTATTTCCATATTCATTGTAAGCAATTTCCATGTGACACTGTGCTTCTCGGTGACTGCGTTTCATTCCCTCCACCTCACATTCTTGTCATGACTCCTTAACAATACAAAGAAAACCACAGAGAAAATCCTGCCATGTTTCCTGGTTGTTGATGCTGTGGCTGTGTCAGTTCTGTGGAATGTGCTCCATAAAATTGGCCTAGGAACCATCGCTGCACGTCAGTCCATATTTGAGGCATGAGCATTTCCAAACATGTTACACGAGACCAACACATATGGGCAACGTGAAAGAAAATTAAGGCAAATCATTGTATGAGATGTGATTTAACAATACAATGTATTAAAATTTGCTAGAATAATTATTATAGCAAAAGACATGTTGCTGTTAATACTGCTTGCTTCACACACACTTATTCCACCATTCCTGCCACTGTCTGAAGCAGTTCTGCACATCCTCTTTCATGAGTTTCATCAGTTACACTGTCATGGCTGCCTCAATGTCCTGAATCCATTCATTATGTTTACCTTTGATTGACATTTTTACTTTGGGGAAGAGCCAGAAATTGCATGGCATCAGATGCAGCAAATAAGGCAAATAATGACATGCCACCATGTTTTCATGAGCCTGCCCTCTGTAAAATGTCACTACGTAGCAGCGTTCACTGTGCATTTTTGATATCACATCTCCTAAAGACGCTCATGAAAAAGGACTCCTAAAACTGCTGTAGAAAGTAGCAAAAATGAGGTAACATCTGTGTTCAAAGACGATGGAAGTATTTTGAGAGGAATTAATGGCATTGTATTTTTTAATGTAATAAATTTGATTTAAATATACATTTTGATCATCTTTTGTATAACAGAAGATAATATGATAAATCATTTTAAGTCCAGATAGAGTAGATTATAACATTTCATTCTCTTCCACTGTGAATTTCCTTCAGAAACATCTTTCTGAAAAATCCCCCTTCTACAATTTCAACCATGTCGTCCTTTCATGAAAATATCAACAGAAGATAACCTACAGCCCTGAAATATCACTGGATTGCAGTAAGCATTACATTTTATTCAGTGAACTATATTCATGCATTCATAACTGTATTTTGGTCTCTGGTGAGAGACTCAGACCTGACTGGCATTAACTATATGTTTAAAATTTAAGTAAAATAGAACAGAATTACATTTCAACTCCAGAGTCCACTTGTGCAGACTGCTTTGATGATGATCTTCTACTTCCACCTAATGATGCTATTTCTTTCAGTCAATAAAACACTTTGTTGTGTTCTTTTTGTTCATAAACTGTTTTGCCTTTGTCATATAAATCTATAAGGGACCAGAAAGTAATTATCTCCACCACATTTAAATATTCATCTTAAGGAAACCCCTGGAGCATATATTCCTCTAAAGGACGATCTGCCTTCACAAAGCATAAATCTCAGATAACAGTCAAGAAAGACAAGAATCCCTTGAGCTTGTCAGACTCATTGCACACTTTGAACAGATACTTTACTGCAGGAACAACAAAGTAATGGTAAATTCAAAGAGGAGGGCAGCTGTTTTGAAGTTTGCAAGCCACCTTGTAGCACAGATTGCTATAATGAGGAGACAGATCACATTAGAGAGTATCATCTCACTAATGATATTAATATGATATGTTCTATCAAAAGTGTCTTGCACATGACTGTTTTCCATCAGCATGATCTGCATTGACATTTGCTTAAATGTCATATTAGTGTAAACCATGTAATTTAAATGAATTTCATGATCCAACTGCAAATATGAGAGAAATTGAAGCTATGTACACCTACACACAGATTCTCACTGTCAAAGGGTTGCATTGGGTGCAGTCACACTACTTAGGGAATCTGTATGTGTGAGAAATGAAAAATTGGATTTAGGCACACTTTCTTTATTCCAAACTTCCTTAACTAGGGCAGAAATGATGTAAATTATGGTGAGTTCACTTCGACAACTCAATAACTGAACAAAACTGGGGCAAACTAAGATGTCTTTCATTAGAAAAATCATAAATTCTTCAGAACACAAGTGAAAAGATATTAATACATTACATGTAAAAATACAATAATTCACCTATCTGTTGACTGATGGTACTTTACTTGAGGGACAGTATGAATTACAGGGACAAAACTTCTCATGTCTTTTGCAACCAACAATAGAGCATTTTTAAAAGATCCAGCACTCTCTGGTTGTTCACACTCACTCTGAGAAAGCAGTCTTTATTACTCGACTGAACTTTCAACTTTTGCCCCCAGGTGCCATAATAGAAACCACTGTGAAGCCTGCACACTGCTTATACCCAATAATTGCAGCACAGTATTCGGGTTCTGGGGGTTCTATCAGGGCTCTTCCTGACAGCACAAAGTGCAAGGTTTATCCACTTTGTGTTTCCTACATCGCCTCCATAGTCACATCAGAAATGAGAACTTCATCCCTGGCTACTGAGAAAAAAGTATTCAGTTTGAGCATTTTCCATTTTGAATAACTAAAACCAGTGGGCTATCTTTTAATACTGTGTATACAAATCCTTTATACTTTTCCTGTTAATCTTATTCTTCCTTTTAAAAGCATTTCTGAGGGCAGACTCACAGCCCTTGAGGATACCAAACCTATGCCTTCTCAGTCTTATATGAAAAAGTGAAGCATTTGCACATACCCTACAAATTATCCCATGTACTCTAAATCATTGGTAGGTAACTTATAAAACATAACACAATGTAAATTTTATAAAACAGTTGTTATTCTTAATTGTTTAGGGCTGATTTACAAAGAATGTGTATTATTCAGTAGAGGTGCATTGTTTTTCAAAATGCTTTCATCCCAACTGCAGTTGAATCTATGGATGAGGAATCTATACAGACAGAGGGCTTTGTGCTTATTTCACTTTTCCAGAGAAAAAAAATAAAGTTCATGGTTAACAAACTGAGAGACCATGTAAATTGTGCTTCAATGTAATTATATTGAATTTTTCGCCATGATTTTTGCATTTCTCTTTGTGCATCTATCAAAGAAATGAACAGAGGGAGAGAGACTGAGACAGAAAAATAGGATGACATGGAAACAGAGAGGCAAAGGTAAACACTAACGAATAACACTGTCTTCAATGTCTCCTGAAGTTTTTTTCCTACTTAAAATACAAGAATCCAAATATGAATTATTTTCTTCTTGCGTCATATAATTCGCTCCCATGTGACACAGGCGCCACTGCTCCATTGAGCCAGACAATCGACTATTTCATATATCAAACTTCTCAATGACACTTGTGTCCATGAACTTAATCCCTTTTTCCTATCACTATGTTAACACTTATCTTTCTTTGTATCAGTACCCTACGTATAGGCAGAGATATTCAGCACTGTGTCTCAGGTAGGAGATGATTTGCTGCCTGATCCTCACCTGAAGCTATCTACATGTCGTGTCATGGGAGGCAGGTACAATAAAGATTCAATATTCTGTGTGGTGGCTGCTGGGTACCCAGTGTTTGATATTAAAATTCTGTAGAAAGGATGTGCTGTCCATCAGATCAGCACAACAGTATTCAAAGTGCTGAGTCCCTGGGTCCTTCTTCTACCACCACTGACATCTGATGCCTTCAACTTTTCCCTTTGAAATCCAGCAAAACTCTTCTCACATATTCTGATTTTTCTTGAGGTGGCCCCTGATACTGGTAAATGACAAGAAGATAATGCAATTGCATGCCATGTTAAATGAAGGACCTTCTATTTTATTAATAATAATAAACACATTTCTGAAAGTTATTCTGGCATAATATTTTAAAAATCAACAGTATTAATGAAACTCTTATTGACCAATAGATATGAAACATTATTTGCATGCTTTAAAAATCTATCTTATTTGAAAAATACAGAAATGTATAGAATTATATATATATATTTTACTTACTGAATTTTTTTTTAATTCAAAAGAAAGAAAACACTTTTTTTTACATCACTGGAGGTTTCTCCATATTTTCTTTCATCTCATGAAATGTTTCAGCTATGGACAAGAAACTATTAGTAAGAGACAGGAGGATAATGATAAACTTTACATCACAAAATATCTTAAAAATGATTGGCAAATGATTGGTGGCAAATATGTATCTACTCAGTGGTTGGGAGAGGCCAACCAATATATGACAATTTCTCTCAGACATCTAAACCTATCCAAAAATAGACCATTGGGGAAGAAAGAATTTTCATATTTAAAGACTTATGAATAGTTTCAGGATTCAGTAATAATAAGGTATAGCGTGGGTAGGGTTTCTGAAGTCAGATGAAATTTGGGTCAGCAACTGTAAAATCAGAGGGAAATCTTTCATCCTTGTTAAAACACTCAAGTACCTAAATTTAGATAATGACACATAATTTAGAAGATATTGGACCTATGATTTCTACTGAGGAATTCCTACAGCTGCTAACTTCCTGGTTATATTGATTTACTTGACTGTGAATCTCAGAGAGTTGTATCCTGATAATAAGTCTCATTTATTTTAAGCAAATTACATTTAATAAATTTAAGCAAATTTTTTTACATAAAATGAGAGAGGTAGATCCATGACTGAGTATCTCTGTTTCCAGTAATACTTCACCTAACACCTCAAATCTGTAGGAACAAACAAGAGGACCATGCTTCCTGGATCCCTCTCTTACTGTCACACACTTTTTAAGAGAAATGTCATGCCTGAACCAGGAATGCATTTATGAGATGAAAAGTAAAACCTGACTAGAAAAAACCCCTAAGAAATGAGGATGGAGCACCCAAAGTAATCTTATCTGTGTCACAGTTACATCTACAAAACATTTACATGGAGAGACATAAATAATCACAGATCATATAAGACTTTCTGTCAATAAACTATTTTATTCTTTCAATAAAACTTTCATTTTCTGGGAAGTTTGAAAACATTTAATCAAGTAATAAGGTCAGATTAAATACCCATAATGTACCAATATGATAGTTACTCACCACGAAGTTACTGAAGTGTCACAGCAGTCATGAGTAAGATACAGAAAATAAATTGTTACAGGGCAGATTTTTCAAAAAAGGAAAGGAAAGAAGAAGACAAGGGAGGAGAAGTAAACAAAGGGAAAAGGATGAAAAGAAGCAATGAAAGAAGGGAGAAAAGAAGAGAGAAAAGAGAGAAAAAGAAGAGAGGAAAAAGAGAAAAATGAAAATGATTCTGCACAAGAATTAAAATAAAACACAATGAAAATAAAACTGGAATTCATATTTCCATGATTGCCTCATACCATGTGATCAGGTCATAAGTACAGATTTAACTAAATATAGAATGGACTAGAGTCTTGAAAATAGGACAAGTTTCACTTTAAAGGCCTGTAATTTTATCATGGAATCCAAACTTTGGAGCAAAAATCTTAGTTATGAAGGCCTTGTTTTCTCAATAAATAAAGTCATTCATGACGTTGTCCCAAGCTGATTGGTGAAATAGTATGATGCTGCCCAGCCTGAGGTTTAGCACAGAGGTATAAAAGACCCTAGGCAGACAGTGACATCCAGACACAATATACCTACTTCCTAGTTCTCTACAGAACTGTCCACTCCTGACGACATGTGCTACTACGGCAGCTACTATGGTGGCCTGGGCTATGGCTATGGCGGCCTAGGCTGTGGCTATGGCTGTGGCTATGGCTATGGTGGCTATGGTGGCTATGGTGGCTATGGTGGCTATGGTGGCTATGGTGGCTATGGTTATGGCTGTTGCCGCCCCCTGTGCTGCAGAAGATACTGGAACTGTGGTTTCTACTGAGGAATTCCTACAGCTACTAACCTACTGGCTATATCTTCCTGTTTTCTTACAACAGTCTTCAATTTCTTTCAAATGAAAAATGATTAAAGGTCTTCAAAACAAAAATAATATACTGAGCTATCAAAAACACACAAAAAAACCAAAGGTAGCTTGTGATTTGGATTCATGTGTATCCATTGTCTTGAGTGATGGTGTGCACAACAGCTTTTGTATTATCATTACAAGTCTGTATAAATTGTTATCAAATTTGCTGCTCAATTTTTGCATACAAAAATGAATTATTAAATAAACTATGTTTCAACAAAAATATTGCCTTATTACTGCTTTCTTGCATTATGAGATCTGCTTATGTGTTTGTGTATCATTAGTCACAAGTGTGCAGTTGTGATATTGTGAGGAGAAATAGAAAGCAAAGAGAGGAAGGGAGGAGGGGGAAGAGGGAAAGAGGAAGTTCTTGAAATAACTGGGTGTCTAACCTCAACAGGGAAAGACATCAACTCTTTCTCAAAGATTATATAAATTTTTATACATCTTTTAATCTGACTTACCATTGGCCTTTGCTTGTGCTCATCTAAGGGTTTCAAATGCTTATTTCTACAGTAATAGTTGTATTTGCATCTTATCACTTAAAATTTTATCTGTGCTTTGTGGCATTTGCACCTCCTGTGGTTGGAATAAATCAGCTAGAGCTGTACCTCTGATAAAGGTTCCTCACTTTTAAAACAATACTCTGACTAACAAATGAATAGAGCTGTCATCTTAAACAATTTTCACATCACTTGGACCAAATACCTGATACCACAACATACATAAGGAGAGGTTTATTTTGCATCAGGGTCAGCTGGCACCAAGCAGACATGGCGCTGTGAGAAAGCCTGGGTAGAGAATACACTGGTCATTGTATGGCAGCCAAGAAGCAAAAAAGGGAAACAACTAGCCTGGAAGGGAGAAATACTTTCCCAGGTCACAGGCTCAGTGAGCACCCTCAAATCATTAGTGTGCAAATACCCGGAGTCCAGCAGCCCAATGATCCAATCACCTTCCAAAAGCTCTGCCTCTGAGTGTGACAAGTTAAGGGGGCATTCTAGATCTAAAGAATCGCAGATATTGCAGTGAAAATGTCAGCAATAATAATAACATTCTATCTCACCAACAACACACCAAACACCATATCAAAACATACCACTTCATTCTAATATTTTAAAAATATTATATGTATTGTACATAATAATGGTAAAGGAACTTTATTTGGGCAGAGTTTGATTAGATGAAAGATGGGAAGAATATAAAACAAGAATATAAAATTAAAATAAAATATGATTATTTCCAAAATCATATTTCATCAGTAACAAATTAAAACTAGATTTTTTTAACCTAGAAACCTGATCCTTATCAAACATGTGTTCATATATTTTGATTTTCTCCAAAATAAACTTGCTTACATTCTAAAAGACATTAGGTTCCCCTTGGGGAAATTTAGCTGATCATCAAATGCTATGAAATGCTAATGTGAAAAGGAAATATTAAGGGACAAATATGCTCATGACAAAAAAAATATTTGAATGTAGGGTGAAATTCCACTGCTTTTCATTCTAAGACGTATGCACAAGGCTGCATTTTCGATGTTGCCTCCAACTCAAGCTATCAAAACTCAACTGGATATACAAAAATACACAAATCCTGAACCGAGGTTTTATTAAAATACTGAGCATAACACACCACCATTTCTCAATAAGATACTTTAAAAGCTATAAAGTTGCAGCAATTGGTTTTATAAGCAAACAGTATAAACTATTTGAAACTCAGAAATATTGTCCATATCAGGTGATGAAAAATAACCACTACAGCTCAGAATTCACTGAGAGAAAGTACCCTTAATTGATTCTTTCTTTTTTTTTTTTTTGGTTTTTCTCCGGTACCGGGAACCGAACTCACGACTTTGCGCTTGCCAGGCAGGCGCTTTTGCCACTGAGCTAAATCCCCAGCCCAGTACCCTTAATTGAAAAAGGAGGATTTCTTATATGGTGGCTCCAACATGGGTAAATAGATTTTTGCAAGGAACTTTATTTTACATAATTTTTGCTTGAATTATGGCAATCAGACTTTCTCTTTTTCTTTCTTGTTTGTTCTTTTTTCTTTCTTTCTCTCACTTCCTTCCTTTTCTTTTTCTTCCTTTCTCTCTTCTTCCTTTCTTTCCTTCTTTCTTTCTCTTTTTTCTTTCTTCTTTCTTTCTTTCTTTCTTTCTTTCTTTCTTTCTTTCTCTCTCTTTCTCTCTTACATTCTAGCCTGCTATATTTTTTATTTCAGATGGATCTTGTTTTTGTTGTACAAGGTAGACTAAAATTCCTGAACTCAAATGATCGTCTGAGTGAAGCTCCATAGTACCTAAAACTACACACAAGGTCACCAAACGCACTGCTATTAGACAGTGAGACATGTTCTAACAGGAAAGGAGAAATCATAAATATTTCTATGATGAAATGTAAGATTATTATGAATTATCTATAATTTAATAAAAATATTGGGATTATGAAACTCTGTGGAAGAGTATGTAAAAATGTAACAGATGACAAAAACTACATAAACATAATAAAAAGTACTGAAGTTTCCAGAGAGAAAATCTTAGAATACGTATAATTAAAGGAAATTTTCAAAGTATGTATTAAATAGCTTGAATTCACCATAGAACATAGGTATATTCTAGTAATCAAAAAATTGAATAACACATTTAAGAATCAACAAATTTAAGTGAATTATTAAACTGAAAAGTACATTGACAAAGTCTAGTTAACAAAAAAGAAAAAAATATAATGCAAAATGCTGAACAGAATATAAAGCAGCTGTCAGATAATTATGAAATGGCAAAACATACATATAAATGATCTCAGCAAAAAAAATATAAACCAGACCACTTTTGAATAAAAAATGTTGCACAATTTTCCAAAACTGTTGAAGACATCAGTGCAAAGATTCTAAAATATCTTGTCTGACAAGAGAAATAATGTCAATAAAAATAGCATATAAGAATAACTCAGTAGCTGAAATTAAATAAAAGCCAAAAACTTAATTGAAGTACCTAAAAAAAAAAAAAATATGTTACTTGCAAAGAGAATCCTCAGAAACAAAGAGAGAGGGAAGAAAACATAAATTGTTAAGACTGAATCATAGGTAATCATCAATCTACAATTTTAATCACTCAATATTGCCCATATAATGAACTTAAGTGAGAAAGTATATTAAGTAAATATAAAACATTGTCTTAAAAGTAAAGGAAATTAACATAAAAGTTAGAAGAAAAATAGAGAATTTTTTATGATTTTTAACAATAAAAAATGAATTATTTAGGAAGAAAGTGATTCAAACAAAATTATGGACATTCAAAATTTTTAAAACAATAAAAATAAAAATACATATTGACATTCACATATGACAATGACTATTCTTTTTGATGTTTTAATACACAAAATGACACACGTGATAAGAATGTGCCAAAAGTATGTTGCTCTGCATAACGAAGCTTTCTGGGAAAGAAGGAATATAAACATGTACAATACACTGTCATAAGTGAATGAAGCTGAAAAGTCATAAAATACAAACATTTAGTGGGTAATAGGATAAACAGAGGTACAAAGTTGAACTTTGAAATCATGATGTCTCATCTTTGTCCCAGCAATACTGGATCTAGTTGTATACCCAACAAATATGACAGTTCTCACAGATCATTTGAGGAAGGCAAACACTTTCTGTGCAAAAAACAGTCATGCATTGGATTTCACAGGTCTTCTGGTCAGTGTTTCAACACTCAATTCTGCCGCTGTTTTGTCAAAACAGCTCTAGATCATAAGTAAATAATTGGTTGTGAAATTTTTTCTTTAAAATATTATTTCCCAAAGAAATGATGGAAATGTTGATGGAACTGTAAGTTAGGATATTACACAGCAGAAATTATTCACACAACATTAGGACTGTTTTAAGGATGGATCATCCACCTTAACCACAGTGTATTTCACAATTACATCTACAATATGTTTATACAGATTGACAAAAGGAAGCATAGGACTTCTATAAAATGGAAATTTGTTTTCTAGAAATCAGTGTAGTTTATTCAAGCGATGAATTGTTCACTGTGTAGACATATGATGGTGACTAGCTACAATTTTACCAAAATTAAAAAGTTACTAGTTTATTTATCATGTACAAGGATGAAGAAAAATGTTACTATTGATAAGAAATTTTTAAAAAGAGAAGGAAGGAAGAAAGAGAAAAGAAAAAAGGAGGGAAGGAAGGGAGGAGGAAGAGAGAAAGAGAGAAAGAAAGAAAGAAAGAAAGAAAGAAAGAAAGAAAGAAAGAAAGAAAAAGAAAGGCAGAAAGAACGAAAGAAAAGAAAGAAAGAAAGAAAGAAAGAAAGAAAGAAAGAAAGAAAGAAAGAAAGAAAGAAAAAGAAAATAAAAGAAAGAAAAAGGAAGAAAGAATGAAAGAAAAAGAAAGAACAAAAGAACGAACGAAAGAAAGAAAGAAGGCAAGGAGGAGGGAGGGAAGGAAGAAAGGAAGCAAGGAAGGAAGAAAAAACATCCCTGAGGTGGTAAAGGAAACAAAAGTAATAAAAAAAGTAGGATAACTATTTTTATTATTTGTATCATAACATGTAGTCAAGTCATATGTCCATGATTAACTAAGTATAGAATGAACCACAGCCTTGAAGATAAAAAGAAAAGTTTCATTTTAAAGGCTCATAATTAGATGATAGATTCCAGGCATAGAAAGAACACTCTATCCATTATGGCATTTGTTTGCTCAATAAGATAATGATGCTGTCGTTAAAACCATATTATTGAGACAATAAATTACTCCATTTTTTGTGGTTTCCCAACCCACCACCAAGAAGGTATAAAAGCTCTTGGCAGACCATAACACCTAGACTCAAGAAACCTACTTCCGACTCCTCTACAGAACTGTCCACTCTTGACAGCATGTGCTACTATGGCAACTACTGTGGTGGCCTGGGCTATGGCTATGGTGGCCTAGGCTGTGGCTATGGCTATGGTGGCTACGGTGGCTATGGTGGCTATGGTTATGGCTGTTGCCGCCCCCTGTGCTGTAGAAGATACTGGTCCTATGGCTTCTACTGAGGAATTCCCACAACTTCTTAGCCTACTGGAGATAGCATCCTGTTTAACTGGAATTATCTTCAATGATTTTCACAGGAAAAACTGTTCAATATTTTCAAATTATACCCACCAAATTGTCTAGAATAACAAATCTGCAACATGTCATTTTGATTCATCAGTATCAACTACATTATGTGATAATTTGTAGAAAAATTTCTATACTATATGATATAACATAAAATGTGATCAACTTTAACTCAGTTTTTATATAAAGAAATTTATTATTAAATAAACTATACTTTGTAACAAATATTGGTTTATTTCTGTTGTTACAATATTGATGCTCCATCAGCAGTTTTGCTTCTGTGTTTATGTGTTCATGTGCGATGCATCATATGTGTGTGATTCTGGTGTTGTGAGACACAAAGTGAAAAAGACAGAGAAAGGAAGGTAGGATAGAAAGAGTGTGGGGAGGTAGGACAGGAGAGGGAAAGCTTTTTTCCAGAATTAGTCTGAACTGGGTAAAAATACTAATTTTCTGTGCCAGACCATATATCATTGTCTTCATATATGACTTTTGATCTCACAGACCACTTCTTTTGCTTATGCTATTCACCTAAGTTTTAAAATTAGCTATTTCTAAAATAAATGCATGCATAGTTGATCATTTCAAAGAAGTTTGTGTCATTTCTCTATGCTTTGTCATTTGCAATAGCAGTGGCTGGATTATGTCAGCTAGAGCTCTGCACCTATGTAATGTTTCTCATTTTTTAAAATTTACTCTGTCTAGAAAATAATTATAAATGTCTCTTAGTCATTTTTCAAGTCTCTTGGACAAATATCTGATACCTACCACTTAAAGAGGTCAGGTTTATATTGTCTCATGGTTGATTGGGTCTAATGTAGAAACGGCATGGTGAAAGGACCTGGGTAGACCATGAGCTGTTCATCTCACAGAGAGAAACAGGAGGAGCTACAGACGGGGACACCTTTCCAGACTCACACAGTGACCAGCTTCTGACTAGAGCCCCCCTTCTAACAGCACACCCAGCTGTTGACATACAAGTGGTTGAATACCTCAATGAGAAGAGGGACCCTATGATCCACTGACAATGCAAAAGTTCCACATCTGAGTATGTGAGAGTTTGAGGGAACATTCTGGGTCTATATCTTAACATGTTTTATCATATTAAAAATATTATCAGGAATAACATTATCAAAATTCCTGACTTAAAAGCACAGCTTCAACAACTTCTCCAAATATAGCATTTTGTTTGAACTACACAGAAAATAATTTATTGATTATACATAGATGACTAAGTATTTTTCAAAATCATGAGTTATTTGCTCAGTAACATTAGATTATAAATTGATTTATAATCTAATATAAAGTTTTTTAATAAAGTTTTGTGCTCATGCATACTGATTTGCTCAAAAAAAATTCCTTCATTTCTAAATAATACTAAGTTTCACTTGAGAAATTTCAACTGACATTATCAAATGGAATATAATGCTTATGGGAAAAGAATGGATTACAGGAACCAACACTCTGAAGATGGAGAAATTTTGGAAAACTGGACTGAAATTCCACTGTTTTGATTCTGAGAAATAGGCAAGATGCTGTTAGAAGTATAATCAGCAGAATATTTAACGCTACCCCTACCTATGAATAGAGAATCACCATTGGAAATAAAAGCACAATTCTAAAAACTATGCTACTATAATACTGAGCTTCACATTGAGCAAACCTCAAATTTTCTCTTTGAGATAATTTACGAACTCTGAAGTTGCAGGAGTCTATTTTCTAAGACAGCAAGCAGAATCATTTGAAAATTTGTACACATCAAGGTGTTGACAAAATAATCACTAGTGTGGAAGATTTGCTTCTATGAAACAGCCTTAACCGAACATAGACTATCTGATACCAGGAGGGGGGAAATAGAGGTAGACAAATCCTTCACTGGAGAGTTATTTTTAATTGATATGGCGAGTCCATTGAGAAAGACACTCACAAGAAAACAAGAAAAGCATGAATCAGATCATTTTTAACCCAGAGCCAGAGAAGATGTCAGTGCCCACTCTGGGTCTCACTTTCAGTTTTAGTACATTTCAGATTTCCATATTAATCATTACTTCATTTTCAGGAATCTCACAAGAATGTCGCATAATTATCACAAAGTTTACCATTCTCCCAGGAGGTCAGACAACCAAATTCCGATGACCATAGTGGGTTAGCCTTTAACCTAGTTCGCAGTTTGCGGTTTGTTCTGTTCCTGATTTACGTACGGCTTTGCTCTGCTTTTAAGCAAGTTGATAAGGAGACTGGGGTGTGTGGGGGATCAACTCCAGCTTAAGTGAACTTTAAGTGACCTCTCTTATTATGAAGTTACAGCCAGAAATCTGAAGTTTCTCTTGCTCTATCAATATCACTCTTTCTTTAAATCAGCCAAGTCAGGCTTTATTTCCTTCTATCAATCTATCTTTCTCTTCTGCTTGTATACTAGCTTTCCTGTTTACCACTTTGCCTTTAGATGGGTCTTCCTGGTGCTCTCCACTATTAACTGAAACTTCTCAGCTCAAGTCTTTGCTTTACTTCAGCCTCTTGAGCAACTGGAACCGCAGGCGAGAGTCGCCACACAGTCCTCAGTCAGACATTTTCTGATAGCACAGGAGCATCCATAAAAGACTCTATGGTGAAATGCAATTATAGTCTACGTCTTCTATAAATTTAATAAAAATATTGAAACTATGAAACCCATGGCAGCATTTAAAGGAAGTAACAGACACAAAAACTAAATAAAATTAGCAAAAGTAAATAAAAATGAAAAAAATTCACCAAAGAAACAAATGCAAATTCTAGCTCTCAATAAAGTCATATAATTTTAAAGAGATAATATCAAAAACAAAATAACAAAAATATAGGCATTAACAAAACAACATAAAAACAAAAAAATTATAGAGAATTTCAAAACTAGGTAAAAGAAAATTAACAATAGTTGTTATACTAGCATGCTTATACTTGGTAATCAGAATAACTGCTTTGAAGACAACAATATACAATATAACAGCCATTGCTGAATTCCTACTATCTTGTCTGATGAAGGTGTGTAACATTTCTAATGTGTTTCTTATTATTTGTTATTGTCTTTAATTGTTTGATCAGTCTTGCATTCTTGCATGTGGTAACCTGAGGAACTTCACTGAAGATAATATGTAATATATCAACCATTGTTAATTCCTATCATCTTATTTTGAAGTCCTGTATTGTTTTTATTCTTTTTGTATTGTTTTGGTCTTTTTGTCTTCATTGTTGTTATTTTGTTATTGTTTTCTTTTTCTCTTTAAAATAAAAAAATAATATATTTAAGAATCAATAAATTGAGGTGAACTATGGATCTGAAACATACATTTATAAAATATAGTCAATTGAAGCAAAAGTAAGACAAATTAGAATGTAGAGTATAAAGCTGTATGTGATCCCATGAAGTGGCAAAATATACATAACCAGGGAATTTGGAAAAAAAAAATCTTAATTGAAAATAATGCTATATTTTTTTTGAAATTTTTGAAAGACATCAATCTACTATTTAATAGCTATTCACTCCCAAGTGAGAGAATGTCAATTAAAATCACATGTAGGCATAATTGAGTAATTGAAAATTAAGGGCAAAAGCAAAATCTTAACTGAGGTGCTAAAATACTATATTATCTACAAAGAGAATCAATGAGTCTAACAGGAAACCTCCTTAATAGAAACAAAAGAAGCTGTGCGTAGTGGTGCAGGCCTGTAATTCCAGCACTCAGGAGGCTGAGGCAATAGGATCGAGGATCACTGCAGGTTAGAGGCCAGCCTGGGCTACAAGAGTTTAAGCCCAGGTTGAGTTGCAAAATGAAACCCTATCTTTAAAAAAAAAAAAGAAAGAAAGAAAAAGGAAACAAAAAGAGCTGTAAGGAAAGTTGTAAAATAAGTGAAGAATAGATTATGGAAAAAAAAAAAAGAATGGACTATGGATAACTACCAGCCTGCAATTTCACACAATGAAAACTGCCCTCATAACAAAATGAAGTAAAAGCTCTATTAATAAAAACTACCATATGATCCTAAAAGTAAGGAAAGTAAACATAAATTTATAAGCTCAAGAGAAAAAATTAATTTTTCATGATAAGGAATGATAAACTTACTTATGAAGAACATAAATGAATTAGACAAAAACATGGACATTCAAAATATGATGAAGTTATTAAAACAAAATGAATGTTATTTTCCACATATAACAATAGCAATTCTTTTCAAGGTTTTAATGTATAAAAAATGAAATACATGACAAGAGTATCTTTATAGAATTTTCACAAGTATACCTAGGTGTATAGAATCAAGCTTACTAGGAAAGAAGAAAGACTAACATAAGGTAACATACTGTCATAGATCAAGGCAGCTAGAAAAATCAGAAAATATAAGTTTAATGGACAGTGAAAAAAATACAAGGTAAAAAGTTGAATTGTAGAATGGTGATAAATCTCTTCTATGAATCAGCAAAATTGGCTCTAGATATCCACCCAATCAACAGTACAGTTCAGTCAGGGGAAGGCAAACACTTTCTGTGCAGGAATAGTTGGTCAATATTTTGGATTTTGTGGACTTAGGGGGCAATGAATCTTAGCATACTATTTTAGATAAAATCGTTTGGAAAAAGCCTGCATGGTGCCTCTGGAAGCCTCCCAGGACAGTGCAAGAGCTAATTCCCCAGATCAACACTGCCCAGGAGTGTCTCCCCAAGATAAGGGGGCGCCTAGGCCTAGGTGACCCTCTGTGACCCTGCCTGGGCAGAGCCATCTCCTGGCCCTAGGTAAACATTGCAATCCTAAAGGAATGCATAGGTTGTAAAAAAGGAAATAATGGGGGAAAACATCTATCATGGTTTGACATGCGACCTGCAACTGACCTAGGGTCCAACAGGATGAGAGAAACACCATATGCCCACCGGGGTCAGAGAATGTAACACCCCAATCTGTTGTCAATGGAAACCAAAATGTATATAAGGGGAAGCAAAGTTAGCCATGGGCCCCCGCTTCCAGATTGGCAAAGGAAGTGAGGGTGGCTAGCCTCAAATTAAACTCTGATTTTGTTCTCACTGGCGATTGGAGTCTCTTGTGGAATGTTTGGAACAAACGGGAATTTTCTGCCGTAACAGTGTCTCAAAAATACTGAGTTCTGCTGTTGTGGTGTCATAGCATCACCAGGCCAGGTATAGACAAATGAATGCAATTGTTTTTCTAAAAATATTGTATCCCAAAACAAATAATTGGTAAGAGTTTGTGTGTGCTTAATATTACACTGCAGAGATTATCATTTCTTCTCTTAGTATTAGGATAAGATTATACTTTCCTTCCCTTTGGATATGATTGCCAATGTCATCTGTTCAGAGCTCACTGTGCAGAGTATTTCTGTGCCCTTCTACTAAGAGAAGAAATGATAATCTCTGCAGTGTAATATTAAGCACACACAAACTCTTTTGGCTTGGCTATGTTCAAAGGTAAGTCCTGATTAAAAACAATGAGAAAGGATGAGGACGGTTCTTCAAACTTGACCATGGTGTGTTATTTTTACATGGAGTGTCAAAGGGAAGCATAAAATGTAGAGAGTTTCATTTTTATTATTTTATGGAAAAAATAAAACAAAATTACTAAACAAAATAGGAGAATAACAACAGTTAACACATTGCATAATTTATCTTCAGAGCAGTTACTCAGAGAACAAGATATTTCTGTTCATAAAATGGACACATTTTCTGGAAATGTGAAATCATTTACTCAAGGGATAACTTCACATTATATTCCCATATAGTCATTAGCCACAAACTTACAAATAATAACCTATAACTACCAAGTGTGAAGAAATAAGTTGCCACTGATAAAATTTTCAAGAAAACCCAGGATAGGATGAAAGAGAAAAGAAAGGAAGAAAGGAAGAAAGGAAGAAAGGAAGAAAGAAAGAAAGAAAGGAAGGAAGGAAGAAAGGAAGGAAGAAAGAAAGAAAGAAAGAAAGAAAGAAAGAAAGAAAGAAAGAAAGAAAGAAAAGAAAGAAAGAAAAGAAAGAAAGAAAAGAAAGAAAGAAAGAAAGAAAGAAAGAAAAAGAAAAAGAGAGAGAAAAAACAAAAGAAAAGAAAAATGTATTCCTGAGGAGAAATGGAGAAAAATGTGATACCTATTTTCATTGCTTGTACCATAACATGTAATCAGGTTATACGCCGAAAATTAAATATAGAATGAAGCACGGAGCTGAAAATAGAAAAAGGGTATCATTTTATAAGACTTTAACTGGACAATAAATTCCTGATATATGAGCAAAATTATCTCAGTCATGAGGGCCTCATTTTTTTGGTAGCACATATTTATGACACTGTCTGAAGCTTGTTAGTGAGAT
This sequence comes from Chinchilla lanigera, assembly GCF_000276665.1. Taxonomy (NCBI): domain Eukaryota; kingdom Metazoa; phylum Chordata; class Mammalia; order Rodentia; family Chinchillidae; genus Chinchilla; species Chinchilla lanigera. Next base: position 30,163,263 of record NW_004955407.1, read on the forward strand.
AATGTAATGCTGCCTTCCTGTGGTTTCCCTACTCATCACCACCATGGACGTATAAAAGGCCAATGACATCCAGACACAAGACACCTACTTCCTGATCCTCAACAGAACAGTCCACTCCTGACAACATGTGCTATTACGGCAACTACTATGGTGGCCTGGGCTATGGCTATGGCGGCCTAGGCTGTGGCTATGGCTATGGTGGCTATGGTGGCTATGGTGGCTATGGCTATGGCTGTTACCGCCCCCTGTGCTGTAGAAGATACTGGTCCTATGGCTTCTACTGAGGAATTTCCACAGCTTCTTAGCTTATTGGCTACAACCTGCTGTTTTGCTGGGATCATCTCCAATGTTCTGCATATGGCACATTTTTAAATATCTTTAAACTCTTGCTTCACAATGAACTATTGCAACATGCTATTTTGATTCACCAGTGTCAATTAGATTATGTGAAAGATTATACAAAAGTTTCTGTGCTATTTTTATAATGCTAGATAAAATGAGATAAAATTTGACTGTCAATTTTTGCATACTATATTTACTGTTAAATAAACTTTCATCATAAATATTGCATCATTACTCTTACATTAGCAGTTTTCCCTCTGTTTGTATGCTTTGTGTTTTGTATGTTCTGTGATTGCATGTGTGTGGGTGGGGAGTTGGTGGAGAAATAGTGAGAAAGACAGACAGAAGGGAAGGTATGATAGGTTCCTGGAGTTAGGGAATAAGAGAGAAAGCTCTTTTACCACAATTAGTGGTCTAACCTGGATGGGAAAAATATAATTTTTTGTATCAAATGATACAAATTTGTTTTTACATACACTTTTTAATCTCACAGACCATTTTTCTTTGCTTCTACTATTCATCAAAGTTTTTTAAATGGTTATTTCTACAATAATAATGGTATCCCCCCACCTGATAATTTCCAAATGTTTGTGTCTGTATGTTTTGTCATGCGTAGCACCGGTGTTTGCATTACATCAGCTAAAGCTGTGCCTCTGTGAAAGGTTTCTCAATATTTAAAAAATATTCTCTCTGCCTAGAGAATAATTGCAGGTGTTTTGTTAGTCATTTTGGAATCGCTTGGACTAAACATCTAACACTCACAATTCAGAGGAAGAGAGGTTTATATCAGTCTACTGTTGACTGGCACTAAAGCAGAAATGGCATGGAGAAAGGGCCTGGGTAGAGCACAAGTTCTTCATCTCATGGCAACAGGAAGCAGAGAGAGACAGGAAGAGCTGGAGCGGGAGACACAGATTTCCAGGCAAAACCCAGGGACCAGCCTCTTAACACCCCCAAGAGCACACTCAGCTGCTGAGACGTTAATGGATGAATATTCTGCTGAGGAGAGGGCCTCCCTGGTCTACTGAACCTCCAAGGGCTCTGTATCTGAGTGCTTGAGCCTTTGGGGTTCATTGTAGATCCGTATCATATCAGGTGCAATCACCCTGAGAACACAGTAATGCCTCAGTTCATGAACACTTCTGTTTGTGAAACTATTCCGTTCACAAACAGAAGCGTTTGGCAAAATTTGGTTTCCTTTTCTTAAACTTTTTATTTTAAAAATTAAAAAAATGACAAAACAACAATGAAGACAAAATCAAAACAACACAAAAACAACCAAAATGATACAGGACCTCAAGACAAAATGATAGAAATTTACGATGGTTGCTAAATTACATACTGTTATCTTCATCGAAGTTGCTCAGTCCATTAGACATAAGAATGTAAGGTTGATCAAAATTTCAAAAACAGTAACAAGTAAAAAACAATAAAATAATTTTAAAAATATTGGAATTGATGCAGAGCTTCACCCTACAAAATGGTAGGAGTTCAACAATGGTTCTTATACTGCATATTATTTTCAGATCAATTACCAAATTCAAGCATTTAAAATTGGTCAAGAAAAAAATAAACTTTTCAACACTGACTGTTCCTCTCAACAAACTACAGACATGTATATAAGGATAGCTGGAATAGGTGTATTGCTAATGGTTTCCCTTTTTGAACTCCACATAGGGTGATGAAAAGGTACATCACCATCTTCTTAAGAATTGTGGAACAAATCAAGTTACTGAATTGAGATATTACTGTCTTATGATTAATACCACATTCTAACTAAAAATATGGTTTCTGTAACATTTTCAAAGTACAGCATTTCATTTTAAATATTAAGAAAATAAAGGCTAGGTGTGGTGGAGCACACCTGTAATCTCAACACTTGGGAGGCTGAAGCAGAATTGCTGTGAATTCGTGGCCCGCCTGAGCTACAAAGTGAGTTTAAGGCCCACCGGAACTGCATAGTGAGACACTGTCTCAAAAAGACAGACAGACAGACAGAAAGAAAGAAAGAAAGAGAAAGAGACAAAGAGAAAGAAGAAAAAAGAAAAGAAAGGAAAGAAAAGAGAAAATATAGGTTATATAGGCAAGAATAATTGTCAACCATGAAATGTTTTCTCAGTAACAAATTAAGATTGAATTACGAATTTACTTTCTTGGTTTTTAACAAAATATATGCTTATGCTTGTTGATTTTCTCAGTGGTAGAGTTGTTTCATTCCTAAAGGATATTTGGTTTCACTTGGGAAACCCACACTGATGCTATCAATATGCAACAAAATATAGTAGTAAAAGAAGGAATTAACGGAGCCAACACCCTGAAGATGGAGATACTTTGGAGACTTGGATTGAAATTCCACCATTCTTGATTCTGAGAGCCTGGCAAGAAGCTTCTGCGAGAAGTAAAATCAACAAAATTTTGAATGCTACTCCCACATAAGGATAAACGTCATAGTTGGAGACAAGCCGCAATCCCCAGAAAAATGTACTACTAAAATATTAAACTTCACACTAAGCCAGGTTTCTCTCTGAGATAATTTAAAACTCTGAAGTTTCAAGAGTCTGTTTCCTAGGATAACAAGCAAAAATCATTTGAAATTAGAAATTTGTCCATATCAAATCTTGAGCAAATAGTCACAGCTTTCAGATTTCCCTGAAAAGAAACACCCTTAACTGAACAAGGAGGATCTCCTATAGGTTGAGTCCAGAAGCAGAGAGATCATTTGCAGGAGGCTTATTTTATGAGCCTTTGATTGAATCAAGACAGTTAAATCCTTCCCTCCCTCCCTTTCTTTCCATTCTCTCTCTCTCTCCTCCTCCTCCCTTCTCCTCTCTCCTCTTCTCTCTCTTCTCTCTTCTCTCTTCTCTCTTCTTCTCTCTTCTCTCTCCCTCTCCCTCTCTCTCTCTCTCTCTCTCTCTCTCTCTCCCTCTCCCTCTCCCTCTTTCTTTTCACCTAATTTTTTTCTTTCTGCTTTCCTTCCTTTCCTCTTCTGTCTCGGTTTCATTCTTTGTTAATTTCTTTGCTTCTTGGTCGCTTGCTTACCTCTTGTTAGTTTTTAGATTGACCTTACTTTGCAGTTTGGACAGGCTAATACTTCTGAGTTGAGGTGTCTGATCCACCTCAGGACCTACAGTAACTGAAATTACAGGTAAGGGTCACCACACCCAGCTTAATCAGACAATCAGACATTGTTAACAGCCAAGGAGCAACCACAATAGTCTCTATGATAAAATATAATAATATTATGGGCACTCTGCATTTTTAATAAAGAAATATTGGTCTTATGATAACCTATGGAAGTATGTAAAGAAAGTAACAGAACATAAAAACTAACCAAAATGTGATAAATGTATTGTAGCTTGCAGAGATAAAATTTTAGAAGATTTGTAATTAATAAATAGAAGAAAATTTTAAAAATGGAAATGTATGTTAAAATGAAAAGTTTTAATGAAGAATCACATGTAAATTCTGATTTCCAAAAACAGTAGGTAACATACTTAAGAAGTATTAAACAGATATACAATGATAAAATATGGTAAACTGCAGTAAAAATAAGAAAAGCAGAGTGTAAAATATTCAGACTATAAAGTCTGTGTCAGAACTCATAAAATGACATAACACCCACATGAGTGTAATTCAGCAGAGGAAGATAATAAGGAAGAAACCATTTTGGATAGAAAAATACTGTTAAATGTTTCAAAAACTGTTGAATGACATCAGTCCACAAATTTTAAAATCTGTCCACTACCAAGGGGGCACCAACTAAAATCACATGTATTCCTAACTGAATAACTAAAAATTAAGTGCAAAACCAAAATCTTAATTGAGGTAGATAAAATATATTACCCACAAAGAAAAACAATAAGATTAATTAAAATGCCTCTATAGAAACAAAGGGAGATGAAAGTAATTGTAATGCTATGATAAGGGCAGATTATGCATAGCTGTCAGTCTACAATTAAAACAATCAAAATTGGCCACATAATGAAATAAAGTAAAATTCATATTAATAAAATATAAAATATAATCTTTTCTTTTTGTGGTACTGGGAATTGAACTCGGGACTTTGTGTTTCCCAGGCAGGTGCTTGTGTCACTGAGCTACATCTCCGGCCCTATAATCTTAAACTAAGTAAAATAAACAAGGTTAAACAATAAACGGAGGAAGATTAAGTTTTTCAAATTTTTACAATAAGAAATGATAGATTTACTTAGGGAAAAGTTAAGTCATTCAAAAAATTCAGACATTCAAATATAATGGAATTAATTAAAATTAAAATGAATGTTAACATGCGGAAGTGGTAATGTTAATTCATTTGGAATTTTAATAAAGACAAAATGAGATATAAGAGTACTATAAATGAATGTGCACAATCATATACAGCATTAAGGCACTAAAATTATGAAAAACAAGAAATATTAATACATTATAACAGATGACAAGAGTCAATGAGGTTGGAAAAGTCAGAAAATACAAAATAATAGTGGGTTGTAGAGCATGTAGAGTTAGAAGGTTAAGTTTTGGAATAGTGATATCTTTTCTGGGAACCAACAATGCTGATCCTCTGTGTATACCCGGCCAGTATGTCTGTTCTCATAGATCAAGGAAGCCAAATGCTTCTGTGCAAGATTAATCAATATTGTGCCTTATGTAGGTGTTCTGCTCAGGGTCTCAACACTCAATTCCACAACTGTGGTGTAAAAACAACACCAGATACTGTACAAAACTGGGTGTGAATGTTTTTCTATAAAATATTAATTACCACAAAACCTGGAAAAGTTTTGTATAAACCAGTGAAGATATTATACTGTAGAAATTATTGTCCATTTTCTCCCTATTAGAACAGTATTATGTGATACTTCTTCTCCTACTGTGCTTGCTGATGTCAATTGTTCGGTGCTCACAAAGGAGAGATTTTATTTCTATGCCTTTGTCTGTGGCCTTGCCTATGCTTAAAGGTGAAACTTAATGTTAAAAAAAAGTAAGGATTAAGAATGTATGATCCAACTTAGCCATGCTATATTTCACTGTATCTACAATATATATGTGGAGGAAAAGGCAACATAAAACATAGAGTTTTTGTGCATAAAATGGAAATTTCTGGAAAGCTTGAAATCAATTATTCAAAGAATGTTTAGATTAAATGTCCATTGTGTACACATATTATAGTAACTAGCCACTGATTCACTAGCAATTACCAGTCAATAGCTCATAAATGAGCAAGTATGAAGATATAAGTTCTACTGATATGATTAGCAAGAAAGCACAAGGTAAAAAGCTAGAGATAGGAAGAGAGGAAGCAAGGAAAAAAGAGAGAAAAGAAAAACAGAAAGAAAAGAAGGGAGGGAGGAAGGAAGGGAGGAGCAAGAGAAGAAAAATGGAAGAAAGGAATGTGGGAAAATGTATACCTGAGAAGTAATGAAAATGAAACAAAGGTAAAATGGGATACCCATTTTTATGATTTGCACCATAACATGTAAGCAGATCACATGACTACAATTAACTAAATATATAATGAGCCCCAGGCTTGAAAATAGAATAAGAGTTCCATTGTAAAGGTCCATTATTGGGCCATGAATTCATGACATAAGAGGAAAAGTATCTCAGTTATGAGCATCTTGTTTTTTCAGTTAGTAAATATCTGGATGACATTGTCTGAAGCTCATTGGTCAGATAATATAAAGCTAAACAGTCTATGGTGTCTCCCACTAAACACCAAGGAAGTATAAAAGGCTCTTGGCAAGCAGTGACATCCAAACTCAAGACGCCTACTTCCAGATCTTCAACTGAGCTGTCCACTCCTCACACCATGAGCTACTACAGCAGTTACTATGGTGGCCTGGGCTATGGCTATGGCGGCCTAGGCTGTGGCTATGGCTGTGGCTATGGCTGTGGCTATGGCTATGGTGGCTATGGTGGCTATGGTGGCTATGGTTATGGCTGTTACCGCCCTCTGTGCTGTAGAAGATACTGGACCTATGGCTTCTACTGAGGAATTTCCACAGCTTCTTAGCCTGTTGGCTATAAGTTGGTGTTTTATGGAATTTATTTCCAATGTTCCTCACGTGACAGAGTTTTAAATGCCTTCAAACGGCAACTACATACCAAAATGTCTGAAAAATAAATAAACTGTAACATTCCATTTCAGTTCCTCAGTGTCAATTGTTTTTGTTTGTTTGTTTGTTTGTAGAAAAGTTTCTGTATTCTCCCTATAAGGTTATATAAAATATGATCAACTTGGACTCTCAATTTTTGTATACAGAGATTTACTATCAAGTAAACTATATGTAACCACAAATATTGCTTTGTTACTATTCAAGTACTTTAGCAAGTTTCCTTACACATTTGTGTGTTTGTGTGTGATTAATCACGTGTGCGGTGGTGGTGTTGTGGGAGAGACAGTGAGAAAGACAAATGGGTAGGGAGCACAGAGAGAGCACAGGGAGGTAGATTGGGAGAGAGGAAATTGTTTTCCAATAATTTGGCATCTAAACTGAATACATAGATATGCTAGTATTTTTGCAACAGATAAAGATTTGGTTTATGGATGGTTTTAATCTCACCTAAATTTTCTCTTTGATTTACTCTTTATATGTCTTCAAATTATTTCTATACTAATTGTATTCACATCTAATTATTTCAAAATGTTTGTGTCTGTGTGCTTTGTCATTTCCAATACCAGTGCTTGGATTACATCAGCTAGGGTTTTGCCTTTGTGAAATGTTTCTTAGTTTTAAAAAATTATTCTGCCTAGAGAATGATGGAGGTGTTTTCTTTGTTGCTTTTTGAGTCTCTTGGACACATATCTGAGACCTACTAATCAAAAGAGGAGAGATTTCTCTTGGCTTACTGTTGACTGACTTTAAATGTCATATGAAGGGTGTGAATAGGTTATGAGCTGTTCATCTTATGGCATCCAGGAAACAGAGAAAAAAGGAGTCAGGGAAGGAGAGATCCCACCATTATACACCTCCCCCCACCAGCCCCCAAAGAGGTCGCTTCTCCTAATGCTGCATTCACTTGCTTGAAAAATAATAGATGAAGCCAGGAGTGGTGTCACATACCTGTAATCTCAGCATGGGAGACTGAGGCAGGAGGGCTGCTGCAAGTTTGAGGCCAGACTGGGCTACAAAGTGAGTTCAAGGCCAGCCTGAATTGCACAGTGAAACCCTGTCTCAAAAAGACCAAAATTGATAATAATAATAATAGATAAGCACACTGATAAGTAGAGGACCCCATAATAGTTCACTTTCCAAAGGACACACATTCTAAGCAACTGCAATGTGGGGGAACATTCTAGATCTAAATCTTAACAGGTAACTTTTTGACAATATTTTCATATTGGAAATTTAACAATATTTTCATATTGGAAATTTCATATTGAAAATTAGCCTACAAAGTATGAGTTCAAGTAATACCTTAAGACATTCCTTTTTGTTTTAACTTGCAAAAAATAATATATGGACTGTATGTACACACCAAGAAAAATGTTTTTCAAAATCATAAGCTATTTGCTCAATAACAAAGGAATATGAGAGCACTCTTTTTATTAAACAGGATCCTGGTGTTTCAGAAATATATGTGAATATGTATGCTGATTTGATCAGTATTGCAAATGGTTTTTTCTGAAAAGGTGTTAGGTTTCACTTGGGAAATTCAAACTATCAATATCAAATGCTGTAAAACACGGGTTTAAAGAGGAAGAAAGGATTAAAGGGATCAATATTTTGAAGGTGGAGAATTTCCCATTCTAGGGTTGAAATTCCAACCTGCCTGATCCTAGAAGGCAAGAGGCTGCTGGGAGAAGTATAATCAGCAGAACTTTGGATGCTAACCCCACCCATGGATAGCAAATCACAGTTGAAGGCAACAGAAAGCATAATATTGAAAACAGTGTACCAGTGAAATACTGAACTTCACACTCAACAAGGATTTTCCTTGAGATAATCAACATTTCTTGGGTTGCAGTAGTCTCTTTTCTAAGCTAATTGACCATATCAAGTTCTTACAAAATACTCATAAGCATTCTCATGTAATTGAAAAAAAAGTGTCTCTTGTACTGTGGGCCGAAAAAGACACAGAGAGAGCCTACAGAGAAACCTTATTTTATGTTGGAATTTGTGATAACTGGGTCAATAAGAACCATTGTTTCTTTATGCTTTTTCATTCTTCCTCTCTGGGGCTCTTTCCCCTTTTCTCTTCTCCTCACCTCAACTCTGCTTTCCCCTCCACTCAGGCTCTCTCTCCTCTCTCTCTTCTCTCCTCTCTCTCTCCTCCCTCTCTCCTCTCCTCTCTCATTCTCTCTTTCTCTCTTTCTCTCTTTCTCTCTTTCTCTCTCTCCTCTCCTCTCCTCTCCTCTCCTCTCTCTCTCTCTCTCTCTCTCTGTCCAGTTTACCACTTGCTCTTGTTTGCTTTTAGGTTGATCTTCATTTGCTATCAACAATGACTGGAAACTACTGAACTCAAGTGACTGTACTGCCTGAGCCTCTGGAATAACTGGAGGTACAGGCTAGGGTCACCATTCCCAGCTCAGTGAATCTGACATTTTAATTGCCTAGGAGCAAACATAAAATCTCTGTGGTGAAATACAATACTATTCTGGATTGTCTGCAATTTTAATAAAATATATTGGGCTTATGAATTCTATAGAAGCATTTAAAGGAAGTAGTCAGCCATAAATGTTAACTAAAATATCAAAAACTTACTGGAGCTTGTAGAGATGGATTTTTAGAACATTTTTAGTATAATTAATAAATAGAAGAAACCTAAAGAAAATTTGCAAAATGTGTACTGAAAAATTCACCATAGAATCAAATGTAAATTGGGGCTGGGGATTTAGCTCAGCGGCAAAGCGCCTGCCTGGCAAGCGCAAGGTCGTGAGTTCGGTTCCCGGTACTGGAGAAAAACAAAAAAACAAACAAACAAAAAAAAAGAATCAAATGTAAATTATGTTTCTCAAAAATGTAAGATGTTTATGAATCAAATTTAGACAAACTATTATAAAGTTTGAAATGTATGCTGATAAATTATTGACTAAAGCAAAAATAAAAATCTGAATGTGAAATACTCAAAAGTGTATAAAAGATATACTAGAGCTCATGAAACTGAAAAACATACATATAAATAGAATGTGGCTAAGGAAGAAGACAAAGCAGAAACCATCTTTAAACAAGGAATTATTGAATATTTTTAAAGATTGTTGAAAGACATCAATCCACAAATCCTAAAAGGTATTCACTGAAAAAAGAGAAAAAGCCAATTAAAATTACATATGGATATAAATCAATAGCTGAAGATTACGTTTAAAACCAAAATGATAATTGAGGTAGATAAAACAAGTATGTCACCTACAAACACAAATACTAAGGTTGACAGTAAAACATTTTTATGAATCTAAAGGGAGCTAAGAGAGTATTGATATGACAAGGGTAGATCATACATAACCATCAATTTATAATTTTACACAATCAAAACTGCACACAGAATAAAGCAAGCATCATACTAAGAAATATAAAGCATTATGCTAAAAGTAAAGAAAATAAACATAGACATCACAAAAATAGAAAAATATAATTTTTTTCAATTTTATAGCATGAAATGATAGATTTATTTAGAAAAAAGAAAAGTGACTCAGACAAAAAAATGGACATTCAAAAATGGTAAAATTAAGATCAGAGTGAATGTTAACATCTATTTATAACAATGATAATTTTTTTGAGGTGTTGATAGCCACAAAATAAAATACTTTAAAATAACCATAAAAGAATATGCTCAGAGCTCTAAGGCACTGTATTTATGCAAAAGAAGAAAGATTAGCCTACTAAAATCAATGGTATAAGTCAATGCAGCTGGAAAAGTCCAAAAGTACAAAATTTTAGTGTGCAGTGGTGCATCTGGAGGTACAAATTTGAACTTGGAATGGTGCTGTCTCTTCTATGAAGCAGTAATACTTATTATCTTACTATACCCAAGAACTATGACAGTTCTTACAGATGAGCCAGGGGAAGGTAAACACTTTTTACACAAGAATAAATGGTCAGTATTATGGATTTTGCAGGTCTTCTGCTATTCCTTCGACACTGACTTGCACCACTGTGGTGTCAAAGCAACTCCTGACTGTGTGTAAAACAAAGAATGTGAATATTTTCCTATAAAATATTATTTACTAAATAATACTGGGAAAGGGTTTGTATAAAACTACGAATATTAAGCAGCAGAAATTATTCTTCCTTCTCTCAACATTAGAATGGCATTACTTGATCCTTTCCCTTTGATTATGCTTGTCAATATTATTTGCTCTGCCTCAATGAGAACAGAGTTTACTTTTGTGCCCCTTGTTTTTGGCCTTGGCCATATTTAAAAGCCCTAATTTTAAAATATATAAATAGACTAAGAATAGATGATTTAATTTAACTATGGTATGGGGCCGGGGATATAGCTCAATGGCACAAGCGCCTGCTGGGCAAGTGCAAAATCCCGAGTTCAATTCCCAGTACCGGAAAAAAACCAAAAAAAAAAAAAAAAAAAAAAAATTATATATATATATATATATATATATATGGTATGTTACACAAATTAATCTAAAATAGATTTGCATGGGGTGAGAAAGGGGAGCATAGAACATAGGTAGTTTCTGCTCATAAAATGTCCTTTTTTTCCTGGAAAGCTTGAAATCATTTACTTGATGGTAAGTACAGATTAAATATCCACTCTGTACACATGGATTCACCAGTAATAGCTACTAACTAGCTCATTTCTAATGGGAAAAGGATGAGGAAATAAGATACTACTGATAAAGTTTCCAAGCAAAGATGAGAGAGAGAGAGAGAGAGAGAGACAGAGACAGAGACAGAGACAGAGACAGAGACAGAGACAGAGACAGAGAGAAAAGAAAAGAAAAGAAAAAAGAAAAAGAAAGAAACAAAGAAAGGAAATGAAAGGGGGGGGGAAGGAGAGATGTGTACCTGAGCAGTAATGGAAACAAAGCAAAGGTAAAAATTAGATACCTTATTGTTATGACAAGCACCATAATATGTAGTCAGGTCATATGTCTACAGTTAAATGTAGAATGAACCTGCTTTGAAAATAGAAGAAGAGTTTTATTTTGAAGGGTTTTAATTGGGTAATGGATTCCTCATGGAGAAGCAAAACTATCTCAACCATGAAGGCCTTGTTTTCCCAACAAGTAAAGATAATGATCACTATGTCTGGAGCTCACTGGTGAGATAATATAATGCTGCCCTGCCTGTGGTTTCCCCACCCACCACCAAGGAGGTATAAGAGGCCCCTGCAGAGAGGGAAATCCAGACTCAAGACACCAACTTCCATATTCTCAACTGCACAATCCACTCCTGACACCATGTGCTACTACAGCAACTGCTATGGTGGCCTGGGCTATGGCTATGGTGGCCTAGGCTGGGGGTATGGCTGTGGCTATGGTGGCTATGGTGTCTATGGTGGCTATGGTGGCTATGGCTATGGCTGTTCCCGCCCTCTGTGCTATAGAAGATACTGGTCCTATGGCTTCTACTGAGGAATTTCCACAGCTTCTTGTCTTACTGACTACAACCTGCAACCTGCTGTTTTAATGGAATAATCTTCAATTATGTTCACATGATAAATTTTTAAAAGTCTTCAAACTCCAACTACACACAACTATCTAAAAATGAAATAAACTGTAATCTGTCATATTAATTCACCAGTATCAATTAGATTGTTTGATAGTTTCTAGAAAAGTGTCTATACTAGCTTTATAATGATATGTAAAATGTATTCAATTTTAATTCCAATTTTTTTGTATACAGAAATTCATTATTCAATAAACTATATCTTATCCCAAATATTATTTACTTACTGTTCTGCAACATTTGCTATTTTGTTTGTGTTCTTTGTGTGTTATTAATCACATGTGTGAAGCCGCACTGTTGTGGGAAGGAAAATGAGGTTGTAAGGGAAGGAAGAGTAGTTATGACACATGGTGTACAAGGAGGAAAAAAGTTCTTTTGCAAACATTTGACATCTACACTGAACGGGTAAAAATAGCAACGTTTTTGTAATAGATCATACAAATTTGATTTTATATGTGGCTTTAATCTCACCTACCTTTTCTCTTCAGATTTGCTCTTCATCTGGGTTTTAAAAATGGTTATTTCTACAGTAATAACTGTATTTGCATCTGATAACTTGAAAAACTTTGTGACTGCATGCTTTAACATTTGCAGCCCCAATGGTTGGATTATAGCAGCTACAGCTCTGCTCTGGCCAATGTTTCTCCATTTTATAAAAGTATTCTTCCTATCTCCATTTTATGAAAATATTCCTCCTACAGCATGAGTGAGGAGTTGTTTTAGTCCCATCTCCAATTCCTTGTTCCAAATACTGGGACCTGTCACCCAAAGGAGATATCTATTGGTTCATAGTTGAGCGGCTCTAAGGTAGACATGGCGTGATGAAAGAGCCCACATCTTGCTCAGTAAGACAGTCAGACATTTTTAATAGCCTAAGGGAAACCAAGAAAGTGTGGTACAATATCATATTGATCTTGTACTTCTAAAATGTAATAAAAATGTTGCGTTTATGAACACCTACAGAATTATGTGAGGGCAGTAACAGACCACAGAAGCTAACTAAAGCATGAAAAAGCATATGGGAGCTTGCAAAGATCAAATTTTAGAAGAGCTATAGTTAACAGGTAGAAGAAAATAGAAGGAACTTTGTAAAATATATATTAAAACTGGAAAAATTCACCATTAACCAAATATAAACTGTAGTTCTCAAGAAAGTGAGTAGTATATGTAAGAATTAATAAATTTCTGTGAACTGTTAAACTGAAACATACTTTGCTGAAATATGACCAATTGAAAAATTAGAAAAATCAAAGTGTATAATATTATAGAGAGCATAAAAGCTGTGGTGGGGCTCATAAAATGGCAAAACATTTACATAAGTGGAATTCAGCAAGGGAAGGAAAATAGGGAATAAACCATTTTTGAATAGAAAAGTACCGTGCATATTTTCAGAACTGCTGAAAGATATCAGTCCACAAATTCTAAAAGGTATTCTTTTCCTAGGGGGAGAAAGCCAATTATAATCCCATGTAGGCAAATTCAGTATCTGGAAATTAACTGGAAAACTAAAATATGTAATGAGGTAGATAAAATATGTCACTTACAAAAAGAAACAATAAGCTTGACAGTAAAACTACAGAAACAAGGGAGTGGGAAGAAAATATAATGATATAAGGAGAGATTATTGATAACCATAAGTCTACAATTTCATGCAACCAACAGTCCCCAAGTAATAAAATAAAATAAAACATCCTATTGACACAGCATTAAGCATTACCTTAAAAGGAAATAAACACAAAATTACATGATGAATAGATAAAAATTATTTTTTTTCAATTTTTCACGATTTGAAGTGATAGATTTATTTAGGAAAGATGGTGACTGGGACAAACACAGGATATTGAAAAATGATGAAATTAATTAAAACAAGCCAATGTGGTGGCTCATGTCTGCAATCCCAGCACTTGGGAGGCTGAGACAGGAGGATTGCTGTAAATTTGAAGTCAGCTTGGGTTATATCAGCAAGTTGAAGGCCAGCTTATACTATATAGACAGACTCTATCTCAAAACAAATAAAAGAAATTAATTAAAACAAAAGTGAGGGCTAACTTAAGATATAATAATGCTTTCTTATTGAGGTTTTAATATATAAAAATGAGATACATGACAAGAGTATCAAAAAAGTATATGAACAAAAATACTTAGCTCTAGGGCATTAATCTCACTCATTAGGCAAGAAAAAAAATAATGTGTAGAAACAAATTACATTTAGTTGGTTAAACTGAAAAAATACAAAATAAAATGCAAAACGTTAGTGGATAGTGAGATAACTCAAGATAAAAGGCTGAATTGTGGAAAAGTGGTAAGTCTCTTCTGTGACCCAACAGCTCTGCTTGTAGTTACACCCAACCCATGTGCTGCTCTTACAGATCAGTCAGAGAAAGGCAAGCACTTTCTGTCATGGACAGCTCATTGAGAATTTTGGATGTTGAGGGTATTCTTCTTGTTGTCTCAGTATTAGTTCTGCCTCTGTGGTGTCAAATCAGCCCCAGACTGTGTGGAGATCTATGACTATGAATGTTTCTTTAAAATATAATTTTCCAAACAAATAACAAAGAAGTTAGATATTATACGGAGAAATTATTCTTTCTTCTCTTCCATTATGGTAGGATTTTATGTTCCCTCTCCTTTTAATATTTTTAACAATGTCAGAGAGAGAGAGAGACGGAGACACAGAGAGAGACAGAGACAGACAGAGACAGAGGCAGAGACAGTCAGATACCTGTGGAGAAATAAAAACAAAACAATAGTAAAATGGAATACCTGTGCTCATAGTTTGCACATAACATGTAATCAGGTGACAAGTAGCTAAATGCAGAATAAACCAGAGCCTTGAAAACAGAATACAAGTTTCATTTTAAAATTCCTTCATTGGCTAAATAATTCCTCACACAAGAAAAAAATAATTTCAGGCACGAAAATTGTTGTCTCACTAATTAAAGATGCTGACAACATTATCTAATGCTCATAAGTGAGATAATATGAAGCTTCACTTCCTGTGGTTTCCTCCACCCACCACCAAGGAGGTATAAAAGGCCCTTTCAGGAAGGGGCCATCCATACTCAAGACACTTACTACCAGATCCTCAACTGAGCTGTCCACTCCTGACACCATGTGCTACTACGGCAACTACTATGGTGGCCTGGGCTACGGCTATGGTGGCCTAGGTTGTGGCTATGGCTGTGGTTATGGCTATGGTGGCTATGGTGGCTATGGTGGCTATGGTGGCTATGGTGGCTATGGCTATGGTTGTTGCCGCCCCCTGTGCTGTAGAAGATACTGGTCCTATGGCTTCTACTGAGGAATTTCCACAGCTTCTTATCATGGAAAAACTCCAGTTTCACTGGAATTATCTCTAACTTTATTCACATGTTAAATTTCCGAGTATCTTTAAAAACACCAGCTGTACCTAAACCCTTTGAAAAAGCAAAGGCAATATGTCATTTGGATAAATCAGTATTAACTGGATTATATCATAACTTTAGAAAAATTTTTGTAGCATTTTTACAATCCTATGTAAAATGTGATTACATGTAAGAATTTCTCATAAAATTATGTAATATTGAATAAACTATTCTATGCTAAATATTTCTTTGTTATTGTGCTATTATATCAAAGGTTGTTTATTCATTTGAATATTTGTGTGTGATTAGTCACAAGTGTATTGTGGTGTCCTGTGTGTATGAGAGAGAGGGAGAGAGACAGAGAGAGAGAAAAAGGAAAGTAGGTAGTGAGTGATGGAAGGAGGGAGAGAGGAAGCTCTTTTTTGATAATTAGGGATCTAAACTGCGTGGATAAAATTTCAAGTATTTTCACTGATCATATGAATTTTCCTAACTATCTGTAATACCCCCTACTATCTTTGTTTGCTTATGTTCTATGTCCAAGTTTTTAAAATGGCTATTTCTACAATAATATGTATTCACATGAGATCATTTCAAATTTTGTACCTGTCTGCTGTGTTGTTTACATCACCAGTGCTTGGATTATACTACCTAGAGCTCTACCTCTGCAAAATGTTCCTCAGTCTTTCAAAATTACTCTGCCTGGATAATGATTATAAGTATTATCTTAGCAACTTTTCTGGTCACTTGGACAAAATACCTGACACCCACCACACAAATGAGCAGAGTTTTATTTGGGGTCCTGGTCAGCCGCCCTTAAGGCAGAAGTGCCATTGTGAAAAGCCCTGGGTAGGGCATAAGCTATTCATGGCAGGGAAGCTGAGAAGCAGATAGAAAGGAGGATCCTGGGAGGGAGAGATACCCTTGCTAGTCCCAGCTTAACCAAGTACAGCCTTCTAACAGCGCTCTTGTTTTCTGAAACATTAGTGGATGAATACTCCGATCTGTACAACAACCCCATTGTCCAGTCACTGGTCAGAAATCCTACTTTTGAATTAATGAGTGCTTGGGGGTTTTCTAGATCTGATCCATAACAGGTGGAATCATATTGAAAATATCACCAAAAATAATACCTATCTGGTCTTCAAACATGGCAACAAATAGCATCTCAAAATGTACGAATTTATTCTAATTATTTTGAAAAGAATGTATACTTTATACATCACCACAATAATTCTTTTCAAAACCTTGAGATATTGCCCAGCAGGAAATGAAGAGTACATTGTCTGATTGATTGATTGATTTTATCAGGAAGCCTGTTCTTTAGTATATGTATGTGCTCATGCATGCTGATTTTCTTGAGATTAAAACTGCTTCATTCCTAAAGTTCATTGGCTTTCACTTGGGAAAATCCAAATGAAACTGTCAAGTGCAATGAAATGCTGATGGAAAAAGTAAGGACTAAAGAGAACAATATGTATGCTAAAGATGCAGAAACTTTGCAAAGGTATACGGAAATTCCACTGTTCTTGATTTTTAACAGGCAGGCAAGCAGAACTTTGGATTCTACCCCCTGCCCCCATGGCTAGACATAAAAAGCAAATCCTATAAAGGATGCACTATTAGATTACTGAGCTTAACATAGAGCAAGGATTGTACTTGAGATACTTTACAAATTCTGAAATCACAAAGGTCTATTTTCATGTAGAACATAAGAATTATTCACAAGTTAGATATTTCGTCCATATCCATGTGATGAAATAATAATCACTATAATTTAGAATTTGCTAAAAAGAAACAATTTTAATTGAAAAGGGGAGTGTTTCTTGTAGGGTACACCCAAACCAAGTCTAATAGATCCTTGCCAGCAGCCTTATTATCTGTTAGCCTTGAATTACAATAATCAGACCCTTTCTTTTTTCCTTCTCCCTTCACTCCTTCCTTTCCTTCCTTCTTGCTTGTCACCTTTCTTTCTTTAGGGGGATCTTGTTGTTCTGTCCAGAAAGATCTAAAATTTCTGCATTCAAGTAATCCTCCAACCTCTGCCTCCAGAATAACTGAACTATGAGCAAATGTCAACACATCCAGCTCAGATAATGATTGTCTAGAGCCTAAAATTAACTACAGAAGTTTCTATGTTGAAATCCAGTACTATTTTGGATCATCTATAATGTGAATAAAAAGTGTTGAGGATCTGAAACCTTGTGTAGTTATTTAATAGAAATAACAGATAATAAAACTTTCTAAGACATGAACGACATATTGAAGTGCACAGGCAAGAAATTTTGGAATAGACATAATTAATGAATACAAGAAAATTTGAGGAAATTTGAAAAGTATATATTAATATTGAGAAAATTCACAATAGAACCCAGTTTAAATTCTGGTTCCTAAAAGGTGAAGCCTACAGCTAAAGATTCAATAAACTTAGATTAATTATTAAAAGTAAACATATATTGACAAATTAGTCATCTGGAGGAAAAACAGGAAAAATTGGAATGCAAAATACTGAAGAGAGACCTCATGAAATGAAAAACACACATGTAAATGCAATTCAGTGGAGCAAAAAAAAAGAGCAGAAGCCATTTTAAAGAAAAGTATATATATTTTCAAAACTATTCAAAATCATTGGTCCACAATTTCTTGCAGCAATTAGCTGTCAAGAGGGAGAATGTCAATTAAAATCTTATGTGGGTATAACTCAGTAAGTACTTCAAAATTAAGTGCAAACCAAAAACTAATTGGGCTACACAAAATAAATGTGTTATCTAAAAAGAGAATCAATAAGGCTGACAGTAAAACTCCTCTACAGGAACAGTAAAACTGACAGCTCAATAAGAGAATCAATAAGCCTGACAGTAAAACTCCTCTAAAGAAACTTGAAAGAAATTGTAATGATAGGTTAAGGATGGAATAGGAATAACCAACAATCTAGAATTTCACACAACCAAAATTGCCTAGGTAACAGAATAAAAAATTAATAAATTAAATGAATCTTAAAAGTAATGAAAGTAAAAGATAAAAAAAATCATGAAAAAATATACTTTCAATTGGTCATAATAAGAAATGATAAATTTATTAAAGAAGAAAATTACTGAGAAAAAATGTGTGCACTGAAAAAATAATGAAATGGGCCTTCCTGGCAAGCATCTTGTGCTGGTTCCAAAAAAAGATTCCTGGTTCCAAAAAAGAAAGAAAAAATGATGAAATGAAGTACAACAAAATGAATATTAATCATGTACATATAATAGTAATATTTCCTCGAGCTATTAATAGATCTAAACGAGATACATGAAAGGAATATCATAAAAATATGTATAAAAATATGCATCTAAGGCACTAAGCTTATGAGGTAAGAAGAAATATACATATATGAAAATAGACTGTCAGTAAAGCTGGAAAAGTGAGAAAATGCAAAAATTTAGTTGGTAGGAGAACAACTGTAGGTGAAAAGTTGAATTTTGGAAAGAGGTAAGTCTCTTCTTGCATGCAGCCACAGTGGGTCATGTTCTATACCACCCAATGTCACTGTTCCTACGGCAGGGTGAGGGGGAGGCAAACACATTCTGTGCAACAATACTTGTTCAATATTTTGGATTGTGAGGGCCCTATCCTCTGTTTCAACATTCAGTTCCACACTTGCTGTGAAAAGCATCCACAGATGCTGTGTAAAAGAATGGATGTGACAGTTTTCCTATAAAATTATTTACCAAAAGAAACAGTGGACAAGTGCTTTTGCAGTCCTAAGGTAAAATATCCAGCAGAACTTATTCTTCCATTAGTTACTGTTATTGCACAATGTATGTTGCTTCTCCTTTGAGTATGGTTACCAGTGTCACTTGTTCTGAGCTTAAAGTGACCATTGCCTTTTGTCTTGGCCATGTTCAAAACTAAGCCGTAATCTTAAAAAAAAAAAAAATGTTGGGGATGGAGTAAAGATCTTAACTATGATTATGTTACAGTTCCCTTTTATGCTTGTGGTACTGCTTATTTCATTTTTCATGTCTGCCAAAATTTGCCTTATATACTTGGGAGCTCCCTTTTTGGTGCATAGGTATTTATGATGGTTATATCTTCTTCCTGCAGTTTTCTCCTCACAACTATGTGGGGACCTTCTTTATCTCTTTTGATCATTTTTGGCTAGAAGTCCACATTGTCTGCAAGGAGAACAGCTACTCCCGCTTTTTTCTAGGTTCACATGGAATCACATGGAAAATTGTTTTCCATCCTTTGACTTTGAGTATATGAATTTCCTTTTGAGTTAAATGTGTTTCTTGTATATAGCATATTGTTGGATTTTGTTTCTTGATCCACTCTACCACTCTGCTTCTTTTGATGGGTGAATTGAGACAATTTATATTTATGGTTATAATAGATATGTATGGGCTTGCCTTTGTCATGTTATTTTCCTGCTATTGGTGTCTACTTTTTTCTCTCCGTTTAATTGCTTACTATGCTTGGTGGTTGCTTTCTGTTGTTGTTCTTGAAATTGAGGTCGTTTTTATCACTTTCTAGAAAATCAGTACTCTTTGTAGGGTTGTTTTGGTACTTATAAAATTTCTTCAATTGTTCTGTATAATGGAAATACTTTATTTCTCCATTAATTTTGAAGGATAAGTTTGCCAGATACATCAATCTGGGTTGAAAATTGTTTCCTTTCAGTACCTGAAATACTTCACTCTGAGCTCTTCTTGACTTGATGGCTTGTGTTGAAAAATCTGTGATTCCAGTGGGCTTTCCTTTATATGTGATCTGTTTCTTTTCTCTAACAGCTTTTAGTGTTTTCTTCTTGTGTTGAATTTCTGGAATCTTGATTGATACATGTCTGAATGTAGATTTATTTTGGTTATGGCTAATTGGATATCTATATGACTCACTTATTTGTATATCACATTCTTTTGCAATGCTTGGGAAACTTTTTGCTATTACTTCTGCAAATAGTCTTTTTAAGTCATTGCTGTTGACTCCTGCTGTTTTTATTGACACCTGTTGATCTCACATTGTTTTTCTTTGCATCATCTTGCAACTATTGAATTGTTATCTCCTGGTTCATTGTTATTTTTAAGAAATCTCTCCTGCCACAATTATTAGCTGCAATGCAATCCTGAAGGTCTGAAAGTCTAGCTTCAGCTTCATTCAAGTGATTTTGCCAGGTTTGATGGAACTTTTAATTTCTTGGATATCTGTTTGAATCTGTTTCATGGATTTGAATTCTTTCCTATATTGTTCATTCAAAGTTTATCATTTTTCTTTGCTCTTTTGTTTATTTATCTAAATGCTCTTTAGATGTGCTGAGCAATCCTTTCATTATTATTTTCAATTCTATTTTACCTGAGAGACTTTTTGTGTTCTGATGTCTTCTATATCCTGATAGAGTTGTTTCTTTACTTCAGTTGCTATCATTTCAGAAATTTCAATTGTTTGATGTCCAAGATCTTCTGTGTTGATATCTCCTGGACCTGGTCTGGGTGGGGTGGAGGTCTAAGATTGCATTTTGCTCCTTCATTTTCTCATTTTCAAAGATCCATAAGTTCCCTGGAGCTCAGCCTCACTCCCAGGGTGGTGTGGGAATGGCAGGGCAAGGACCCCAAGGTCCCCAGTGCTCAGCATAGCTCCCACGATGGTGTGTAGGCTGGGGTGGAGCTTTCTGGGGCTCAGCTGGATCCCACTCCAGTGGGGGAAAAATGGGGGTGGATGACAGAGTTTCCCTAAGCTATCCAGGTATCAGTTTGTCTCTCACACAGGGTTCCCTAAGCTGTCAGGGACTCAGTGCAGCTCTGACAAGGTGTAGAGTATGGTGGGGTGTGGTCACTGAAGCTCCTGAAGCTGTCGGGTGCCCAGCTTGGCTCCACTGGTGGGAGATGGACAGGAGCAGCTCAACAAATGTTCCCAAAACTGCCTGTGGTTGAGCTGGCCCCTGTGAGGGTGTCGGGGGGGAAGGGTATGGTCACCAAGGCCCCCAAAACTGTCCAGGGCACATCTTGCCTCCTACGCAAGGTTCCTGAAACTGTCTGAGACTTGGCTCCTTCCTGCGAGGTGTGGGGGTGGGGTATGGAATGGTCACCGAGGCTCCCAAAGCTGTCAAACGGTCAGCCCAGCTCCCTTGAGGATGTGAGGTGGGGGCAGAGCAAGGTCATCTATGCCCTCAAAGCTGTCCAGGGCTCAGCTTGGCTCCCTTGCAAGGTTCCCAAAACTGTCTGGGGCTTAGTACAGCTCCCACCTAAATAAACTTTCATCAAAGTTTAATTTGTTATACTTCTATTATATTATGCATTCAGCTTGTATATTTGTATATTTCTTTCTTTTCTTTTCTTTTTTTAGATAAGTTCTGGCTATGTGGCCTTGAATTCACTTATTTATCCCAGGCTGTCCTGGAATTCATGATGATCCTCCTGCCTCAACGGACATACCACTGTGCCTGGCAGTATACTTCTGTGTGATTAGTCACAAATGTGTGTTTATGGTTTTAGTGGGGACAAGGAGGAAACGATGGCAAGAAAAAAAATATAGGGGCTAGTGAGGTGACAGAGGAAGTCAGTTTGGGATAATTAGAGGTCTAAAACAAAAAGTAAAAATATCAATTCTTCTACATATATTATTCAAATTTATTCTTTTATATGCCTTTTAATATTCCCTATCATTTCTGTTGGCTTATAAATTCATCTACATTTTTTAAAATGCTTCTTTCTCTAAAAATATATGTATTTACATAAGATCATTTGAAGTTGTTTGTATCTCTGTGCTTTTTGTCACTTACAACACTAGTGGTTGGATTATGTCAATGCAAGTTTTCCTCTTCACTCTGACAAAACACTTGACACCAAAAAAAAAGAAAGAGGTTTACAGTATCTTCAGTCATTGTCAGTTGGTTCCCAAGCAGAAATGGCCTGCTGAGGTCTAGGTAGAGTTTAAGTTGTCCTTTTCATGGCAACCAAAAGTACCCAGAAAGCAGGAATTTAGACTGACTGGCCTCTAACTAATCCCTACCTCCTAACCCCACACTCAGCTGCTGATATGTTAGTGCGTGAATACACTCAGGAGTGTAGCACTTCCATAACAACTCACCTATTAAAAGCAATGCTTGTGAGTTCATGAGTATTTAGGGAACATCCTGGATCTAAACCATACCAGGGGTTATCATACTGAAGATAAAAATTACTAATTTAGTATAACTATTTAGAAAATAACATATATTCTGTACATTGCAAAACTACAGTAATTCTTTTCAAATTCAGGAGATATTTCAACATTAACAAATTAACATTGCATTTTTAAGTTTTCATCTAGAAACTTGGTCATTATCGAATGTATGTGCTCATGCATGCTGATTTTCCCCAGGTAGAAATTGCTTAAATCCTAAAAGAAACATGTTTTCATATGAGAAATTCCAACTGATACCATGAGATATAATAAAATGTTGATGAAAAAAGTAAAGTGCAATGGGACCAATATGCTGAAGATGCAAAACTCTGGGGAAAGGTGGGTTTAAATTCCAATGTTTTAGATTCTAAGAAGCTTAGATTCTAAGAAGCATTCAAAAGGCTGCTGGGAGAAGTATAATCAGCAGAATCTTGTAAGCTACCCCCACCAAGTCTTGGCAATCACAAGTGGAAACCTAACAAAACACAGTGTTTCTATTAAAATACTGAGCTTAAACACAAGTTTTCTCAGAGTTCATTATAAATTCTGAAAAGGAAAGATTTCCAAAAGGAACAACTAGAATCATTTCAAAGACAAAAATTTTGTCCATGTCAAAGTGATGAGAAAACAATCACTACAGTTCAGAATTTGCAGAAAAGCATGCTCAATGAAAAGTGGTTGTTTTGTATAGGTAGGCCCAAAGAGATGTACGTAGGGACTTGTGAGGCCCTTTATTTTACGTTAGTCATTCCTTGAATTATGACAGCATGACTCTTTCTTCTTTCCCTCCTTCCTTCCTTCCTTCTTCCTTCTTTGCTTTTCTTTACAATTCAGCCTCCTGAGTAGTGGAACTACAATTAATGGACAACACAGCCAGCTCAGATAATCACACATTTTCAAAGAGCCTATTACCAACCCCAAAATTCTATATGGTAAAATTCAGAACTGTTTTGGATCCTCTATAATTTGAATAAAAAATGTTGAGCATATAAAACACTATAGAATTATACAAAGGAAGTAACAGACAATATATAGTCAATTAAAGAACCAATAAAAAATATTAAAGTATAATACACTGAATAGAGTAATAAAGATGTGTAAGATCTCATGTAATATAAAATTACATACATAAGTAGGATTTAACAGAAGAAAAAAAAGAATCTTCTTTTAGTACAAAAACAGTTTTTATTTTTTCAAAACTAATAAAAGCATATATCCACCAATTGTAAATGCTATTCAGTAGAATGCCAGTTAAAATCACATGTAGGGATAACACAGTCAATATAAATTATATGCAAAGTCAATTTCTAATTTAGGTAAGTAACATAAAAATATTACCTACAAACAGAAACTGTAAGCCTGACAGAAAAACTTCTCAATAGAAAGAGAAAATGTAATGATGCGTTAAAGACAGATCATGAGTAACTATCACTCTAGAATTTCTCACAATCAAAATTTCACATATAATAACAAAGATATAAATTAATAACAAATATGCTCTTAACATTAAAGAAAATTAAGCTAGAAATTATAAAAGAAATAGGAAAAATGCATTTTTTCAGTTATTCACAGCAAGAAATGATTGATTTATTTAGGAAGAAAACAGATTGAGATAAAAACCTGCACATTCAAAAGCAATTAAAATAAGAATGAACATTAATCATGTGCATACAAAAATGTTAATTCCCCTCGAGGATCTCATATACAGAAAATTAGAAACATGACAAGCCTGTCATAAAAAATGTACATGAAAATACAGACCTCGAAGACCTTGAGGGTGTTCAGCTTACAAGGAGAAAACACTAACATATATTGAAACAATGTCATGACATAATGAAGCTGGAATCATCAAAAACTTCAAAGGTTAAATGACTAATGCAACAACCAGAGGTGAAAAATCTGAATTTTGGGATAACAGTAAGTCTTTTCTACTACCCAGCAACACTGGTTCTGGGTTTATAACCAACCAATATGACGGTTCTTATAGATTAGTCAAGGGAAAGAAAACACTTCCCTGTGTAACAAGAGTCAGACAAGCTTTTGGATTTTGGAGGCCGTATTAACTGTATCTCAACACTGAATTCTGTCATTTGTTACCAAAGCAGACTCAGATCACGTGGAAATGAATGGATGTAAGTGTTTCCTACAGAATATTATTTCCCAAAACAACTAACAGATAAGTTTGTGTAGATCTGTTAGGATATGCAAAAGAAGGAATTATTCTTTTTTCTCACCATCAGTGCAGACTATATGCTCCAATATATACATATGCTTACCAAGATCATTTTTTCTGAGCTCACGGTGGACAGAGTATATGTCGGTGCCCTTTACTTTTGAGACTGGCCATGTTCAAAGGCAAACATTGATTTAAAGTAAACAAGGGTTGATGGTGGAGCATCCAACTGAACCAAGGTGAGTTTTATAATTACATCTACAGTATATTTATATGCAGGGACAAATATGAGCATAGAACATACAGAGTTAATATCCATAAAATGGTCACTTATATTCTAGAAAGTTTGAAATAATTTCTCAAGGAAGAGTTCAGATTTAACATCCACTGTTCACATTTATGATATAACTAGCCACAAATTTAGCAATAACAGACCATAACTTGTTGTTTTGAAATAAATTTTTATAGAATAAATTTTTGCATTCTATATCCATACTAGAAATTTTTGCATTTCTATATTAAGAAAATACAAAATGAACCTGAGCCTTGTAGATAGAATGACAGCTATATTGTAAAGGTCTATCAGTTGTGATGGATTCCTGACATCAAGCAAAATTATTTCAAATATGAGGATCTTGTTTTCCCAACTAGTAAAGATTTTGATGACTTTGTCTGAGGCATATGATATCACATTTCCTGTGGTTTTCCTTACCCACAAATAAGGGGGTATAAATGGTCCTCGGCTGACAGTGAGACTTATACTTCAGATAACAACTTCCTGGTCCTGAACTGAACTGTCCACTCCTGACACCATGTGCTACTACAGCAACTACTATGGTGGCCTGGGCTATGGCTATGGCAGCCTAGGCCGTGGCTATGGCTGTGGTTATGGCTATGGTGGCCATGATGGCTATGGTTATGGCTGTTACCACCCGCTGTGCTGTAGAAGATACTGGTCGTATGGTTTCTACTGAGAAATTTCCACAGCTTCTTAGCCTATTGGTTAGAACTTTTGGTTTTCCTGGAATTACTTCCAATTTTCTTCATGATAAATTTTTTGATATCTTTAAAACATCAACAATGTACTAAACCATATAAAAACGACAAAACCATCCATGGCTTTTTGATTCTTCAGTATCTATGGGTTAGTTTGTAAAAACAATTCCTGTAAAATTTTTTATAAATCTATATAAAATATAATCAATTTGTACTCTCAGTTTTTGTAAAAATTGAGATGTATACATAAAGAGATTTATTACCAAATCAACTGTATTTCACTATAATTATTGCATTGTTCTTTCTGCCACATTTGGATTTTGCTTATATATTTCTATATTTGTGAAATTTGACATATTTTTCTCACTGGTCAACAAAATATGATTCTCATTGACTTATGCTCTTTGTCTGTTCCACAAATGGCTTTTTCTAAATAAAATCTGTATTTACATCTGATTATTCAAAGTTATGTGTATCTGTATTCTTTGGGTCATTTATAACACTAGCATTGGCATTACATCAGTGAGTGCTAGCTCTGAAATCTTTCTCATTTTCTAAAAATTATTCTGCCTGGAATATTGTTACAGATGTTGTCCTAGACACTGTTCTCATTGTTTTGACAAATTACCCAAAACTCACAACATAAAGGAAGAAAGCTTTATGTAGGTTCATGTTAGGTGAATACCAACGAAGAAATGGCATGGTGGGGATGCCTGGGAAGAGCATAAACTGCTCATAATCTGGTAGCCATTAAGAAGGGAGAAAAGGGTGGAAAGGAAGGGAGACAAAGTCTTTCAGGTCACAACCCTCACAAGCCTGTAACCAGTCCCCATCTCAGAATACTGCATACAGTTGCTGAAACTCTAGCACATGAATAAGCCAGTAAGTTTCCCACCCCTATTATCCAATCGCTTTTCAAAAAGCACTTCCCCTGTGTGCTTGATTGTTTACGGGGACATTCCAGATTGAAGCCATCACAGGTGTTATCGTACTGAAAATGTCAGCAATAAGAATGGTATTCTGGCTTGCCAACATACAGTGTCTCTACATAACAATTTAATCCAACTATTCAGAAAACCATGTATGTATTACACATAGCCAAAATAAATCCTTTCAAAATCAGGAGATATTTATTTGCTCATAACTTTGTTACTGTTCTTATGCTTTTGCATACATAATAAGTATTGTTATGTTATCATCAGTTTTGTTTTTGTTTTTAACTGAGAAGCTTGGTCTTTATAAAACGTATTTGTTTGTGCATGCAGATTATCTCTAGATTAAAATCCCTTCCATTCTAAAATGAATTTAGTTTCATTTGGGAACTCCAACTGACACTATCAAATGCACTAAAATGCAGATAGAAAATGTAAGGAATAAATGTAAATGTGTTGAAGATAGGGAAATTTAGAAAAGTTCATGGAAATTCTAGGAGGAAGGGAAGAAGGTTGCTGGGGGAAGTAAAATCAGCAGAATTTTGTGTGCTTGCCCCATTCAAGCATAACAAACCACATTATTGGAGACATAAAGTAATAATGAAAACGACATACTGTTACAATCCTTAGGTTAACACAAAGCAAGGTTTTCCATTAAGACACTGAACAAGTAGGAGGCTGTTCACTAAGAGAAGAAGTCTCATTTGAACAAGCAATTTTGTCCACATCAAGCAGATGAGGAAAGAAAAAATACTACAGTTCAAGAATTTGCTAAGTACCCTTAATTGCAAAGGAAGGCTCTCTTTCTAGGGTAAGTCGATTAGGACCCACCCTATAAGATAGTATCCAGGAGTTTTATTTCATGTTAGCCTTTGGTTGAATTATGGCAGTCAGACACCTTTCTTTTTATCTTCTTTCTTTCCTTTTTTCCTTTATTCTTTCAATCTTTCTTTCCTTCATTCTTCCTTTCTTTTAGATTGATTTTTTTATACCATATAAGATTATCTAAAAATTCTGAGCTCAAGTGGTATTTGCAGTTTCCAAAGGATAAGCAAAGGTCACTACAACCAGCTCAGAAAGTCAGATAGGTTCTCAGAGCCTGTGAGCAACCCTCAGACCTCTGTGCTGAAACACAATACTGGTTTGGATACTTTAAAGAAAAATGTAGAAAATATGAAATCCTGTTGAAAGTTTGAAAAACAAGTGGCATAACTGTTATGTTTTGTGTCTGCATGTCCCCCAAATCCTCATGCTGTTATGGGGCTGGCTTTTAGATTTTTGATTGGTGGTCCAATGCTGGGATTATGGGTGCAAATGCTACACCCACTCTGGGGTGGGTAGTGTGCATATGTAAGAGAGAGAATGAGGCTGTTTGCCACCACTCCTTCCTTTTGCACTTGTTGCTTTACTGTGTTCCTCTGCCATGAACATTTCCCCTCTGCCATGTGCCACTCTGCCTTGGAGCCTGCCAAGTGTGGACTGAAACCTCCACAAACTGTGAACTAAATGAACCTTTCCTTCCTTAATTCTGAGTGTCAGGTATTTTGTCTCAGCAATGAGAAAAAAGTAACCAAGACAATGACAAAAGCTAACCAAAAAAAGAACATATTGCCATTTGCAGACAAGTTTAAGAATCAATGTAATTAGTTAATATGATATTAAAGGAAATTTGCAAAGTAAAGCTAAAGGAATTCATCAAAGAGTCAAATTTAAATTCCAATTGTCAAAAAAGCAAACAATTCACTTAAAAATTGAGTAAACTTAGTTATTAAACTGAAAACTACATTGATAATATATACTGAAATGTACTAAAAATAAGAAAAATTAGAATACTAAATATAAATGGTATGAATGATACATCAGATCTCATGAAATGTCAAATATACAAATAAGCTGAAAGTCACTAGAACAACAAAAAAAGCCCAAAGCATTTTGAGTAGAAAAATATTGTATATTTTTTCCAAGCTAGTAAAAACCATGTCCACAAATTTGCAAAGCTAGTCACTGCCAAGAGCGATACTGCCAATTAAATCAAGTGTTAGCTTAAGTCAGTAGCTCAAAATTAAATGGAAGGCCAAACTATTACTTTAGTAGATAAAATAAATATGTTACTTACACAGAGAAACAGTAAGGATGAATTCAATAGTCCTCTATAAAAAGAGAGCTAGAAGAAATGTAATGATATCTAGAAGACTGTCTAGGAAAAGCTATTCAATATAGAAATACATTCAATCATAGTTACCCATCAAATAAAATAAAGCAAAAGGGCATATTAATAAAATATCAAGTATCTTCTTACAAGTTAAAATATATAAAAAAGTTACAAGACAAATAGTGACAAATACACCTTTCTATTATTCACATTAAGAAATGGTTTCATTTAGGAAGAAGGAAAGTGAGAAAAATGTGGACAAACTGAAATATACAAGTGAATTAAAATGAAGACAAATATTGCATATTTGGCAACAGAAAGTAAGATAAGTGGCAAGAGTATCACAAAACATTGTGCACGAAAATATGTAGCTCTACAACACCACGCTGACTAGGGAAGAACAAAGGATAGCATACACTGAAAAAGACGCATAAGTCAATAAAGTTGTAAAAGTCAGAATATGCAAAAGTAGAGTGGGTAGTGGAGCAACTGGAATGAAAAAGTTGACTTTTTGAAAAGTGTTAAGTCTCATCTATGGCCCAGCAATATTGGCCCTGGGTGAATCTGCCACCAATGTGAATATTCTTACAGATAGATCACTGAGGCAAATACAAACAATGCTGTGCAAAAATAAAAACCAAATATTTTGGATTTTGGAGGCCACATAAGCTGTCAGCACTCAATTCTGTCATTGTGGCATCAAAGCAACACTAGACCTTGTGCAAACAACAAATAGATGTGAGCATTTTCCTACACAAATTATTTCCCAAAACAAATAATGGACAAGTTTGTGTAAACCTGAAGTAGGATAATATGCAGCAGGATTATTCTTTCTTTACTCTTAGTGCAGGGCATCAGTCCCTTCCTGTTGAGGTTGGTTATGAAGGTCACTTGTCCTGAGCTCACTGTAGAAAGAGTGTATTTCTGTGCTCCTTGTGTTTGGGGTTGACCATGTTCAAAAGTAAACAGTGGTTTAAAAAGTAAGAAAGAATTGCAGATGGAGTATTGAACTTAATCATGATGTGCTTCACTTAACATCTACAGTACGGTTACATGGAATGACAAAGACAAGCATAGAACATATACAGTTACTCTCCACAGAATAGTCACTTAGTCTCTGGAATGTTTGAAACCATTTACCCAGGGAGTAAGTTCAGGCAAATTGTGTACGGTGCACACATATGATAGAAACTAGCCCTGAAGTTAGTGGTAACATCTAGTAGCTGCTTTGTCATGAAGAAGAGTCAAGAATTAATGTGCTCCTGGCATCACATATCAAGAAAAGTCTGCATAGGAAGACAGAAAGAATGAAGGAAGGAGGAAGGGAAGAAAAGAAAAGAAGAAACATGAAGGAAGGAAGGGGGAGAGAGAAACAAAGAAACAAAGAAAGAAGAGGCAATGTTGTGTGGAAGAACTTTTTAAGAGAAGAAAATTATGGCATCTCTTTCATCTTCTGTACAATAACATATAATTAGGTCATATGTACATGACCAACTATATATAGAATGAACTAGAGCCATCAACACAAAGCAAGAGACTAATATCATCAATTCCTAACATTGGAGCAAAATTATCTGTTACGAGGATCTCGTTTTCACCATAAAGGTATGGATGATATCAGAGCACATTAGTGAGATAATGTGATGATGTATTTCCTGTGTTTTTTACCATGTACCACCAAGGAGGTATAAAAGGTTTTCCTTTGGGAGAAAATGAAATCTAGACTCAAGATACCTACTTTATACTCCGCAAGTGAAAAATCTCCTGATACCATGTAATACTATGGCAAATATTTTGGTGGCCTGGACTACAGATATGATGGCCTAGGCTGTGGTTATGGCTATGGTGGCTATAGTGGCTGTGGTGGCTATGGTGGCTATGGTAGCTACGATTATAGCTGTGGCCATCGCCTGTGCGGTAGAAGGTACTGGTACTATGGCTTCTACTGAGGAATTTTCATAGTTTCTTAGCCTATTGGCTACAAACACCTGATTTATGGGATTATCTCCAATTTTCTCAAATGGAAAACAATTTAAATATCTTCAAATACCAACTACACACCAAATTTAAAAAGCCAAAATAGTTATATGATCTGAAGAGAAACCAGAACATCTACATACCAAATTATATGAAAACACAAAAAAATACAATGTGCAGTTTGATTCGCTGACATTAATGGGGTAACGGGATGGTTTGTAGAATAGGTTCTATGCTATTTTTATAATTCTCCCTAATGTGTAATCAAATGTAGTCTCATTTTTTGTATAAATTGATGTATCACTAAATAAACTATATTTTATCATAAATATTGCTCTGTTACTGTTCTACATTGTAAGTGTTGCTTATATATTTATATATTTTTGTGTATTTAATCCCACTTTTGATTTTGTTGAATTGAGGTAGACAAAGAGATAAGATGAAAAGAGAAAGAATGTAGAAGTGATGAGAGGGTGGGAGGAAGTGAGGTAGGAGCCTCTTTTGCGATAACTAGAGTTTTAAACTGAATGGCTAAACATTCCAGTTCTTTCTTACAAACCATACAAACTTATTTTCACATACGTGGTGATCTCAAGTATTATTTTTGTTTGCATATGCTCTTCATCTATATTTCTAAATGGTTTTATCCAATTATATCTACATTCACATCAGATCATTTAAATTTGTGTGTATCTCTCTGCTTCATTTGACTTGCAACACCAATGGATAGATTGTTTCAGGTAGACCTTTAGCTTAGAAAAGACAATATTTATGTTTAGAAGAATATTCTGTGGAGATAATTGTGCTGTCTTAGTTACTATTCTCATTGTTTCATGAAAATTCCTTGTTCCCACAACAAAAAGGAGGAGAGGTTGTGGCGGCTCACAGTCTGGCAGCTTCCAGGAAGAAATAGCGTGTGAAAATTCTTAGATAGGAGGTAAAGTGTTCATCTCATGACAGCCAAGAAGAGAGAAAAGTAGGGGAAGGAGATAAACCCCTACAGGTCACACCCCCAGGGAGCAATCCCTTACCAGGCCCCACCTCTGAACATCACACTGAGTGGCTGAAATATCATTAAATGAATACACTAGGGAGTACAATACCCCTATAAGCCAGTTACCTTTCAAATTCTCTGTCTGTGAGTGCGTGATTATTTTGGGGGACATACTTGTTCTAAACCATAACAGGTGTTGGTGTATTGAAAATGTCAGTGATAATAATGACATTCTGACTTGCCAACATACCACTAACTAGTACCTTAATATATACCAATTTTTAAAATATTTTTAAAAATAGGATATTATTATTCAAAGTAATAAGTAGCTCTATAAAGCCATTTGAAAGTTGCTCAGTAACAAATTTACTTTATGTTTTATCCAGAAGTATGTCTATGTTAATTATATATGCTCATTCATGCTGGTTTTTTCCAGGTTAAAATTGCTTCAATCCTAAAAGAAATCAAGTTTCACCTCGGACACTCCAACCACTATCATCACATGTAATGAAATATTGATGGAAACAGACTGGATTAAAGGGACCAATACAATGAAGATGAAGAAATTAGGGAAAAGCCAATTGGAATTCTCCATTTCTCCAGGAGGCAGGTGAAAGGCTTCTGGGTAAAGTATAATCAGCAGAATTTTGGCTGCTGATCCACTAAGACTAATAAGCTACTGCTTAAGACAAAACCACAATTCTGAAAATGATGCACTAATAAATTCAGAGTTTAAAACACAGTAGGGGCCTTCAGTAAGATGCATGACAAACTCTGAAATTGTAAGGGCCTCTTTCCTGAAAGGACCACCAGAATCCTCAGAAAATTAGAAATTTTTCCACATCAATATGATGAAAAAATAATCACCAGAGTTCAAAATTTGCTAATAAGTAATACCCCTCATTTAAAAGGGAGTATCTCTTATAGAATATATTTAACACACTTTTATACATCATTGTCTTACTACATATTAGTCTTTGCTTGAATTATAGGGCAGTTTTCTTTCTTCCCTTCTTTGTTTTGTTTAGTTTTTTCTTAATTTCTTTCTCTCTTTTCTTCTTTCTCTCTTGCATTTTTCTCCCATTTTTTATTCATTTAGATGGATCTTGTTACTCTGTCCAGGACTGTCTAAAATTTCTGAGCTCAAGTGATCCTCCCAGCTTAGCCTCCAGAGTAAATGGGACACCACAACTGGCTCAGACTACCACACATTTTCTAAGAGCTTAGGAACAAACATAAAAATATCTATGATAAAATCCAATACTGATTTTGATCACCTATAGTTTTATTAACAAATGTTAACTGGATGAAACTCTGAGGAAATATATAAAAGAAGTAACATAATAAAATCTAACTAAAACATAATCAACATCTTATGTTTACAGACATGTTAGAACAGACATGATTAATAAATATTGAATAACTAAAGAAAATTTACAAGATATATGTTAAAACTGGAGAAATTCACTATGGAATCTAAGTTAAATTTTAGTTGACAAAAAAGAGAATATTATGCTTAAAAACTCAATAATATTAAATAAATTGTTGACCTGGAACATGTATATATAATATCAGTTGAATTCAAAACTAGGAGCAATTGAAATATAATATACAGACTATAAAGGATATATCACATCTCATAAAAGGGCAAAACACATGTTGGTGGAATCCAGTAGTGGAAGAGAAGTGAAGCAGAAATAATTTTTGACTAAGAGAAATGCTGTATATTTTTTCAAAAGTTTTGAAAGTCATTTGTCCATAAATGTAAAAGCTACTCACTTCCATGAAGATAAATACCAATTAAAAATAAATGTGTAAACAAAACTTAGTATCTGAAAGTTAAGAGATAATACAAAACTCTTAATTTAGGTACATCGAAAAGTATGTTATCTGCAATGAGAAACAATGAAGTTGACAGTAAAATTCTTCTATAAAGCAAAATGGTAGCCTAAAGAAAAGAATAATATATTAGTGACAGATTAAGAATAATCAGCAATCTATAATTTCATACAATGGAAATTACCTATATAATAATATAAAGTAAAAACATTTTAAGTAAATATTATCTTTAAGGCAAGAAATTAAAATAAATGTTAAAAGTAGTGAAATATTTATTTTGTTAATTATTCACAGTAAGAAATGACAGATTCATTTAGGATGAAGGAAAGTGAGATAATAACATGGATTTTCAAAAAAAATGACATTAATTAAAATAAAAATTAGTCATACAATATGACAATGATAACTACTTCTAACTTTTTATATACAGAAAAGAGATACATGAAAAAAGGAACAGAATTTTGGCAAAAATATGTAGTTATGAGGCAAAACTCTTACTAGGAAAATAGAAGGATGACGTATGTTGCAAATTAATATCATCAATGAATAAAGGTGGAAATGTCAGAAACTTCAAAAGCTTAGTGTGTACTGGGACAACTGGAATTAAAACGCTGAGTTTTAGAAAAGAAATGTCTCTTCTATTTCCAGCATTACTAGGTCTAAGTGTATAACCAGCCAGTATGGCAGTTCCTACAGATCAGTCAGGGCAACGCAAACTCTTTTTTGGCAAGAACAGGTAATATTTTGGATTCTGCAGACCTATCATCAATGTCTCAATGTCAATTTGGTCACTTCAGTGTCAAAGGAGACCCATAGCATCTGTACACAAATGGAGGTGAATGTTCTCCTATAAAATATTTACCAAAACAATAATGGAAAAGAGTATATATGACTCTAATTTGGGATATCAAGCAGCAAAAATTACTCCTCTTTCACCATTAGTGCAGGATTATATGTTGCTTACTCCTTGAGTATGGTTACCAATGTCAGTTGTGCTGATCTCATTATGGACAGGGTGAATTTCCACGCCACTTGCCTTTGAGCTTGGCCATTTTCAAAGGAAAACCCTAATTTAAAAAGTGAAGTATGTTAGGGTTAAGCATGGAACATCAAACTTAACTAGGGTGTATTTCACAATTATATCTACAATATGTTTATATAGCTGCAAAGAGAACCACAAAACATATAGAATGTCTGTCTATAAAATGGCCATTTTTTCTGCAAAGTTTAAAGTTATTTATCACAGAGTAAAATCAGAATAATATGAACTCTATAAACATCTGATAGCAACTAACAAAAATATTACAAATACTAACCATGACCTTGCACATTTGTCATGAGCAAGGGTCAAGAAATAAGTTACTGAACAATAGTTACTGATTGTTACCAAACACGGGTCAAGCAATAAGTTGTTCCCGGTAAGATTCTTTTGAGAAAGAAGACAGGAACAAAGAAGAAAAATAGTAAAAAGATGAAGGAAGAAATGAAAGAAGGAAAGAGACAAAAAGGAAGAAATAAATATGTCTCTCTGGAGGATTGGGAATTAAACAAACCCAAAATAAAAATGGGACTCATGTTTTCAAGGTTTGCACCATAACATATAATTGGTCAACGCATGTGTACACAATTTACTAAATATTGAATGAACCAAAGCCATGCAAACAGAACAAGAGTTTCATTTTTAGAGGCCTATAATTGGATGATGTATTTCTGACATAGGAGCAAAATTATCTCAGTTATGAAAGCTTTGTTTTCAACAAAGATACTCATGACTTTGACCACATTAGTGAGACAATGTGACACTGCTCTGTCTGTGGTTTTCCCCTTCCCACCACCAAAGAGGTATAAAAGGCCCTTCCCAAAAAGGGATACCAAGACTCAAGACACCTACTTCCCAGTCCTCAACAGAACTCCCCACTCCTGACACCATGTGCTACTACGGCAACTACTATGGTGGCCTGGGCTATGGCTATGGTGGCCTAGGCTGTGGCTATGGCTGTGGCTATGGTGGCTATGGTGGCTATGGCTACGGCTGTTGCCGCCCCCTGTGCTGTAGAAGATACTGGTCCTATGGCTTCTACTGAGGAATTTCCACAGCTTCTTAGCCTACAGGATACAACCTCCAGTTTAATTTATCTCCATTTTTTATCATGATAAAATTTGAAATGTCTTCAAAATATCAACTAAATATTACATTATCTAAAGAGCAAAAGTCAACATATTTTAATTCATCAGTATCAATTGGATTATGTGATAGTTTGTAGAAAGCCTTTAGTATTATTTTTATACTATGTAAAATATGATCAAATTCAACTCTCAATTTTTGTATAATGAGATGTTTTATTTAATAAACTATATTTTACCATAATTTTTTTGTTGTTCTACTAATTTGTGAGTTTCACTTATACATTTGTGTGTGATTAGTCACAGTGTCTGCTTATGGTGTTGTTTTTTGGTTTTTCTCCGGCACCGGGAACCGAACTCACGACCTTGCACTTGCCAGGCAGGCTCTTTGCCGCTGAGCTAAATCCCCAGCCCCTGCTTATGGTGTTTTGCAGAGAAAGTGAAAAGGGGAAGGATGGCAAGGGGAGGTGAAAAGAAGCTCTTTTGCCATACATAGAGATCTAAACTAATGGATGAAAATATCAATTCTTTCTCACAGGTCATACAACTCTGTCTTTATTTATGTTAATAAGTATGTTATCTGCAAATTGAAGTAATGAGGCTGATAACCAAAACTTCTGTACACAAACAAACAAGGCTGAGAAAATATGTAATGATAAGTTAAACATAAATTATGTGCAATCTAATGTTCTTTTTAGTTGTATAATAATATTATGTATTTTGTCTCAGTAATGTAATGTATTTTAGTTGTATACATTTAGTTGTATACAATCTAATGTATTTTAGTTGTATAATAATATTTACTTGTGAAATCAAAAGCAAGAATGCAAATGTCTGCAAGAATAAAATAGACAAATAAATTCTGGTATACAGTACATAGAATAAACACAAAAATTAAAATTTATGAATCTTGAAAGAGAACAGAGTGCAAAGGAAAACTATTTGTGTGAACCCATTTGTGTTAGATTCAAAAATAAGCAAAAATAAAATTTATGGTCTTAGAAATGATTGCACATGAATCTAGAATTTCATGCAAATGACAATTGCCCAAATTTAGTAAATAAAATAATCATATTAATAAAATATTAACCTTTTTGGGGGCGTACCAGAAATCAAACTCATGACCTTGCACTTGCCAGGCAGGTGCTGTGCTGCTGAGCTGTACCCCTGGCACTAAACCTTATCTTTATAAACAAATAAATAAACAAATAAATTCATTTTTGAAATTATGCATGATAAGAAGTGATATATTTATTTAGAGAGAAAGAAAGTAATTGAGACAAAAATATGGACACTCAAAAATTAAATACAGGGTGGGGATATAGCTCAGCAGCATAAGTGCCTTCCTGGTTAGCATAGGTCCTGAGTTCAATTCCCAGTACCCCAAAATATTAAAAAATTAAATACAATTATTTAAATATAGAAATGTATTTTAGTTGTGTAATAATATTTACTTGTGAAGTTTTAATATGTAGAAAATGAGATATATAACAAAAGTATTATAAAAAGTATCTAGATCTAAGGGTGTAAGCTTATTAAAAAAATATTGCCTTAGTTACTTTTCTCATTACTGAGACAAAATACCCAACATCTACAGTTAAAGGAGGAGAGGTTTATTTGACTCAGAGTTTGTAGAATTTTCAGTCCATAGTCAGCTGGCCCTCAGGCAGGATAGCATGGCAGGGGACACTGCAGAGAAGGAGGAGCTGGGGAAGGACACACACCCTCCACAGGCACGCTGTGGTGACACAGCTCTTCTGCAGGTCTCACTGCCTGCCAGCACATGGAGCCACAAATGCATCAGTGGATTAATTCACTGATGAGCACAGAGCCCATGATCCAATCATCTTCCCAAACTCCATCTCTGAATTAATGAAATTTGACGGACATTCTAGATTCAACTCATTAACATAAATGATGACAGATATGTCTTGCATGGAGATTTTTGCCTGTGTATCTGTGACTTCTCTGCAATGTTTCTTCACTTTCTACATGGAGAAGGTGCCCCATTAAGCTCCTGATCTGAACAGTGGGATCTAGTAGACTTCAACTGGTCTACAACTGGAGTGAAATCCAGACTATCTAGGCCAAATTTCAGGCAACCCAAAAGCACTTGAACAAAAAGTAAACATTATTTCTATTTGTCACTGAGATTTGAGGAGTCATTGAAAAATGAAATTTATTTTTACCTGAAATTAAAAACCTAAGTTCTTCAAATTAATGGGGTAATATGATGTTGTGATATATGTATACATTGAGTAATATTTACATTAGATGAAATATATCTAACTCGTCAAGTATATTTTGTTATGGAAAAAAATTTAAAATAATTTTCCTAGCTGTTTTTGAAATATAGCACATTATTATTGTCTGTTGTCATCTAATGTAAAATAACAAACTGCAGTGTATTGCTCTTATGTACTTCCCATGGTCTCGGAAAACTACCCTTTCACTCTCAACCTCTATGAAATAAAATTTTTTTTTTTTTTTTTTGGTTTTTCTCCGGTACCGGGAACCAAACTCACGACGTTGCGCTTGCCAGGCAGGCGCTTTTGCCGCTGAGCTAAATCCCCAGCCCCTGAAATAAAATTTTAAATTCAACAATATTACAGTAGCGACTGTCTTAGACACCTACATTAGTAGGCCAAGAAATATATAAAAGATTGTTCATAACCAAAAGCAAGAATGCAAATGTCTGCAAGAATAAAATAGACAAATAAATTCTGGTATACAGTACGTAGAATAAACACAAAAAATAAAATTTATGAATCTTGAAAGAGAACAGAGTGCAAAGGAAAACTATTTGTGTGAATCCATTTGTGTTAGATTCAAAAATAAGCAAAAATAAAATTTATGGTCTTAGAAATCGGAAGAGGTTTTACTGAAGGGCTGGTATGTACGGATCCGCTGGGTTCTTGCTGTATTCCAGGAAGGAATGGTGTTGAGAATCAGGAAAAAACAGACAACAGACAAAACTCTGGGATCAGGCGGAGGTCCTCTCTATCCTGAGTGGAGAAGGGGAACTGCCTAAGAAAGGTAGAGCATTTATTTATACCCTGGAGAGGTTGATTAATTTCAGCTTCGATGCCCAACAATCAGTTAACAAGCTACAACGACTTGTTTACGTGCTTCGAGATGCTCTCATGTTCTCGGGCTGGCTTCGTCCTGCACGTGTAATTACATTCCAGCTTCAGCAGCTCCCAACACTGGTACTAAATGGAAACAGGTTGAATGTTTGGTATATTCACTGTCTATCATGGAGACAAAATACTGACATACACAGTTGAAAAAGGATAGGGATTCATTTTGTCCCACAGTTTCAGTCCTTTGATCCAATTACTTCTCTAGACTCCACCTCTGAACATTGCTACTCTTACTACATGAGTGTTTGGCATCTCTTGTTATTTAAGCCATAGGAGTAGTAACCTGAGATATGTGTTATGCAGTTTTTCTATTAAGTTCTGACTAAATAAATATTTTTCCATGAAAATTTGTCAAGTTCTACTATTATCATTTTGTTTACTTTTACGTTCTATACCGTATACATGAACGAGGTTGTTTCAAGGTCCATAAAAATACATGAAGTTAACTTACAGAAAGCATCCTGTGGGAAACATGATCTGACAGAGAAGGCAGGCTTTCACCTGAGAACAGTTGAACGATTTGGCAGAATTCTGATAACAAATTGATTGTTTTGGTTTGGTTTGGTTTTTTGTGTCTTTTTGAGGCAGGGTTTTGCTATGCAGTTCAGGCAGGCCTTGAGCTCCCTTTGTAATCCAGACTGGTCTCAAATTCACAAGGATCCTCCTGCCTTTGCCCCCCGAGCACTGGGATTACAGGTTTGTGCCCAAACTGATTGTTTTAAAAACTTACAGGATGGATTAGGTTCAGGCATTCAGAAAAGTAGCAGAAAGTAAAGAGCACTACCACATAATCTGCACTCCAGTTTTGTCTCTTCCCAATATTAATGTGTCATATTTATTACAATTTATGTGCTGATAGTGATACATTATGATGAACTGAGGTCTATAGTTTACATTGTGTTGTGCATTTTATGAAATTGATTAGTAATAGCCACAGAACTACAGTATCATACAGAATATTTCCATTCTCCTGAAATCATCTATTGCTTTAGCTAATTTTTCCTTAGTGTCCCAAACCTATGATTAAACTTTAACAATATTATTGGATAAATAGTTGTATCATTTTCATGTGTTACATAACTAGCATCATGTGCTATGTATTCATTTCAGGTAGGCTTCTTCACTGTAGCACCATGCATTCAGATATCTCCATATTTTTCTTGCTTCAACAGTTATTTCCTTTTCCTAGCAAAAATATTCAATTTGCAAGATATACCACATTTTATTCACTCATGTAATGTAGAACAGTGTCATTGGTTCTAATTCTAGCCAGTTTCAGCTGGTTTCTATATATCTATGCATAAGTATTCATATGGACATACATATTCAGTGCCTTTGGGTAAATATCAAGCAGCACATTTGCCAGATTACAAGCCAAAAGTATGTTTAATTTGATATAAAACTGGCACGCCATCTTCCAAAGTAGCTGCACCACTTTGCATTAGTACCTGTGAAAACAAATATTCCTATTGCTCCAAAACTTTGTCAATATTTAGTGTTCTCAGTGTTCATATTTTGGCCAAGATACAAGAAGTTTATTAGTATTTCATTGTTATAACTTACAGCTTCTTAATAGAATATGATGTTTAGAAGTTTTTTATCTGTTTGTTTATTATCTATAATGTTCTTGGTTGTCAGTTCAGATTATTGCCTAATTTAACTGAGTTATTTGTTCTACTATTTTTGAGAAAATGTCTCATCTTAAAGCCACATGATTTGCCTGTAGGATCCTGAATTGTAACAAAGTAATCTTTGATATAAGGACTTCATTTCACCTTATGAATTAAGAAAGTCCAAAGTATTTCTAAATAGTAGTGATTAATTTATTCTCACAAGATACATTCTACGCACCAATTTCAAAGTCAAAAATGTATATTAATGATCTGAAAACATCTAAGAGACAGATATGAGAAAGTAATTTATTCAAAATTATCATAAATCATGCAGCACTTTTTGGAAAGTATGCTCTTCCACATTTTTCTCATGATGGTTTTTATTGCCTTAATGATTTTTCAAAATTGCAATGTTCTCATACAATAAGATTGGAAATAGAAGTTACTCAGAAATGACCATTAAGTGACATGATCCAGTTCTTAGCAAATTGTCCTATATCCAATCAACACTACGCAAATATTAAGAGAATGACTTAATAATATGGGCAAAAATAATCATATTTCCATAAGTGACAAGTACTGAATTAAGACTGTTCAAATATTTCTGTTTAGCAATCTCTACTATGTTGATTTCAGATTTAAATTTTTCTGACTCAATGGTACTGTTTGTCATCTTATATAAAAATGGAGGCAAAGGATTTCTGATAGGAACTCGAGACTCTGCATAGAGGCCGGATGTAGTGACAATCACGACCAGTCAGTTCTGCCATTTTTAGGAGTTGACAAAACAACTAACCAGAATGCTAATAACTCAAATTGAATTCTTTCCTTTCCAACAACTTGTGCAAATACAAAAAAATCTATTTCATTTGGAGTTATTTTATATAATTTTCAGAATGTAAACAAAGCAGAAATATTTACAAGTCATTTTTATAAAATGCAATTTATACTCAGATGAGAAAATAGAGTAGCCCATGTGACCTTTTCATGTCATACTAACTGAATTGTGTATCAGTTAAGGTTTACCAGAGGTAAAAATTACTAAGGGTCCATTCAAAGACAAATACCTCGAGTTCACTGTAGAGTCCCATATGAGTACGTAGCAGGAACCCAAAAGGTCTGATTCTGGATGGCTGAAGAGTCTGCACTGGAAGCCTAGAGATGGATGACCATAGGGCCAGAAGTGAGACTTTCTTCTTCTTTCCCTTTTTATTCCTTCCAGGATACAAGCCTCTTGGTTGGTGATACCCACAATCTGGTCTTCCCTCTTCAGTAAGTCAGTCATCAAAGCACAACCAGAACTGAGCAAAATCAGTGATCTAGGCATTTATTATTCAAGTTGACACCAGAATTCACTATTTCAAAGTGAATTTGCTACATGTAGGGGATGTGTAAAGCCTTATTCAATATATACAATACATTTCTAATATAAATATATAAATTAATATACTGCCTACCCTGACTTTTCTAGTTCCTCCTCATCCTTTCTATAACTGATTATATACAAATCCTTAAAAATGTTAATAAGACTAATGAATGTCCATATCTTTTCCATCTTTTGCCCAATTGTCTGTTGGATACATTTGAATATACACGCTCATGCACACACATACCACAAAGAATTTTATTCCTGAGGCCTTTCTGATTCTATTTATGCTGTAATGGAATGAGCATAAGCTCTGAATTCACTATATTGAGCTTTCATCACATTTTCTCTACAATTTATGCTTTTATAGGAAAGCAGAAAACTCAAAGCTATTTTACTTTTTTACTTGTATATATAGTTTATAAAAGTTTTACCTTTAGATGTAAAAATCATCTGAAATTGATTTTTTGATACAGTGTGAAATACACATCAAATTTATAAAATGTTGTGTCTCAATAACTTGTTAAAAAGTTCAGCTTTTCCCTCACTCTTCTGAAGCGTACTTTCAGCTTGTATCTCAACTCATATCTGGACTCTTGGTTTTCCTCCTTGATATCTTTGTTTATTTTGTGTCCTGCACTCAGATAATGTAATCTTTTAAGGCTGTCCTTCTTCAGCATTGTTAGAACACATTATTCTCTTTGACTTTTCTACAAAACATGCAGAATCATCTGGTCAGATTTTACTAAAGTATAAAAAAATTGACAAAAATTATCTCTGATATGTCACACATTTTATCAGAATAAGAATTGGATGTATTTATTGATAACAGTTGTTACTTTAAACTGGTCTTCAGTTTCATTAAATGACATACCTGATCACTTGAAATTATTTTGTTTTGTCTGTTATTTTGATCATACTGACAGAGAAAATTTTCTTGCATTTTAAAAATAATTTTCAACTTAACGAAAAGTTGTAAAATATTACAAAGTACTATTTTATTCCTCAAAGCATTTGAAAGTTAGTTTCTTACATGATGGCTCATTGCTTGGGAATACTTTCAAGGTACGTCATTCTCTATGCTCCACAGACATGAAACAACCATCAAAATCAAGAAAGGCACTGTGGTAGATTACTACAACTGATCTCCTGGACACATTCAATGCTCCAATATTATGCTTTATAGTTGAAACTTTCAAGACAGGACTGTGCATTGGGTTTAGTTACTGTGTCCCATTCATCTTCTGTAATCTTTAATAGTTCTGGAATCTTGTTTTCATTCTCTTAACCTTGACAGTTATGAGAATGATGGACTAGGTGTTCAGAAAACTGTTCCTTGGTTTGGACTTTCCTAATTTTTACTCATGGCTATATTTAGTCATTGCATTTGTTGCAGAAATGTTAAATCAATGATGTTTTGTTCTTGTCATTATCCTTTGCCAGGTCATACATAATTGTGATTTATTTCACGACTAAAAATATTCACTGTGATTGATTTTGGTGGTGTGGTGAGTCCAACTTTGTTCACTGCAAAGATTTACTTGCCTTATTTAGTATTAATAAGCATTTAAAATGTATTATTTTGAGTCTATGTAAATGTTCCATTTTCCACCATGTATTCACTCAGGACTTTCAGCACCTAGTAGTTTCTTAACTGAACTCATTATTAGCACAGTTTGTTATCAGATGTTGATTTTTATCAACATATTGTCATTTTCATTAGTTGGTATTTCATTATAAGGAATCACTTCCAACTCTCCTCATTCGATTATCTATTTCATATACCACATCTTGTAGGCATCTATAGACTCATTAACAGGAACCATTTCCTGAAATCTAAAAGTAGTAACTGCCTCTTTGAATTTGCAAACATCAGTGTAATGTTTCAAGAACCTGACAAATCCAGGAAATATGATGCTATCTAAGGAATATTAAAAAAATCAGTAACTGGTCCCAAAGACATTGAGCTCTATGGATTTCCTAAGAAAAGCTCAAAATAATTGCTTCAAAGAATCTCATTTCCTTGAAATACAAGAAGCATAGGTGGATTGCGCAATAAATTCAGGAAAATACGTGACTAAAAATATACAGTGATAGAAATCACAAAAAGGAAAAATATAGAACTTCTGAAAGTGAGGAATGATAAATAGAATGAAAATATTGAAGAGACTGAAAAGGCCAGGTAATCCAGTGAAAAGAACAATAAAAACATTAAAATATAGGTATTAATGTTATTTAGGAGAGAAGAAAAATAGTATAAAAAGCTGTGGGATTTTTGAGATAAAATAAAGTGAACCATTATGTTCACTCTGGCAATCTTAAAAGGAGATAAGTTACAAGACAAGAAAAAAGAAAGCTAACTGAAAGATGTAATGTCTGAAAATTTCCAAAATTGAGGGA
Source organism: Chinchilla lanigera (assembly GCF_000276665.1). Taxonomy (NCBI): domain Eukaryota; kingdom Metazoa; phylum Chordata; class Mammalia; order Rodentia; family Chinchillidae; genus Chinchilla; species Chinchilla lanigera. The sequence continues at coordinate 30,207,422 of NW_004955407.1, forward strand.
AAATATAAACTTGCAGATTCAGGAAACACAACAAATCCAAAAGTTTTTAAACATTAGGGTCTCTACACTGAGACACGTTATAATTATTGTCCAAAGTAAAACATAAAGACGATTTTGAGAATAGCAAGAGAAAAGTGACTCATCACTTATTATAGAAACTCCATAAGACCTCAAATGGATTTCTCAGCAGAGGGGGCTGGGGATATAGCTCAGTGGCATAAGCTCCTGCCTGGCAAATGCAAGGTCCTGAGTTTGATCCTGGATACCACAAAAAAAAGAGAAAGATTTCTCAGCAGATATCTTGCAAATCAGGAGAAGGTGAATTGAAAAACTAAAGTAGTAAAAAAAGAAAAAAGCTACCAACCAAGAATGTAATACACAATAAAATTTTTCTTTTTAAATGAGGAAAATTAACATCTGTTCCAGAGCAAATAAAAGTTGAGGAAATTTGAAATTTGTCATCACTAGACTTGTGTTACAAGAAATATTTAGGAGAGTTGTTCAAATTGAGAAAAAAAAACCCTTAAACATTTTCTTGGCTAATTTTCTCTCGTTGCTGAGACAAAATGCCAACGTGCAAAATTAAGGAAGGAAAGGTTTATTTAGCTTACAGTTTGTGGGGGTTTCAGTCCATAATCAGCTGGCTTCAATGCAAGGTGGCACAGTGCAGGGGCAACACTTCAAGGCTGCACAAGACAGCAAAAGCAACAAGAGCAAAGAAGCGGGGAGCAAGCCTCTTTTTCCTCCTTATATTGCATATTGTCTATCCACCTACACCCACACTATCTCTGAGCCCTCCTCTTCCACAAGCTGAGGATGTTCATAGAGTGAGGACCCTGGCCCCCTGCTGAATCACTTTAAAGTTTAAAGTTGAACTTTTGAACTTCTAAGGTGACACAACGAACAACATCCTAGAGCAGTAAGGGCATGTCCTTTTCACACCAGGATGTAGAACTATTGAGTTACTTAGTTAAACTTCTAGACTCCTCAAGTCGACACACCTCAAATATCAATAATAAAAAACATCAACATAAATGCAGGACTACAGGGTTCACTGGACTTGCCAAATTCAGCAGGAATTCACATCAGTGCACTGGACCAGAGGAAAAGCCCAGAGTATACTATAGTCTCCCTTATGGAATCTACTACCACACAGTGATGTCTTGAATGTTGCCCATCTTGGCTCCTATACCAGCCCTAAAGACTTGCATAGCTCAGGTGGCCAAAACCACCTGTACTCTGACCCTGGAAGAAGCAAAGCACATCACACTAAGCAAGGGCGGCTCTCCAAAGTTATTCGAGATCACCTCAGACAGTGCCAAGTGAAAATTTTCAGGCCAACTGCTATAAAGAGCCCCCACTACTGCATAGCAAATCAATTAATATGATATATCATGATTAAGAGAATGAAACATAAAAATACACTTATCTCAATAGATGCTAAAAAACCCTTTTACAAAACTTGGAAAAACACTTATGATAACACTCTAAAAAATTAGGCATGGAAGGAACTTACTACAACACAATAAAAGCAACATAAGATGTCACAGATAACATCATAATCATTGAGGGAAAACTAAAATCTTTTCCTGTAACAGTGGGTATAAGCAGCAGATACCTATTTCTGCTATTTCTATTCAGCATAATATTATAAATCCTGGTCAAAGCAACTAGGAAAGGAAAAAGATATAAAAGTAGAAGAGAAGAAAAATTATCCCTTTCAGCAGATGACATACAATCGTACATGTATAAATTCCGAGAATATAAAGAAAGTTCTGTTGAAACTGATAAACAAGAATTGTAAAGAAGCAGGTTATATTACTAACATACATAAATCAGAGGCATATCTGTGGATAAACAAAACATATGAAAAGGAAGCCAGGGAAACAAATCAATTTATAATAACAAAAGGATAAAATACTAAGAAATAGACACAATTGAAGAAATGGAAGACTATGAATTTAAAGTTATAAAACACTGGACAAAATTAATGTTGACACAGATAAAAGAAGAATGATCTTATGTTCATGTCTTGGAGGAATTGATGTTATTAAAAATGTCAGTATTGTTCACATTATTTATAGATTGAATACAATTCTTAGGAAATTGTCAATGCTATTCTTTACAGAAATAAGAGAAAAATCATCTTTAAATTCAGATAAAACCAAAAGGAACATGAAGAGCCCAATCTTGAACAGAAAAAGAAAGCTGAAAGAATCACACTTCCCAATTTCAAAATATATTACCAAGCTACAGTAATCACAATAATATGGTGCCTGGCATCAGGAATGGGGAGATTTTCACAAAAGGATACAAAATTTCAGTGTTGTAGGTTGAATAAGTTCTATGGCCTTTAAGTAACTACTTAAAAATATTCGTACTGTATGGTGGACAGTTTGATAAGTACCTAGATCTAAACAAGAAATCATCATGTCATCATATATGTAGTGACAGACATGTTAGTTATCTCGTTGTGATCATAGTTTCACAAGATATGTAAAAATATCAAGTTGAACACATTAAATATATATACATGTACATATGCTCTTTAAAATAAACACATTGAAAACCATGTGCTCATTATGCTCATTGTGGAATTATCATTCAACAGCACAGTGTCTTCTGCTTTTCTCCTTTTCTACTATAACGTTGCTCGAAAGCCACTGTAAGCAGCTTTAATCATAAATTCTATTACTTACATATTTCTTCCCTCTTCCAGTGATGACTACTCCTCCAATCACTACTACTGTGAAGATTTCCCTCTTCAGTCTATAAGAGCTCAAACATCCAAAAACAATCACCGCAGTCTACAGATCACAGAAATGCTACTCTGTCTTGCAGTCTTTGATGTCACACCAGGATTTGATAAACTCCATCAAGTGTTTGACTCAAACCTCAGCACCCAAATGGAACCTCCCACCTCACTCTTCCTGCATGTATGTGGATGCCCTCCCAACCCAGCAAAAGCTCCAAAGCCCCTCTTTGGGCAGTGGACAGGTCCATTGTGTGTCTCCTTCACACTCTCTCATACTAACTGCAACACCTCTACCCCCAAACAGCCATCACTGAACCCTCGGTTTCTGTTTTCCTACAGCAGCACAGATGAATGCTGTACTACCCTGTCCTGGCCCTACACCATGTACACCTCCATTATGTCCACCCGAGCTTGTGTTCACCCCACCCTTCTCACTACTGTTTTCCTAGGCCTGTGACTTTGAGTTGTATGTTTCACGTCACTTTGGTATTCTTTAGTGCCTGAGAGTGCGTATTTATTTTGTATTATTTTTCTACTGCATGAAGAAAGGTCATTCATATTCTCACTGCAGATCTGTCAGCTAATTTTCCCCATGGGAGAAATGTGTCTACATTATATTTTGAAGGACATTTTCACGTAATATAAAATTATACATTGTTACAGTGTACATTTCACAATTGTCATCAAAGAAGACTATCTTTAACAAGAAAAATGGATTTTTCACATCACAAAATAGTATGTTGCATTAATTTTGACTTACTGTTAGTGTCTTCCTATGTGACACCTTATTCATATGGCTGCTTTGGTAAATTTTCAAGATTTGGTTAAAGTAGTAGAATGACTTTGTGTGTGCTAAGCATAAAGGGATTTAATACTGCAAAGCAAATGTGTGTACAATGATGAAAAAGGCCAGAGAAACAAAAGTGAAGATAAACCTCTACAGTTTCTTGAATTCAATTTTATTGTAAGAGAGAAAGAATGCTTCAAGAGCTAAAACAAATTGACACTGAAAATCACAGATGACTGCAATATGCAAGTAGTTTGCTGCAGGGGAAAATATTTTAGCCCCCACCCCTTGCTAAAAGCATGTTTGTTTTTGCTTATTTCAGTGCAATAAATAGAGTCTGCCAGCCCTCTAGGCACTTTCTTTCCTGGGAGCCTGTTACTGTCAGAATCTAAGGGGAGAGCATCCTAGGAAATTATTCAGGAAACACAGATACCTATACGTGGAATACAAAAAGCAGTAAAAGCAGAGAAAATGGGTGCTAAGTGGCCAATAGAAAGTGCAGCACTTTGGATTTCATTCAAACACATTGTGTTCCTTATTTGTTTTTACAAAACAGTTTTCTAATACTGGGTCTATTCAGTCTAGGTAAGGAATGTATCAACTGCTAAATGTGGAATATTCATTGCAAAAAAGAAAATGGAGTGTTAACATGCTAACAAAAATATCCAAACCTTCCATAAATGGGAAGTTTCCTCTGTAGAAAGCAACTCTAACTGGAATAGATGGTTCCAGTCAGCATAGTATAGGGCAAGTGTTTTGGATGTGTTTTCTGCCACCTTGTGCTACATCCGGGGAGCACTTGAATGGCCCATGGTAATGGTGGATCCATAAATGGAAAAGTTAGAAAGATCTTGTATCAACACTTGGATATCAACGAAGTTACCATCAGTATCTCAGTCTTGGACAGTGTTTCCAAAGAGTATGGCAGACAAACTGACAATGCTGTATATCTATCCAAGAGATGGGCTCACTTTTAAGGAAAAGTTAATAAATAACTTCATGGTAAATTGTTTTGTTCAATGTTAAACTCACCTATATTAAGGTAAAAACAATGAGTAATAACTTTTAAGTTGAAAAATATGATATTAAAAGAAAGAAAGAACATGTACAGGATTATTTAACAGTTAATCACTACAAGTTCGGGAGAAATACATGTTTGCACCTCAAAAATGAGGTAATTTTACCAGTTTTGCTGCTCATTAATGCTTTCATTCATGTTCTCACAGGCTCAAAAAAGGAGACATTTCATAAATCCTAAACCTATTTTCTTAAAATAAATATAGTAACAGTTAATAATAATTAAGAAAACAAGGAAAATATGCTTCTTGTGCAAAGTAATCATAGGAATTAAATTAAAAAATGGAGATGTCATATTGGTCATTATGAAAATGAAGTTGTTTATTGAAGATATCTACTCTATTATGCAAATCATGATATAATGACAAAGATTTCTTAATTACCAAGGCTTCTTTATGCCTAATAAATTATATAGTCTAAATGTTTCTAATTCTAGAGTAATTTAAACCATGAGGATGACATGTGCCTGTGTTTCACCCTACCACCCAGACGGACATACACAAGGACATATACAGATTGTGATACTCACAACAAGGAAAATGATCATTGGCTGTACTGCTCAACTGAGCTGTCCATTCCCAACACCATTAGCTACTATGGCAACTACTGTGGGCTATGGCTCCAGTGGCCTGGGCTGTGGCTGTGGCTGTGGCTGTGGCTATGGTTATGGTGGCTATGGTTATGGTGGCTATGGTTATGGTGGCTATGGAGGCTATGGTGGCTACAGTTATGGCTATTGCCGCTCCCTGTGCTGTAAAGGACACTGGATCTATGGCTTCTACTGAGGAATTTCCAGTTAGTCTTTTATAGTGAACTTATCTCCAATTTTCTTCACATAAGAAATTTTTAATTACCTGCAAAAATACCAAGTATATACTATAATATAAAAAATAAAATTCAGCATGCAATTTTAGCAGTGTCAGTGGTATTATGTAGTAATTTTCAGAAAAAAATCTACTACATTTCAATGCTGTGTAAAATGGGATCAAGTTTTATTCTCAATTTTTGTGTAAAATGTATATGATTAAATACATTATTTCATCACAAATAATGCTTTGTTATATATATATATTACATTATTATATATTTATGTGTTTTTGACTGATTAGTCAGATGTGTGTGGTTCTTCGGTTGTAGACAAAGACAAAAAGTAAGGAAGATACACATAAGAGAGATGGATCTTGTTATTCTGTCTGGGATGGACTAAACTTCTGAGCTCAAGGATCCTCCAAACCTCCATCAGCAGAGGAACTGAAACTACAAGCAAGGCTCATCAAACCCAGCTCAGACAATCTCACATTTTCTCAGAGGCTAGGAGCAATCACAAAAATATATATACTACTTTAGACCCACTACAATGTTAATAAAAATGTAAGAATATGACACCTTGTAGAACTATACAAAAAGAATAAGATAATAAAAGTTAACTAAAACATGAAAGCCTATTGGGGTTTGCAGAAAAGAAATTTTTTTATAGACAATAAATATGAGATAATTAAGGCATATTTGCTGTATATATATATATATATATATATATATATATATATATAACAACAGAAACAAATTTAAAATCTAGTTCTCAAAAAATTAGGCAATATAGTTAAGAACTCAATGAATGTAGATGAATTATTAAACTGCAACATAAAATGTTACCAATTTAAGCAATGTATAAAAAATCCCACTGTAAAATACTAAAGAGGATACAAAAGATGTGTCAGATCTCATGGAGTGGCAAATCGCACCTCTACATGACATTCAGTCGAGGGAGAAAATAAATCAGAAACCATTTCAAATGGTAAAATATTATTTCAAAACTATTCAAAAACATCAGTCCACAAAGTGTCAAAGCTATTCATTGCCAAGAAGAAGGGTGCCAATTAAAATCACATTTAGGTGTAACTCAGTAGGTGAAAAATAAGTGCAAAGCTGAAATTTTAATTTAGGTAGACAAAACAAATATGTTATCGACAAAGAGAAATGATAAATCTAATAACAAAACTCTATAAAAACAAAGAGATCTGGAGAAAAACGACGTGGCAAGTTGAGCACAGATTATGAATAACCATTGTTTTATCAGTAAACATAGTCATGACATTCTCTGAAGCCCATTAGTGAGGAAATATGACTCTGCCCTACCTGTGGTTTCCCCACCCTCCACCAAGGAAGTATAAAAGGCCCTCAGTGCCAGACAGTGACATCCAGATACAAGATACCTACTTCCTAGTTCTCTACAGAACTGTCCACTCCTGACACCATGTGCTACTACGGCAGCTACTATGGTGGCCTGGGCTATGGCTATGGTGGCCTAGGCTGTGGCTATGGCTATGGTGGCTATAGTGGCTATGGTGGCTATGGTGGCTATGGTTATGGCTGTTGCCGCCCCCTGTGCTGTAGAAGATACTGGTCCTATGGCTTCTACTGAGGAATTTCCACAGCTACATAGCCAGTTGATTAATTTTTAAATTACTTCAAACAGCAACTATATCCCAAGTTATCCAAAAATAGAAATTATAGCGCGACTTTTGATCTATCGGTTATCAATGGGATAATGTGATAGTGTGTATTACAGTTTCTATATTATCTTTGTAACACTATGAAACACAACAAATTTTATTCTCGTTTCATATAAAAGATATATTATTAAATAAATTCTATTTCATCATGAATTTTTTGTTATTGTTCTGTTGTGTATTTTGCTTGTATATTTCATGTTTGTGTGTTATTAGTCAAACGTGTGATTTTTTATTGGTGATGAGATAAAAACAGAGAAAAAGGTAGATAAATGATGAGGGGGTAAGGGTAGAAATGAGTTATGAAGCTCTTTTGAGATAATTAGGAGTCTAGAATGGGTAAAACTATCAATTCTTTCTCAAAGATCATATAAATTTGTCTTTTCTTATTGCCTCCATTCCTGCTTGTTAATGCATTTTACCTATATTTTTAAATATAATTATATCCATGTAATTCTTAAATGGCTCTTTCTACAATAATGTGTATTCATTTAAAATCATTTGTATCCTTATACTTTGTGTCATCTACCATGAGTGGTTGGATTATGTCTACTAGAGCTCCATCTTGAAAATGTTTCTCATATTTTAAAAAATATTCTAACTAGAGGTGGATTATAGCTTTTATTTTAGACATTTTTCTTAACTTCGCCTGTAATCCCAACTCTCAGGGGGCTGAGTCAGAGAGATCATAGAGAGTCCAAGTCCAGCAGGGCTACAGAATGAGTTCAAGGTTTCCCTGAACTGCATAGTGAGACCCTATCTCACAAAAAAGAAGAAGAAGCAGAGAAACAGAGGTGGAGTCCAAGGAGCAGGGGGAGGGAGATAAACCCTGCCAGGTCACACCCTAGTGACCAGACTCTGACCAGCCCCAACCTAATTAGATAATTAGATAAATACTCTAATAAGTACAGCACTGCGTGATCCACACAGCATTCAACAGCCCTGTCTCCGTGTTCATGAGTATTTGGGGAGACACTTTAGATCTAAACCATCACAGGAGGTATCATATTAAAAATGCTGGAAACAGTAATAGAATTCTAGCATGCCAGCATGGTACCAGAGAGTGTCTCAATGTACCAATGTATTCTATTTTGAAAATAATATATCTATTATTCAGGATAATAAGAATTCTTTGCAAATTCATGACATACTTGCTCAGTGATGCATAAACACCAGCCTTTTATTTTTTTAACCCAAAGCCTGGTCGTTATAAAATGCATGCGTTCATGCATGCAGATTTTTTTCCAATTAAAACCTTCTCCAACCTAAATGAAATTAAGTTTTACCTGGGAAAAACACGGAGACATCATTAAAAGCAATGAAATGCTGGTAGAAGTTGTAAGGATTAAGACGATCAGTGTGCTGAAGATAGAGAGAAATTTTGGAAAAGTAGATTGCAATTTCAACATTCTTGCTTCTAGGAGGCAGGCAAGGGGCTGCCGAAAGAAGTAAAACCAACCAAATTTTATATCTACCCCTAAGTTTAGTGAATTATATTTGAATGGATAGGGGCTCAATAGATGAGAGAGAAGGGGCTAGGGTAGGGATACAAAACTTGGTAAGTTTTATTGTATACATGCACCAACTCTCTATAAAGAATCTGACCATCCATGTTGCAAAGACGAGTAATAAAAAATAAAAACTTTAAAAAGTGCAATCCGGAAAATGATGTAACATCAAAATATCGAGTTTAACATGAAACAAATTTTATCATTGAGATATTTGACAAGGGGAGGGGGATTTAGCTCAGTGGCAAAGCGCCTGCCTGGCAAGCTCAAGGTCGTGAGTTCGGTTCCCGGTACCGGAGAAAGACCAAAAAAAAAAAAAAAAAAGGAGATATTTGACAAATTCTGAAATTGCAGAGGTCTGTATCCTAAGAGGAGCCTGGACTATTTCAAAGGAGATTTTGCCCATATCAAACTGATGAATAAATAAACCAGACAGTTCAGAATTTGCTAAGAGCCACTCTCAATTGAAAAAAATATCTCTTAGAGGGTGGGCCTAGAGTTAGACAGATCCTGGCCAAGAACCTTATTCCATGTTAGTCTTTGCTTGAATTATGGCAGTCAGTCTACCTCTTTCTTTCCCCCTTCTTTTCTTTCTTTCCCCTTTCTTTCTTTTCCTGCTTTCTTCCTCATTCTTTTTTCTTCTTTCCTTCTTTCTTTTTGTAGATGAATCTGTAATTGTGTATTGCATTGCCAAAAACTTCTGAGCACAAGTGTTCATTCAACTAATTCTCCAGAGTAACAGAATGACAAGCGAAGAGCACCACACCCAGCCCAGACAACCATACCTGTTCCAACAGCCTAGGTGCAACCAAAACAATAACCAATGTGAGATCCATTGTACTTTTAGATCCTCTATAATGTTAATAAAAAGTATCAACAGAAAATTTGTGGAAGTATGGAAAAGAGGTAACAGACAATAAAATCTAACTAAAATGAATAACATACAGGAATTTGCAAGTGAAAAATATTAAAACATGTAATTCATAAATAAAAGATAATTATGTCCATTTTCCTATAAAAGCCTTGAGATTATCTTTCTTTATAGCTGAGTAATATTCCATTATGTAAAAATACCACAACTTTTTCATCCATTCCTCAGTTGACAGACACAACTAGAGACCATAATCATAAATGAAATAAATCAGACACGCATGTTTAAACACCGTATTGTGTCACTAGTGTAAGAACCTCAAAGACTGAATAAAATCTAGGAGGTACAACAAACATTGTGAAAGGAAAACAAACTGCTCAAAAGGAAAGAACTGGGATGAGGGAAAAGAGAAAAGAAAGAAGGGGAAAATGTATACATATATATATACAGGATAGCTAACATAGTTGTACTACTGGTCTTTATTGCTCTATTGAAAGGAACAGTTAATGTTTAAGTGTATGATCAGTCTTACATGACTATATTTGTTTATCCAAGTATCCAATCTGAAGATATCAGTATTAATACAACAATGTTAACTTCCTATCACCTTGTCTGAAATTCTGTATTTCATGTATTGATTTGTGTTATTTTCTAAATGTATGTGTTTAAGATGTTTTTGTCCTTTTATCTTTAAAATAAAAAAGATAATTAAAAGATATTTGAAACATAAAACTGAATTCATTATAAATTAAACTTAAATTCTAGTCCTCAAAAAAGTGAGTAATATAGTTAGCAATTCAATAAATCCAGACAAATGCACATTTCCTAAGAACCACAGAAATCTATATGGTGAAATCCAGTAACATTTTGGGTGGACTATCATTGGAATAAAAAATTTTGACCACATAGAATGCTGTGTAAGACTATGAAAGAAGCAATAAATGATAAAAACTAAAATATAAACAACATATTAGAATTTGCAGTATTAAAATAGATTAAGAAACACAACTAAAGGAAATTTACTATATACATACATATTAAGCTGGAAAAATTCATCATAAAATCAAATGTAAATTTTAGTTCTTAAAAATGTAATATAATTAAGAATCCAATAAATAAGTATATTACAAATCTGAAGCATACGTTAGTATAGTCAACTAAAGCCTAAAAACAAAAGTGGAATGCAATATACTAAGTAGTGTATAAAGCACAGGAAGATATCATGAAATGGAAAATTGTACACTATTTAGAATTCAGTGAAAGGCTCTTCACTGCCAAGGGGAAGAATGCCAACTACAAAAATAATGATGACAACAAAAAGAATGGAAAGGGGAATTAGCACGGGATGGAGTGAGCTCAGTGGGGAGGAGTAAAGGGTTAAACAGAATCAAGTTGCTTTGTCCATGCAGATACTCCTCAGATGAATGCAAACTTTAGGTACTGCAAATATGTACTAATAAAATAAAATTTTAAAAAGAAAATAGAAAGAAAAAATAAAATCACATGTAGGCATACCATTCATTAACTAAAAATTAAATGTAAAACTAAAATCTTAATTTTAGTAAAATAATTATGTTACCTACTAAGAGATGAAGCTGACCGTGAAACTCCTCTATAGAAACAGAGCTGGAAGACAAAGTAGTCATAACTTAAGAACAATTATGCACAGGCAGTAATCTAGGATTTCTCATGCTCAAAAGTAAAAAGCAAAGCATGAAATATCAAATATGGTCTTAATGCTGAAGAAAATTAAGTTATGACAAATAGTAGAAAATGTATTTTTCCAATTGTTCAAAATTAGAAATGATTTGTTTATTATGAAGAAGACAATTGAGACACATGTACCTTAAAAAGTAATGAATTAAATTGGAAAAGAATGTTACTCATATACTTATAACAATTATAATTCCTTCTGAGTTTTTCATAAACAGAAAATGAGATACAGGGAACTCATAGGATGCATGAGACACATGATGCTCATGAGATACATAGAGCTCATGAGATACATGAGCTCATGTAAAACAATATGCACAGAACACATAGCTCTAGGGTACTAACCTCACTAGGAGAGAAGAAATATTAAAATATATTGCAACAGACTGTATAAGCCAACAAACCTGTGAAAGTCAGAAAATACAAAAGTTGAGTGGGCAGTGGAACAACTGAGGTAAAAAGATAACTTTTGGAAAAGTGATGTCTGCACAAGCAAGGTAAGTGTACTTACACATCAGTTTGAGGAATGTAGACAGTATTTTATAAGAATAAAAAGCCAATGTATTGGAATTTGGAGGCTTTTCTGTTAGTATCTCAACACTAAATTCTCTGTTGTGGTGTCAAAGTACCCCTAGACCATGTGGAAATGAATGGATGTTAATGTTTCTCTATGAAATATTATGCCCCCAAACCATAAGAGTTTGTATAATGCTAAATTAGAGTATTAAACAGCAGGGATTATTCTTTCCTTTCTCACCATTAGTACAGTAGTATATGATCCTTCCCCTTCATGTATGGTTACAATTATCACTTGTTCTAAGCTTACTGTGGACAGGTGGATATCTGTGCTGTAGCCTATTCAAAGGTAAACACTGATTTTTAGTACAGAAGTATGAAAAAAAATAAGTCAGATTTGTGGATGGAGCACCTAACTGAACTGTGGAGTTTTCCGATTATATATACAATATATTTATATGGAGTGACACAGACAAGCACAGAGTATTTGGAATTACTACCCATTAAGTGCTTACTTATTTTTTTGTAAGTTTGCAATCATTTATTCAAGGAATAATTTCATATTAAACTTCAACGGCAAACACATACGATATTATCTACCTCAAAATTAGCAACAACAGCCCATCTGAGTAAGAATGAAGAATTTTCCAGGGATAAGAGTTTCAGAAAGTGTAGGGAGTAAAGAAAGAAGGATGGAAGGCTTGGATGGAGGAAAGGGAATGGGTGAAGAGGCAAAGGAAATATAGAAGTATGGAAAGAAGGAAGAAAGGAAGGAAGGAAGGAAGAAAGGGAGGGAGGGAGGGAGGAAGGGAGGAAGGAAGGAAGGAAAAACTAGTACCTGTGGAGGATTGGAAAGAAACAAAAATAAAATGTGCTATTTTCATGCTTTGTGTCATAACTTGTAATCATATCACATGTCCAGTTTCTTTTTTAAGGGCTATAATTGGATGGTGGATTTCTGACATAGGAGCAAAATGATTTCAGTAATGAGGACCTTGTTTTCACAGTTAGTAACGACCTTTATGACGTTGTCTGAAGCTCATTGGTCAGATGATAGGATGGTGAACTGCCTGTGCTTCCCCCGCCCACCACCAAGGAGGTATAAGAGGCCCCTGCAGACAGTGACATCCAGACCAAGACACCAACTTCCAGATCCTCAACTGCACGATCCACTCCTGACACCATGTGCTACTTTGGCAGCTACTTTGGTGGCCTAGGCTGTGGCTATGGCTGTGGCTATGGCTATGGTGGCTATGGTGGCTATGGAGGCTATGGTGGCTATGGAGGCTATGGTGGCTATGGTGGCTATGGTGGCTATGGTGGCTATGGTTATGGCTGCTACCGCCCCCTGTGCTGTAGAAGATACTGGTCCTATGGCTTCTACTGAGGAATTCCCACAGCTTCTTAGCCTATTGTCTACAACCTGCTGATTTACAGCAACAGTCTCCAACTTTCTTTACATGACAAATTTTTAATATCTTCAAAAGATCAACAACAAACTACAATACATGAAAAAAATATGCAGCATGCCTTTTTAATTCATCAGTATCTACTAAATAATGTGATAGGTTTTAGAAAAGTTTCATTATTATTCTTTTTTTTTGTTTGTTTGTTTGTTTTTTTCCGGTACCGGGAACCGAACTCACGACCTTGCGCTTGCCAAGCAGGCGCTTTGCCGCTGAGCTAAATCCCCAGCCCCCTCATTATTATTCTTATAATGCTATATAAAATATAATCATATTAGACCCTCAAGTTTTGTATAAACACATATATTATTAAATAAATTATCTCATCATAATTGTTGCTATTATTGGCTACTATATTATGAGTTTTGCTTATATGTTTTTGTGTGATTCCTCACTAGTGTGTATTTGTTATATTGTGGAAGAGAAAGATGTTAAGAGAGAAAGAGAAAAGAAGGTAGCGGAGGGTGGGGGAAGTTGAAGGAAGGGAGAAAGAGCAGTGGCTGAACTATATTAGTTAACATTTGAAAAATGCTTCTTGTTTTAAAAAGTATTCTGCCTAGAGAACAATTATTGGTGATGTCTTAGACACTTATCTTTTAGCTTTGACCTCATACTGACAACATAATAGAGGAGAGGTGTATGTTGGGGTACAGTTGACTGGCTCACAGGCAAAAATATCATGGTGATAAGCCTGGGTAGAGTGTTGCCTGTTGAAGTCATGCACCCAAGAAGCAGATAAGGAAAGGAGGAAATAGGAAGGGAAATGCACCTTCCCAAAGAGTGACCAACCCTTTATAGGCCACATGTCCTAACATCCCACCCAGCTACTGTGACATTATAGGATAAATAAACCGATGAGGATGGCACATCTGTGATATGATCACATTTCAAAATTCCTGACTCTCAATGCTTGATTATCTTGAGGGACACAACAGATCCGAACCATAACACATGTTATATTTTAAATGTCAGCAATAGTAATGACTTTCTAGTTTACAGATGTGGTTTTCAATAATGGCTCAAAATATACTAATGTAGTCTAACTCTACAAAATAATTAGTTATTGTACACAGCAGGTATAATTCTTTTCAAAATCAGGAGATATTTGCCTACAAATTAACATTTCATTTGAATTTTTCCCCAGTACCCTGGTATTTATCTAATGTATTTGTTTATGAATGCAGATTTCCAATGTATTAAAATTGCCTCTATTCTAAAAGAGATTTGGTTCCACTTGGGAAGTGCCAGTTGACACCATACAATGAAATAAAACACAGATAGAAAAAGTGAGGATTCAAAATACAAATGTTGAGAAAAATGGAGAAATTTTAGGAAAGCTGATGGAAATTCCAACTTTGTTGATTCCAGGAGGGATGGAAAGGCTGTCAGCAGAAGTAAAATCAGCGGAATTTCATATGCTAGTCCCCTCTCAAGCCTAGCAAACCACAGTTGGAGATATAGTACAATCTTGAAACTGATATACTGTTTAATATACTGAGCTTAACACAAAGCAGGGTTTCTTGTTGAGATTCTTACAAATTCTGAAACTGCAGGACTCTGTTTCCTAAAAGAAGCAATGGGATTATTTAAAAGATAGAAATTTTATCCACTTCAAGCTGATGAGAAAGAAGAGTTCAGAGTTTGCTAAGAAAATACTTCCTTAACTGAAAAGGGAGTATCTCCTATAGTGCGGCTCCAGAACAGGTAGACAGATCCTTATGATGAGCCTTATTTCATGTTAGTCTTTACTTGAATTATGGCAGTCAGCTGCCTGCCTGGCCTGCCTCCCTCCCTCTTCCCCCCCCTTTCTCCCTCCCTACTTCCTTCCTTCCTTCCTTTCTTCCTTCCTTCCTTCCTTTCTTCCACCTTCCATCCTTCCTCTTTCTCCCTCTCCCCCTTTCCTTCTGTTGTACTCTGTCTTTCATTCTCTTACCCTCTTTCATTCTTTCTTTTCTTTAGATATAGCTTGTTATTCTGCCCAGGATTGTCTAAAACTTCTGAGCACAGATGATAAATTCAGCCTCAAGAGTACCTAAAGAACAAGCAATGGTTACTACAACCAGCTTAGAAAATCAGACAGGTTTCTGAAGCAGATAAGCAATGCTAAAAATCTCTGGTGAAACCAAATATTACTTTGGATCCTTCAAATTTTAATGAAAAATGTAGAGAATATGAAGCTCTATGAAAATTTCAAAAAGCAGCAGCATAAGAAAGCCAACAAAAGAGAACAACATATTGGCATTTGCATACAAGAAATTTCAGAATCAACATAATTAATAAATACAGATAATGAAATTTGCAAAATAAATATTTAAATGAAAGAAATTCATCATAAAATCAAATTTAAATTCTAGTTTTCCAAAAAGTGAATAATATAATGGATTCAATAAACATAGTTATTAATCTAGAACCTGCATTGATAATATTTAATGAACTGAAACAAAATCAGAAAAATTAAAAGATAAAATAGCAAAGAAAATATAAACTATGAGTCAGATCTCACGGAAGGACTGAACATTCATGTAAGTAAAGTTCAACAGAGTAGGGAAATGGCAAAACTATTTTTGAGTAGAAAAATAATGTATTTTTTTCAACATAAATGAAAGAAATCTATCCACAAATTCTAAAAGCTATTCACTGCCAAGAGGCACAATGCCAATATAAATCCCATGTAAATATAACTCAGAAGCTGAAAATTAAGTACAAAGGCAAAATCTTAACTGAGCTTGATAAAATAAATATGTTCTCTACCCAAACAGTGAGACTGACAGTAAAACTCCTCCAGAGAAGAAAAGAGAGTGAAAGAAATAGAATGATGTCTAGATGAGAGACTATGAATAATCATCATTCTAGAGTTTTACAAAATCCTAATAATAAAATAAAGTAAAATCTTGTGTTTTCTTAGGTGTAAAGAACATAAAACTTAAAAGGCAAATAATAACAAATTCATTTCTTTGGTTATTTTCATTAATGATAAACTCCTTTAGAAGGACAGAAAGTGAATGATGTGAAAACACAGACATGCAAAAATGCTGAAATAAAAATAATTATGAATTAGTACATTTGACCATGATAATCCCTCTTGAGGTTTTAATATGGAAAGTAAGGTACATGACAAGAGTGCAAAATTCTGTGCACAAAAATACAAAGTTCTATGGCCCTAAGCTTACTAGGTGGAAAAAAATGGATAAAGTATAATTGCAACAGATATGTCACTGAAATTGAAAATATTAGAGAATACGAAAGGTAAGTGATAGCGGACCAACTGGAGACAAAAGTTCAGAGTGGGGTAAGCGGTGTGTCTCCACCGGCCCAGTAGCAATGGTTTTAGGTGTGTACTCAAGCAGTGAGAGTGGTCTAATAGAACAGTGGGGGGTAAGGCCCGCAGTACTGTGCAAGAACATAAAGCCAATACTTAGAGTTTTAGAGACCTTATTGTCTGAGGCTGAACACTCAATTCTGTCATTGTGGTGTCAAAGCCCCAGACCTTGAGTAAACAAATGGATGTAAATGTTTTCCATAAAATATTATTTCCCTAAGCAAATAATAGGCAGGAATTCATGTAACCCTCAGTTAGGATACAATACAACAGGAATTATTCTTTCCCCCGCCATTTAGTGGAGGACTGTGTGATCTTTCCTCTTTGAGTATGGTTCCCAGTGTCACCTGTTCTGAGCTCACTACGAACAGAGGGTTTTTAAGTGCCCCAGCTTTGGGGGTTGGGATTGGCCATGTTCAAGGTTAACACTGATATAAAAAAAGGATTGAGGATGCAGTGTTTCACTATTACATTTACATGATGTGTTTCACAATTACATTTACAGTATGTTTATATGGAGTGATGGAGTGAACAAGACCACCGTAGAACATACAGTTTGTATCCATAAAACGCCACTTATTTCTGGAAAGTTTGAAAACACACGCTTAAGGAATAGATTCATACTAGATTTCCACTATAGAGACATGAGAGTAACTAGCTATGAAGTTAACAACAATGGCTGTCAGTAAGTGGCTCATTTGTCCTGAGCAAGAGTCCAGAAATTTGTTGCTACTGATGTCACATTTTTAGAAGGACAGGGCAAGATGAGAGAAGGGGGAAGAAAGAGAGAGAGAGAAGAAGGAAAGGAAGTAAGACAAAATTATTCACTGTCGAGGAATGGATAAAATAGACAAAACTCTGTGTGTCCTATTTTCAGGTTTGTTTTTTTTTGTTGTTTTGTTTTGTTTTCCAGTACTGGGAATCGAACTCACGACCTTGCGCTTACCAGGCAGGCGCTGTGCTGCTGAGCTAAATCCCCAGCCCCATGTGCATCCTATTTTCATACTTTGCAAAATAACATGTGCTCAAGTCATATACACAAAATTAACTAAATATACAATGAACTGGAGCCATAAAAATACAAGAAGAGTTTGATTTAAAAGACCTATAATTAGATCACGAATTCCTAATATTCGAGCAAAACTGTCTCACTTATGAGGGCCTGTTTTTGCAATAAATAAAGATAAGGATGACGTGGTCCAAAGCGCATTAGTGGGATAATATGAATGACTCTGCCCTGCCTGTGGTTTCCCCACCCTCCACCAACAGGTATAAAGGGCTCTTGTCAGACAGTGACATCTAGACACAACACACCTACTTCTGAATCCTCAGCTAAACAGTTCACGCCTGACACCATGTGCTACTACGGCAACTACTACGGTGGCCTAGGCTGTGGCTATGGCTGTGGCTATGGCTATGGTGGCTATGGTGGCTATGGAGGCTATGGTGGCTATGGAGGCTATGGTGGCTATGGGGGCTATGGTGGCTATGGTGGCTATGGTTATGGCTGTTGCCGCCCACTGTGTTGTAGAAGGTACTGGACCTGTGGCTTCTACTGAGGAATTTCCACAGATTCTTATCTTCCTGTTTTACCAAAATTACCTCCAATATTTTTCAAACAATAACTTTTAAAAAATTCTTCACTCTCTATTAAATTATCTAAAAATATAAAATATACAATATGCCATTTCAATTCATCAGTATCCGTTGAATAATGGAATCATTTTTAAAGAAGTTTCTGTATTCGTCAATAATTTTATATAAAACAATCAAATTTTCCTCTGAACTTTTGTATAAACAGATGTATTATTAAATAAAATATTTCTCTCTGTATATGGCTTTATTATTATTTAACATTATGAGTTTTGCCTACATGTTTGTGTATTTATGTGTCACTCATCACATGTGTGTATTTGTTATGCTGTGGTAGAAAAGGAAAGACAGAGAAATAAAGATGGGGATGCTCTTTGCCATAATTTGAGGTATCAACTGAATGAGTAAAAACATCAATTCTTTCCCACAAATCGTACAAATTTGCTCTTATATATGTCTTTGAATATCAACTATGATTTTTATATTCTTGTGCTCCTCACCTATGTTTATAAAATGGTTCCTGTACAATAAGATCTGCATTCACATCAGATTATTCAACGTTGTGTGTATCAGTGTGCTTAGTGCCATTCACAACTCTGCTGCTTGGATTATTTCAGCTGGAGCTCTACCTCTCAAACATGTTTCTCATGTTTGAGAAATGATTACAGGTATTTTCTTAGTCACTTTACCTGTTGCGGCACAGAATTCCTAACACTCATACAATAAAGGAGGAGAGGTTTAGGTTGGCTCATAGTAGGATGGCTTCCAAGTGGAAAGAGCATGGTGAAAGGCTGATAAGGTATCAGGGGATAAGGTATTCATCTCCTGGCAGCCAAGAACAGAGAAAACAAGAGGTAGGAAGGAGATGTGCCCTTCAGGTCACAGCCCTATGACTGGACCTTAACCAAGCCCATATCCTAACAGCACACTGAACTGCTGAAACTTTAGTGATGAACATGCCTCTGAGTACAGCACTGCCATGGTCAAATCACCATTCAAAATCTCTGCCTCTGAGTGCATGAATGTTTGCAGGGGCATTCTTTCTCTAAACCATGACAGGTGTTAGCATAGTGAAAATATCAGCAAGACTAATGACATTCAGACTTAGCAACAGTGCACAAAAGAGTGTCTCAATATACACCTCTTCATATTTACTGTTTAGAAAATATTTGCATTACCAATAGCAAGAATTGGCCTTATAGAACCATGTGATATTTCCTCAGAGACAAAGTAACATTAGTTTTCATCCCAGATTTTTGAACTTTATCCACTGTTATGTGCTCATGCATGCTGATTTTCTCCAGGTGAAATTGGCTTCCATTCTAAAAGAAGTTAGATGTCACTTTGGAAACTCCAACTGACACCATCAAATGAAATAAAACCTTGATGGAAAAAGAACAGAATAAATAGACCAGTGCATTGAAGATGGAGAAATAAGAAAAAAGTGGGTTCAAATTCAACTGCTTTGATCCTAGTAAGTAGGCTGCTACCAAATCTAACAAAGCACAGCTGGAGACGTAACAAACCATAATCCTGAAAGTGATGTGCTAATCAGTGTTGGGCTTAACACAAAGCAAAGTTCCTCTTCAAGGTACATTAAAAATTCTAAAATTGCAAGAGTCTGTTTCCTAGGATGACCACAAGAATCATTTGAAACTTAGAACTTTGTCCATGTCAGTCTAACTAGAAAATAATCCCTAGAGTACCGAATACACCAAGAATAATCACCCATAATTTAAAAGGGAGCATCTCTTGTAGAGTGGATCAAAACAGAGTTAGATAGATCTTTACCTAGAATTTTATATTATGTTAGACTGTGCTCGAATTATGACAACCAGCTTCTTTCTTTTCTTCCTCCTTTTCTTCTTTCTTTCTCCCAATTTCTTTCTTCCATTCTTTCTTTCTTTTAAATGGACTGTCTAAAACTTCTGCATTCAAGTGATTCTTCAATCTCAGCCTCCTGAGTAACTGAACTACAAGCCAGCGTCACCACACCCAATTGTGACAGTCAGACACTTCTGAAGAGCCTATGAACCACCACAAAAATCTCTATGAGTAAATCCAATGTTCTTTTGGGTCATCTATAATTTTATTAACAAATGTCAAGCATATGAAATCCTGTGGAAGTATATAAAAACAGACAATAAAATCAATCTAAAATGTAAATACCATGTTGGAGTTTTCAGACAAGAAATGTTAGAATAGATATAATTAATTAATACAGCATAATTAAACAGAAATTGCAAAACATATACTAAAATTTGAAAAAGCACTATAGACTCCAATAGAAATTCTACCTCTCAAAAAGTGAATAATGAAATTAAAAACTCAGCTATATGAAGTCAGTCGCTTCACTGAACCATACACTGGTATAGTCAACTGAAGCAAAAAAGAAATATTAGAATATACTATACTGAACATAATATAAAGGATGTGTGACATCTGAAAATGGGCAAAATATGCATGTAAGTAGAATTCGGGAGAGGAAGAAAATTAAAATAAATAATTTTTGAGCAGGAAAATATTGTAGATTTTTATCAAAACAATTGAAAGAGATCTACTCATAAATTCTAAAAGCTATTCATTACCAAAAGGTAGAATGCCAATTAAAATTACATGTATGTATAACTCAGTAAATAAAATTAAGAGCTACCTCAAAATCTCTTTGAAATACACAAAATGAATATGTCATATAAAAAGAAAAAAATAACGCTCACAATGAAATGTCTTTATAAAAAAACAAGAGCTAGAAGAAAATATAGTGACATATTAAGAACATATTAGGAATAGCAATCTATAAATCACACAGTTAAAATTGCTAATATTGATAATATCACGTTTTCTTAAATGTAAAAACTAAATAATATTACAAGCAAAATAGTGAAAACATATTTTTCAGTTATTTACAATAAGAAATGATAGTTTTATTCCAGAAGAAGAAAAATGGATGAGGCAAAAACACATGTGTTCAAAAATTAATGAATATAATTAAAATAAAAATGAATGTTTACCATGCTCATATGATAATAATTCCTTTTAAAATTTTTACATGTAGAAAATGACACATGACATGAGTATCATAAATAAGAATGTTCACAAAAACATCTAGCTTGAAGGCAGTAAGCTTACTAGTAAAGGAAAATGAATAACATATACTGCAACATACTGTCATAAGTCAGTGCAGCTAGAAAAGACAGAAAATACAAGTTGAGTGGGTACTGGAACAACTGGAATGAAAAAGCTGAATTTTGGACAAGTCATATGTCTCTTCTATGACCCAGCATTATTGATTCTAGGTATTTACTTAGCCAATATGACTATTCTTTCAGATCATTCATGGAAGGGCAGACACTTTCATACACTTGCATACACTAAATGAACATTTTAAAATAGTCAATAAGAATAGATATGCCATAATAGTCAATATTTTGGGGTTTGTAGGTCAGGGTCTCAAAATCAATTCTGCTGTTGTTATGTCAAAGGAGTTCAAACTTTGTGTAAACAAATAACTATGAATGTTTTCCTATAAAATACTATTTACTCCCAAAATAATGGGAAATAATCTATGCATAAATTAGGATATTATACTACATTATATTATTAGGACATTAATGCAGCAGTACATGCTTCTTACTCCTTTAGCATGGTTACCAATGTCAATTCTTCTAATCCCTCAATGGACAGAGTGTGTTTCTACACCTTTGCCTTTGGGCTTGGCCTGTTTCACGATTACAGCTACAAAACATTTTTATATATATAACAAAAAGAAACATAATACACAAAGTTTCTGTTCATAAAATGTTCATTTAGTGTATGCAAGCTTTGCAATAATTTATCAGGGAGTAAAATCAGATTAAAGGTCCACTGTGTACACATTTAATAGTCATTAGCTGTAAAGTTAGCAATAATAACCAATAGCTACTTCATTTCTCATGAGCAAGATTCAAGAAATAAAAGGGAAAGAGGGAAGGTTGGAGAAATATATATATTATATATATATATATATATATATATATATATAGAGAGAGAGAGAGAGAGAGAGAGAGAGAGAGGAGGGAGGGGTGTTTCCTTTGTGGAGGAATGGAAACAAAACAAAAATAAAAATAATTTGCAGTGTAACATGAAATCAATCAGGTCCTGTGTAAACAATGTACTAAATATAGAAGGAACCAGAGCTTTGTAAGTGGAACAAGAGTTTCATTTTACAGGGCTATAATTACAAGATGGAATCTTACAATGGAGCAAAATTATCTCAACTATGAAAGATTTGTTTTCTCAACACATAAAGTCATTCAGGATGTTGTCCAAAGCTCATTGGTGAGATAGTATGATGCTGCTCTGCCTGTGGTTTTCCCCACCCACCACCATGGAAGTATAAAAGGCTCTAGGCAGACAGTGACATCAAGACACAGTATACCTACTGATACACAACAGTCCACTCCTGATACCATGAGCTACTACGGCAGCTACTATGGCGGCCTGGGCTATGGCTATGGTGGCCTAGGCTGTGGCTATGGCTGTGGCTATGGCTATGGTGGCTATGGTGGCTATGGTGGCTATGGTTATGGCTGTTGCCGCCCCCTGTGCTGTAGAAGATACTGGTCCTATGGCTTCTACTGAGGAATTCCCACAGTTTCTTAGCCTATTGGCTACAACCTGCTGTTTTTCTGGAGTTATATCCAATGGTTTCCGTGATAAATTATCAAATGTCTTCAAAAACATCAAACAAATACTAACTTAAAAAGTAAGATTCAGCATGTGACTTGTTTCCTCAGCATTGATCAGATTATGTGACAATTCACAGAAAATTTTCTGTATTATCCTTATAATGCTGTGTAAAATGTGATGAAATTTGACTCTCAAAGCTTGTATAAGATGTATCATTTAATAAACTGTATTTCATCATAAATTTGCTTCGTTACTGTTTACATTATGATTCTTGCTTATATATGTGTGTGTGTTTGTCAATGGTTAGTCACAAATGTGTAGGGTGGTGTCGTGAGAAGGGATGAGCAAAAGACAGACAAGCCCAAGGGGATGTGTGGAGGTAAGAGGAGTCACTTTTGCTATAATTAGGCATCTAAGCAGCTGAATGGGTAAAAGTATAAATTCTTTCACACAGATCATACAAATCCATTTTTATGCAGTAAGTTCCTCTCTTATAGACACTTAAGTTGCAAACTTTCACAGATACAAGCACACCTCACATTATGAGCATTTAGAGAGGCAAACAAACCACAGAAGTAGCTCACCTGTGTGCCAGGCATTGTCATGGCTGTGCTGCAGTGTGTTTATTGTACAGTGTGATCGTGTACAGTGGAACAGTGCTCAGTCAGAGCCCCGGATGTCCACAAGCAAGGGGAAAGCAGTGGTGATGTGGAGGGGACTGCTAGGAAGCACAAAGAGTGTACACTGAACATATATTTGTGTCAAAGGTATATCAAACTCACTGTTTTGGACTTAGGAACAAATATGACTTTCATTTCCCCCAGAGTTGAACACGTCGCTAAGTCAGAGACTTATTGTATTGGTTAACAGATATGTCACCCATTGAAAGTTGACGCTCAAACTCCTCTACAAAAACAAATGGCGGGCTGGGGATCTAGCTCAGAGCCTGCCTGGCAAGCACAACGTCGTGAGTTTGATTCCTGGTACCGGGAAAACAAAACAAAACAAAACAAAAAAGTAACAAATGGCTCTGGGAGAAAATACCATAATATGTTATACACAGATTTGAGTACACATCAATGTAGAATTTCACACAATAACAAATACCCACACATCAAATAGACATAGTAATAAAATATAAGACCTTATTTTAAAGAATAAAAACGTAAAATTTCTAGCCAATTAGTGAGAAAATTTATTTCTTTAAATTATACCATTATGATATATTTAGGTAGAAGATAACTAATGGAGACAAAACACATACATTCAAAAATAATATAATTATTTAAAAGCAGAAATAAATTTTAACTGTACACATATAGCAGGATTTACTTTTCAGGTTCTAATATACAAAAATGAGTTATATAACAAGAGTATCATAAAAACCTCAGTACAAAAGAATCTAGAGCTAAGGTTTTAAACTTATTAGTAGAAAGAAAGAGCAGCATGTATTGCGGTAGACAGCATTAAATTAATGAAATTCAAAGAGTCTTAAAATGTAGAAGTTCAACTAGTGAAGCTGCGTTAAAAAGTTGAATGCAGAAAATAAATAGACTCATCCATAACATTACTGGGTGTAGGTGTGTATCCTGACAAAATGCCTGTTCTTTTTTTTTTTTTGGTTTTTCTCTGGTACCGGGAACCGAACTCAGGATTTTGCGCATACTAGGCAGGCGCTTTTGCCGCTGAGCTAAATCCCCAGCCCCCAAAATCCCTGTTTTTACAGATTATCAGTCTGGGGAACACAGACATTCTGTGCAGGGCTACAAAGTGAACAAGCGGGGCTGGGGATTTAGCTCAGCGGCAAAGCACCTGCCTGGTAAGCACAAGGTCGTGAGTTCAGTTCCCGGTACCGGAGAAAAACAAAAAAAAAAAAACAAAAAAAAAAACCTAAAAAACAAAGTGAACAAGCAGCAAACAAATATATAAAAAAACGTTCAACATCGCTGGTCATTGGAGAAATGCAAATTAATATAAGGCTGAGATTCCACCTCATTCCAGAAAGAATGGCTGTCTTCAAGTAATCTACCAATAACAAATGCTGGAGAGGCAGTGGGGAGAAAGGAACCCTTTTGCATTATTGGTTGTGAATGCAACCACTGTGGAATCAGTGTAGAAAAGCCTCAAAAAAATTGGATTAGATGTTCCACTTGACCCAGCTATTCCACTTCTGGGTATTTTTCCAGAAGAATAAAAAAATAAATAAAAAATCATACCACAGAGGTATATGTGTACCCATGTTTATAGCAACACCGTTTGTAACAGCTAAATCTTGGAAACAACCCAAATGCCCATTGACTGGGGAATGGATAAAAAAAGATGTGTTAGGGGCTGGGGATATAGCTCAGTGGCACAGTGCTTGCCTTGGAAGCATGAGATCATGAGTTCAATTCCTGGTACCACCACCAAAAAAAATAAATAAATGTGTTTTTTTATGCGACTGAGTACTACTCTGCCATACAGAAGGATAAACTTGTGACATTTCAAGGTAAATTGATGCACTTTGAGACCATACCCTTAAGTGCAATAAATCAGCCAGCTGACTACATTGCTTCTCTGGTGTGAGAAACCAAAAGTGCAAATAAGGACCAAAGTGTGTAATAAGTATTATGAAATGGGAAGAAATTGTTCTAAAGAAAGGGGAACTATGCAGGTGTGGAGGAAAGAAGAAAAAGAGAAAAGTGTTGAAAGAAGGGCAAATGGAAACAAAGCTTTGTAAATAAGGAAGGAAAGAGGTTGAAGGGAGAAGAAGGTATTGGGGAAGAAAATAGGAATCAAGATATATCATTTATAGACACAAGTTCCCTATAATGAATAATATATATATAGATGAATAATATAGCATATGTATTGATGTCTTAGACATTTACCTTTTTGCTTTTACCTGATACTGACAACATAATAAAGGAGATGCTTATATTATGAATATTATAATATATATAGATGAATAATATAATATATATAATAATGTTAATAATATATATTTATCCAATAAAATTTAAAAACCAAAAATATATCTTTTGAATTTTCTCAGGTCTTAACATCTGTCTGTCTCAACACCCATTTCTGCTATTGTAATGCCAAACCAGACACACTTCCTGTACATAAGAATGGGTGTGAATGTTTTACTATCAAATATTATTTACCAAAACAAATCATGGACAATAGCTGTGCATTTCGGGGTTTGATATTATTCAACATAAATGGTGCTTTCTTCTCCCACCTTTAGGGAAGGATTATATTTTCCTTTCCCATTAAATATGGTTACGGATGTCAGTATATCCTTAGCTTACTGGGGTCATGGCATGTACTAGTGCGTCATGTTCCTGGGATCAGCCTGGGATCAGCCTGGGATTTGAGGTGTCCGCTTTCTTAGTGCTGGACAAAGTTCCCAACACACACAGCAGAGTAGAGGTTTCAGGTCCCTCACAGGTAGAGGATTCAGTCCGAGCTCAGCTGACTATGAGTAAGAAAGAGCAAGTTGGAAGGGCATGGCTGAGGAAAGCAAAAACCCTGCGGGCTTAGTGCAGCCAGAAAATGGAGAGAGAAGGGAGGAGCGCAGAAGGACACAACCCCTTCCAGGCCCGCTGCGTGACACAACCCGTCCGCACGTCCCCCCTGCCTAACAGCACACTGACTCATAAATGAATCAGTGGATTAATTCACTGATGAGCACAGAGCCGACGATCCAATCACCTTCCCAAACTCTGTCTCTGAATTAATGAGACTTGCGGTACATTCCAGATTCAACCCATTAACACAAGTGACGACAGATACATATGGATGGAGATTTTCTCTGCATATCTGTGATTTCTCTGCTGTTTTGACACGATTTACATAGAGAACTTGCACCCTGAACTCCCACATCTCACAATGAACTCAAGAGGTATGGCCTGTAAAGGGTTGGTTGGGAAGGTGTATCTCTCTACCTAATTCCTCCTTTCCTTCTCCCCTTCATGGGTGCATGACATGAAGAGGTGACACTTTACCTAGGCTTTTTACCATGCTGCTTCTGCCTGGGAGCCAGCCAAGGGTACACCAACATAAAGGACTCTTCTGTCATGTTGTCAGTATCAGGTCAAAGCAAAATGTAAGTGTCTAAGACATCACCTGTAATCGTGCTCTAGGCAGAATATTTTTTTAAAACAGAAAGCATTTTTCAAGTGATAACTAATATAGTCCAACCACTGGTGTTTCTCCCTTCCTTCGAATTTCCCCACCCTCCCCTACCTTCTTCTCTCTTTCTGTCTTAATATCTTTCTCTTCTACAACATAAAAAATTCACATTTGTGACGAATCACACAAGAACACAAAACCATATAAGGAAAACTCATAATATAGGAGCCAACAACAGCAACAATTACGATGACATAATTTATTTAATAAAAAAATTTGCTTATACAAAACTGGAGAGTCTAATTTGATTATATCTTACACAGCATTATAAAAATAATAGGGAAACTTCTACAATTTATCTCATTGTTCAGTAGATACTGGTGAATTAAAAAGACATGCTGCCTATTTTTGGTTTTCATGTATTGTAGTTTGTAGTTGGTATTTTGAAAATATCAAAAATTTATCATGTAAAGAAAATTGGAGACTGTTGCAGTAAATCAGGAGGTTGTAGCCAATAGGCTAAACAGCTGAGGAAATTCCTCAGTAGAAACCATAGGAACAGTATCTTCTACAGCCCAGGGGGCGGCAACAGCCATAACCATAGCCACCATTGCCACCATAGCCATAGCCACAACCATAGCCACAGCCTATTCCGCCATAGCCATAGCCCAGGCCACCAAAGTAGCTGCCGTAGTAGCACATGGTGTCAGGAGTGAATTACGCAGTTGAGGATCTAGAAGTTGGTGTCTTGGTCTGGACGTCACTGTCTGCAGGGGCCTTTTATATCCCCTTGGTGGTGGGCGGGGAAGCCGCAGGCAGTGCACCATCCTATCATGTGACCAATGAGCTTCAGACAATGTCATAAAGGTTGTTACTAACTGTAAAAACAAAATCCTCATTACTGAAATCATTTGGCTCTTATGCCAGGAATTCATCATCCAATTATGGCCCTTAAAAACAAAACTGAACATATGACATGATTACAAGTTATGGCACAAAGCATGAAAATAGCACATTTTATTTTTGTTTTCTTTCCATTCCTCCACAGGTACTAGTATTTCTTTTCTTTCTTTTCTACTCCCTCCCTCCTCCCTTTGTACTTCTATATTTCATTTGTTTGTCTCTTCACCCCTTCCCTTTCCTCCATCCAACCCTTTCATCCTTCTTTCTTTATGCCCCACACTTTCTGAAGCTCTTATATCTAGAAAAGTCTTGATTCTTACTCAGATGGGCTGTTACTGCTAATGTTGGGGTAGACCATATCATATGTGTTTGCAGTTGAAGTTTAATCTGAAATTATTCCTTGTGTAAATGATTTCAAACTTCCAAAAAATAAGTAACCACTGTACAGGTAGTAACTCTATATTCTGTGCTTGTCTGTGTCACTCCATATACATGTATTGATATAATCAGAAAACTCCACAGTTCAGTTAGATGCTCCGTCCATAAATCTGACTTATTTTTTTCATACTTCTGTACTAAAAAATCAGTGTTTACCTTTGACTAGGCTACAAGCACAGATATCCGCCTGTCCACGGTGAGCTTAGAACAAGTGATAATTGTAATCATACACAAACGGGAAGGAACATACAGTACAATGCTAATGGTGAGAAAGGAAAGAATAATCCCTGCTGTTTAATACCCTAATTTAGTGTTATACAAACTCTTATGGTTTGGGGGTATAATATTTCATAG
>NW_004955407.1:30238815-30247781 GCF_000276665.1 Chinchilla lanigera
TAATTTCATTATATTTTACACAGCATTATGAAAATAATAGGGAAACTTTTCTACAAAGTATCATTATTCAGTAGACACTTATGAATTAAAAAAGCGTGTTACATATTTTTGCTTTTCGTGTATTGTAGTTTGTAGTTGGTGTTTTGAAAATATTAAAAATTTATCATGTAAAGAAAATTGGAGACTGTTGCTGTAAATCAGCAGGTTGTAGCCAATAGGCTAAGCAGCTGAGGAAATTCCTCAGTAGAAACCATAGGACCAGTATCTTCTACAGCCCAGGGGGCGGCAACAGCCATAACCATAGCCACCATAGCCACCATAGCCATAGCCACAGCCATAGCCACAGCCTAGGCCGCCATAGCCATAGCCCAGGCCACCAAAGTAGCTGCCGTAGTAGCACATGGTGTCAGGAGTGAATTGCACAGTTGAGGATCTAGAAGTTGGTGTCTTGGTCTGGATGTCGCTGTCTGCAGGGGCCTTTTATACCCCCTTGGTGGTGGGCGGGGAAGCCGCAGGCAGTGCACCATCCTATCATGTGACCAATGAGCTTCAGACAATGTCATAAAGGTCTTTACTAACTGTGAAAACAAAATCCTCATTACTGAAATCATTTGGCTCCTATGCCAGGAATTCACCATCCTATTATGGCCCTTAAAAACAAAATTGAACGCATGACATGATTACAAGTTATGGTACAAAGCATGAAAATAGCACATTTTATTTTTGTTTTGTCTCCATTCCTCCACAGGTACTAGTATTTCCTTTCTTTCTTTTCTACTCCCTCCCTCCTCCCTTCCTTCCTCCCTTTGTACTTCTATATTTCCTTTGTTTGTCTCTTCACCCCTTCCCTTCCTCCATCCAACCCTTTCATCCTTCTTTCTTTATGCCCCATACTTTCTGAAACTCTTATCTCTAGAAAATTCTTGATTCTTACTCAGATGGGCTGTTACTGCTAATTTTGGGGTAGATCATATCATATGTGTTTGCAGTTGAAGTTTAATCTGAAATTATTCCTTGTGTAATGATTTTAAACTTCCAAAAAATAAGTAACCACTGTACGGGTAGTAACTCTATATATTCTGTGCTTGTCTGTGTCACTCCATATACCCGTATTACAGATATAATCAGAAAACTCCACAGTTCGGTTAGATGCTCCGTCCACAAATCTGACTTATGTTTTTCATACTTCTGTACTAAAAATCAGTGTTTACCTTTGAATAGGCTACAAGCACAGATATCCGCCTGTCCACAGTGAGCTTAGAGCAAGTGATAATTGTAACCATACATGAAGGGGCAGGCACGTATAGTACTGTACTAATGGTGAGAAAGGAAAGAATAATCCCTGCTGTTTAATACCCTAATTTAGTGTTATACAAACTCTTATGGTTTGGGGGTATAATATTTCATAGAGAAACATTAACATCCATTCATTTCCACACGGTCTAGGGGTACTTTGACACCACATCACATAATGTAGTGT
Organism: Chinchilla lanigera; assembly: GCF_000276665.1. NCBI lineage: Eukaryota > Metazoa > Chordata > Mammalia > Rodentia > Chinchillidae > Chinchilla > Chinchilla lanigera. The sequence continues at coordinate 30,240,296 of NW_004955407.1, forward strand.
TGAGATACTGACAGAGAAGCCTCCAAATTCCAAAATACTGGCTTTTTATTCTTATAAAATACTGTCTACATTCCTCGAACTGATATGTAAGAACACTTACATTGCTTGTGCACACATCACTTTTCCAAAAGTTAACTTTTTACCTTCAGTAGTTCTACTACCCACTCAATTTTTGTATTTTCTGACTCTCACAGATTCGTTGACTTATGACAATCTGTTGCAATATATTTTAATATTTCTTCTCTCCTAATGAGGTAAGTAGCCTAGAGCTATGTGTTCTGTGCATATTGTTTTACATGAGCTCATATATCTTATGAGCTCTGTATCTCATGAGCTTCATGTATCTCATGCATCCTATGAGTTCCATGTATCTCATTTTTTGTTTGTGAAAAACTCAGAAGGAATTATAATTGTTATAAGTACATGACTATCATTCCTTTTCATTTTAATTCATTACTTTTCAATGTACTTTTTGTCTCAACTCTCCTCTCCCTAGCAAATCCATCATTTCTAATTTTGAACAACTGAAAAAATGTGTTTTCCACTATTCATCATAACAATTTTATTTTCTTCATCATTGAGAGCATGTTTCATATTTCACTTATGCCTTTTACTTTATTTTGTCATGTGAGCATTTTTGACCATGAGAAATCCTACATTGCTGCCTGCACATAATTGTTCTTAAGTTATTGCTACTTTTCCTTCCAGCTCTCTTTCTATAGACAGTTTCACTGTCAGTTTTATCTCTTAGTAAGTAACATATTCATTTAATTAAAAATACGATTTGGGCTTTGTACTTAATTTTTAGTTAATGAAAGATATGCGTACATATCATTTTATTTTTTCTTTCTGTTTTCTTTTTCAAATTTTATTTTATTAGTACGTATTTGCAGTACCTAAAGTTTGCATTCATCTGAGGAGTATTTGCATGGACAAAGCAACTTGGTTCTCTTTAATCCTTTACTCCTCCCCACTGAGCTCACTCCAACCCTTGCTAATGCCCCTTTCCATTCTTTTTATTGTCATCCATATTGTTGTAATTGACATCCTTCCCCTTGGCAGTGAATAGCCTTGGTGATTTGCGGAGAAATGTTCCACTTTATATTTGTTTCTTTTACTGAATTCTAAATACTATACAGTTTTCCATCTCATGATATCTTGCACAGCCTTTGTATACTATTTAGTATATTGCATTCCACTTTTGTTATTTAGGCTTTAGTTGACTATACAGTACTAACGTATATTTCAGTTTTATAATTTACTTAAATTTATTGGATTCTTAACTGTATTACCTTTGATTTCATGCTGAATTTTTCCACCTTAATATATATGTATATAGTAGTTATGTTTCTTAATCTATTTTAATATTGCAAATTCCAATATGCTGTTTATATTTTAACTAGAATTTATAATTCATTGCCTCTTTTGTAGTTTTATTCAGTGTTCTCTGTGGTCAAAATTTTTTATTCAAATGATAGTCCACCCAAAATAGTTCTAGATTTCACCATATAGATTTCCGTGGTTCTTAGAAAATGTACATTTGTCTGAATTTATTGAATTGCTAACTATATAACTCACTTTTTTGAGAACTAGAATTTAAATTTAATTTATGATGAATTCATTTTTATATGTCAAATATCCTTTAATGACTTTTTATTTATGAATTATATCTGTTATATTATTTTTCATTTGTGAAGTCCAGTATGTTATTCATTTTAGTTAGATTTTATTATGTTACCTCTTTTCCATACTTCCACAAAATTTTCTATTGATACTGTTTATTAACATTATGAGGATCCATAAATACACTGGATCTCACATGGGAAGTTGTTTTGGTTGCACCTAGACTCTTGGAACACGTACGGTTTTCTGGGCTGGGTGTGGTGTCCCTCATGTATAGCTCTTTGCCTCTGGAAACTTAGTTGAAGGAACACTTGTGCTCAGAAATTGTTGGCTGTGCAATACACAGTTACAGATTCATCTACAAAAAGAAAGGAGAGAAGAAAAAAGAATGAGAAAGAAAGAAAGAAGAAAGAAAGAAAAGGAGGGAAAGAAAGAGGTAGACCAACTGCCATATTTCAAGCAAAGACTATCATGGGATAAGGTTCTTGGCCAGGATCTGTTTAACTCTAGGCCTACCTTATAAGAGGTATTTTTTTTTCAATTGAGAGTGGCTCTTAGCAAGTTCTGAACTCTCTGGATTATTTACTCCACAGTTTGATATGGGTAAAATCTCTTAAAATAGTCTACTCTCCTCTTAGGATACAAACCTATGCAATTTCAGAATTTGTCAGTTATCTCACGGTAAAAATTGTTTCATGTTAAACTCGATATTTTGATGTTATATCATTTCCAGGATGGTATTTTTTTAAGTTTTTATTTTTTATTGCTCATCTTCGCAACACAGAATAATCAGATCCTCCGTAAGTAGTTGGTACATGTATGCAATAAAATTTAATAAGTTTTTCATCTCTATCCCAGTCCATTCTCTCTCATATATTGATTCCCTATTGATCCAACTGTAATTTGCTAAACTTAAGGGTGGATATAAAATTTGGCTGGTGTTTCTCCCTACCTTTGACTCCTTCCACTCTCCCCTACCTTCTTTTCCCTTTCTGTCTTAATATCTTTCCCACAACTTAACAACCACACACTTGTAACGAATCACACAAAAACATATAAGCAAAACTCATAATATAGCAGCCAACAACAGCAACAATTATGATGAAATAATTTATTTAATAATAAATCTGTTTATATAAAACTTGAGGGTTTAATTTCATTATATTTTACACAGCATTATGAAAATAATAGGGAAACTTCTCTACAACCTATCAAATTATTCAGTAGACACTTATGAATTAAAAAAGCATGTTACATATTTTTGCTTTTCATGTATTGTAGTTTGTAGTTGGTGTTTTGAAAATATTAAAAATTTATCATGTAAAGAAAATTGGAGACTGTTGCAGTAAATCAGCAGGTTGTAGCCAATAGGCTAAGAAGCTGTGGAAACTCCTCAGTAGAAGCCATAGGACCAGTATCTTCTACAGCACAGGGGGCGGTAACAGCCATAACCATAGCCACCATAGCCACCATAGCCACCATAGCCACAACCACAGCCATAGCCATAGCCCAGGCCACCAAAGTAGCTGCCATAGTAGCACATGGTGTCAGGAGTGGATCGTGCAGTTGAGGATCTGGAAGTTGGTGTCTTGGTCTGGATGTCACTGTCTGCAGGGGCCTTTTATACCCCTTTGGTGGTGGGTGGGGAAACCACAGGCAGTACACTATCCTATCATCTGACCAATGAGCGTCAGACAGTGTCATCCAGATCTTTACTAATTGTGAAAACAAGATACTCATTATTGAAATCATTTTGTTCCTATGCAAAGAATCCACCATCCAATTATGTCCCTTAAAAAACAAACTGGACATAACAAAATATGTTTGATGAGTTAGATATGTTTAACTGATTGAAACATTATTCAAAGAATTCATACACCAAAATATCAAATGGTACCCCATTAATATGCATAATTTTTTGTTCTTAAGTTTCAGCTACAAATAATCATAAGATGACTCCTCAAATCTTAAAGATAAATAGCACTAATATATTTTTCATGTGTTTTGGAGCTCACTAGAATTAGACCAACATAATCTGGAAAATAAGAATCAATAAACTTTTAAGGAAGACAAGAATCACTTGTAAAAAACCGAGATCTACAATTTAATGAAAGCCAGATTATTTTGGCCTCTAAATGCAATATGATTATAGCAATGACTGCCTTAGATACCTACATTTGTATGCTAGGAAATATGTAAATGATTTTAAGCTCGATATTCATAACGATTTAAAATCAGAAATAAAAATAGTTGGCAAGTGTAAATAGGTAAATTCTTTTATGCTTTATACTGAAATTGTATACAGCAGAAGAGAAACAAATAGTAAAATTTATAAATGTTTTAAAAATAGATCAAAAGAAGCCTATTTGTGCAAATCTATTTGTGCTATTATCAAATATTGGCAAAAAATAAAATCCACAATCTTCAAAATCGGAAAAGGTTTTACTTAAGAGCTACCACTAAATAGAAACAGGTGTAGTCAAAAGTATAATCACTTTCTGGCACTGGGACAAAATATTGACACGCACAGCTCGAAAGAGGAAGGGTTTAATTTGTCTCACAATGTCAATCCATTGATCCAATTATCTCTCTTGGTTCCACCTCTGAATATTGCTATACTGGGGATCAAACTCTTAATACATAAGGGCATGAGGTCTTGTTATTTAAGCCATAAGAGTAGTATTCTGAGATATGAATGCCATGTGAGTTTTGTATCAAATTCTGATTAAGAAGTACTTTGTGTCTGAAAATTCACCATGCTCTAGTATTAAGATGTTTTTGTACTTTTATGTGATATAATATACAAGAATGTGGTTCTTTTAAAGACCATGAAAATATGATCAAATACACAAGGCAGGCATGAAAATATGATCTGCTAGACAAGGCATGCCTTCATCTGAGAACAGCTGAACAAATTGCCAGAATTGTGCTAACAAATTACTGTTGGAAAGAAAGTGCACAGTACTTCTTACTTTCAAACATCCAGAAAATGTGAACAGAAAGCATATATTCTCCACTTTCACTTTCCTGTCTTATCTACATTATTGTGCAATATTTATTGCATTACAAGCCAATAGTGATGCATTATGATTAACTAAAGAGTGGAGTTTACCTTCGTTGCACATTCTAGGGAACTGAAATTGCATAATATATCCGCAGGACTGGTGACCTGCAGAATATTTTCATTATCCTAAAATCATCCCTTGCTTTACGTATTTATTTTTCCCTTTCCCTAAAATCTGTGGTTAGCCCTTAAACATATTATTGGCTAACTAGTTGTATCTTTTTCAGGTGTTACAGAGCATCACAGATATATAGTCTTTTCAGACTGGCTTCTTTAATGTATCAACATGCATTCAAATATCTTCTATGTTTTTCCTTACCTTGATAGTTAATTTCTTTTTAGTGCTGAAAAATATTCAATTTTCAAGATATACTACATTTTATCCACTCACGCAATATAGGACATTGTAATTGGTTCCAATTTTAGGCAATTATGAATAGCTTCTGTAAACCTCTATACACAGGATTTCATATGGATGTACATTTTCAATTCTTTTTGATAAATATTAAGAAACATATTTGCCAGATTGCAAAGTATATTTACTTTTGTATGAAACTGCCAAATTCTCTTCAAAGTAGCTGTACTATTTTGCACTAACACCAGGACGAACAAGCATTCCCATTACTCCCCATCTTTGTCAATATTTGGTATTTTTAGAGTTTTAAGTATTACTAGATCTGTAGTAGTGTCTCATTGTTATAATTTGTAAATTTTTAATAGCATATGATAGCATCTTTTCATCCACTCATTTATTATTTATAATTCTCTTTGGTGTCTGTTCAGACTACTGTCCATTTGTATCTGAGTTGTTTGTTTTCTTGTTATGGAGAAAATGCCTCATGTTAAAGTCGAAAGATCTGCCTTCAGGCATCCTGATGTTGCAGGAAAGAAATTGTGGTTACAAAGACTTCATTTAGGGCTGGGGAATTAGCTCAGCGGCACAGCTCCTGCCTGGCAAGCACGAGGTCGTGAGTTCGATTCCCAATACCGAAAAAAAAAACAAAGACTTCATTTAACCCTGTGGATTAAGAGATCTAAAAGATTTCTACTGAAAGTTATTACTTTTTTTCTCACAAACTATAGGAGATAGCATATTCAAAATTGAAAATGTTATGCCCCCGATGTGAAAATATTTAAGACAGGAATGTGAAAATGTGTATGTTATTCAAAATTATGATTACTTCATGCATCATAGTTATAGCATTATCTGGAAAGTACTCTCTTCCACACTTTTCTCACAATGCTTTATACTGTGTTAATGATTTTACAAGGTTACAATGAGCATAGAAATTAAAGATACTGTAAATCAAATGATAACATAAAATCCAACATTTACCAAATTGCCCAACATATATTCAGCACCTTGAGACTATTAAGAAAATGAATTAATAATATGGGGAAAATCATACTTCCTTCTTTCATGATTAATTGGCTTTACCAAATTTAGGCTATCTGAATAACCATCTTCATGATCTTAATTTCAGGTTTAAAAGCACCATTTGTGACTCAATGGTACTTTTTGTCTTTTTATATATAAAGGGAGGTGAAGGATTCCTGATAGGAATGTGAGCCCTTCTGTATAGGGGCCGGATGCAGTGACAATCACTACCATCTATTTCTGCCATTCTTAGGAGTTGACAGAGCAAATGACTTGCAATCGTTTTACCTTGTTAAGGCACATTCAGCGAAGGACTTATCAATGAATTAGGGTGGTTTTGACATGTTGTATTTACCTCCACATAAAATTTCTGAACGTATGGCCTGTGCATATTTTATTCAATAAATAGAAATTTTCCAAGTAAAATATTCAAATTATGAACTGCCTGCACTGATGTTTCTCATTCCCTTAAAAGATGTTAGTGAGTGTGCCCTCATTTTTCACTTTGATGTAGTCACTTCATAGTGCAAGTCTTTTCAGTCTTATAAAAGCTGCTACCCCATTGTCTATTTGGTTTCTTTGTATACCATATAAAAAGTTCCTGATTATATTAATGTTGCATTTGGATGAGCATAACATCTCAATGCATATTGAAGCTATTACTTTATTTTTCTCTAGATTTATTTTTATTGCACATCAAACAAATTTACCTTCAGACATAAAATACATCTGAAATGTATTTTTTTATGCAGTGTGGGATGCAGATCACATGTTGAAAATAATGTTTTCCAATGACACTTATTATAGGGTCTATCTTTTTCCATCATGTTTTGAAGCTTACTTGTATCTCATGTCTAGTGACTGCATACTGTTGATATCTCTGGAGCCTTCATTTTCCTACTTGGTCTTGTTTTCCATTATGTACCAATAAAACAGTCTTTATTACTGAAGCCGAATAATAAATCATGGCATCAGATATGTAAGTCTTTTACTTTGCCCTTCCTCAGCATTGTCTGAACACATTGTCTTTGACCTTACTATAAAATATGTAAAGTCATTGTTATTGTTTGTGTCTAGATGTCTCCCCAAAGCCTTATACAGTTCTGAGGACAGACTTTTTCGAGGTTGCTCAAGCTAGAGTTTATGATCGATTCACGGTCCAATGCTGGGATTATGGTTGTGAGTGCTGCACCTGCCCTACTGTGGGTAGCCTGCATACAATATAAGGGACAGAAAGAGTCTTTCCTCTATCATCATCTTCTTCTTCTTCTTCTTTCTTCTTCTTGTTCTTCTTCTTGTTCTTCTTGTTCTTCTTCTTCTTGTTCTTCTTCTTGTTCTTCTTGTTCTTCTTCTTCTTGTTCTTCTTCTTCTTCTTCTTCTTCTTCTTCTTCTTCTTCTTCTTCTTCTTCTTCTTCTTCTTC
>NW_004955407.1:30248220-30261935 GCF_000276665.1 Chinchilla lanigera
CTCCTTCTTCTTCTTCTTCTTCTTCTTCTTCTTCTTCTTCTTCTTCTTCTTCCTTCTTTTTCTTCTTCTCCTCCCTCTCCTCTTCCTCTCTCTCCCATCCATCCCTCTCCTCTCTCTCTCTATCTTCCTCTCTCTATCTCTACCTCTCTCTGTCTATCTCTTATTGGTTTTGCTGTGTTCTTCTGGTATGAACTGTTGCCCTCTGCCATGTTCCACTCAGCTTTGGAGCCAGCCAATTACAGACTGAAACCTCCCCAAACTTTAAGCTAAATAAACCTATCCTCCCCTTAAATTTGAGCATTGGGATTTTTCTCACGGCAAGCAGAGAAAAGAAACTAAGACAGTCACCTTGCCAATTTTGACCAAGACACATTTAATAATCTAAAATACTTTAGTATTATATTGATAGTCATACTTTTCACACTTTTACTAGAATACAAATTTGATGTTTTTCAAGCCTGCTGTTATTTTTTACTTTAAATTGGTTTTCACCTTTATTAAATTACTTCTCTATTGAAATGACCTCATGAAATTTTTGTTTTGTCTTTTATTTTGATCAGTGATGAAAGTTTCTTCTGTGTTTTAACATAATTTTGAACTCACAGAAAAGTTGCAAAATATTGCACTGTACTATTTTGTTCCCTAAACCATTTGAGAGTAATTTGCCAGTGTAATGCATCATCATTCCAGAATACTGTAAATGTGCATCATTTCCTAAATTCTAGGGAGATCGTTTTCCCCAAACAACATGAAACAACCCAGCAGAATGAGAAAGGGACTGTGATAGATTACTGACCCTCATTGTCAGGCCACATCCAGTTACACTAATGTCACAAGATTGTCCACTAGAGAAAAAGATTGAACATAGGGCTATATATACTGGACTTAGTTATTGCCTCATTAATCTCTTTGAATCTTGTATAGTTCCTGAGGCTGTCTTTGACTTTCATGACCTTGACATTTTTGAGGAAAATAGACTAAGTATTCTGAAAACTGTCTCTTGCTGTGGGTTTTTCTTACTTTTTAATGATGGCTAAATTTAGTTTTTGCATTTGTTGCAGGACTATTAAGCAATGATGCAGTGTTTTCCTCATTACTCAGATAGTACATAATTGTGATTTATTCCATTGCTAAGAATGTTACCTATAACTGATTACAGTGACTTCCATTTTTGTCCACTGTAAAGTACATTTCACTGCTTTATAATTAATAAGCATTTTCAATGAATTATTTTGCGACTATCAAAATATTCCACTTTCCAACAAGTATTCATCTAAAAGTTGTAGAACCTAGTAGTTTCCTGAACAGTTTATTACCACAGTACTTGTCAAATGTTAATTTTTATCAATATATTGTCTCTTCTGTGTTCATTAGTTGGTATGTCACATGTAGGAAAAGCTTCTTTTCACATTTTATTATACATTTCTGTTGATATAGTGGTAAATATGAATAGACTCATATTTCATGGAACAGTTATAATTTACTTGAATAAGAAACTACCAGTATTTAATGCTGTAACACTGGCAGATTTCACCAGCAGGAAGCATGAAGCTGGATGATTTGTTCCTTTTCAGGTGTGCAATATTTTCTCATCATCTTATGGAAGTTCTTTTGGCACAAAAGCTTTTTTTCCTCAACATTAGTATTAATTAATTTTTCCAAGGAGCTTGATCCCTCAATATTTTTTTAGCTGAAGACACTAATTTTAAAATAAAGATCAAGGAAATAAGTTCACTTATTGTTATTGACAGGTTGCTATTCCCACGTCTTCTCAATAGCCAAACTAGTGAGTATTTCCCCGTATAAAATATATTTTACATGGAGAAATACTTCTGCCATTGTATTTATTCCATAGCTAACTAGGTATGTTTCTACATTAAATTGTGTGTCCATGTAACAGATAGGGGAGCACTATGAGCACATGAAGAAAAAAAATGACACGTTCATACGTTAGGAGAATTAATATTATTAAAATGTCAGTACTATCCAACACTATTTATAGATTTAATACAATTCTTATGAAAATGACATTCTCAGTGTCATTTCAAAAATACAGAAAAGTCATCTGATATTTTGTATAAACCCCAAAAGAACCAGAAGGGCCAAAACTATCTTTAGAAAACTCAACAAAACTAGAAAAATCATAATTCCTGATTTCAAAATATATTAACCCACAGTAATCACAATAGTATGGCATTTAGGAGAAATGGAGATATTTTGACAAAAGAATATAAAATTTCAGTGATGCAGGCAGAGTGTGCCCCACAGATGTTTAGGTGACTAGTTAAATATGCACATACTGTCTCATTCTTTACTACATGCCTACTACTGGCCTATTACTATCTATGGGTAGACCAACCTGGGAAGTGACTTGGAAGACACATGTAATTGTAAATGTGATATATAAGAAAGGGAAGGAAGGGAAAAGAAAAAAATGGTGAGAAAAAGAGGAAAAAATGGAAACAAAGCTTTTGTAAATAAGGAGAGGAAGAGGAGTCGAAGGGGGGGTGGGGAATGGAAAAAAAATCAATCAAGTTATATCATGTATAGGTACAAAGTTCATATAATGAATGTAATCATTATGTATACCTAAAATATACCAATAACATTAACCAATAAAAAGGGAAAAAAGAAAGAATAAAATGCTGCTTAGTAGTCAGCAGAAAATACAGTATCAGTTTTCACTCAAAGACCTCGTGGTTTTCTCCTTTTTTAACAAAGTAATCTTTTTTCTCATACCTGGATCTGTGAGATGTAGGCAAGTGATATACCAACTATTAAATTTAGGAAATTCATTGTAATAAAAGATATTGAGTAAAATCATGCCGATAAAAGAAGTCCAGACTTCACAGAAAGGGCAAATTATCTCATAAGAAGCAAAACTGACTCAAATACATAACTGCCTGTCAGTCTAGGGGCGGGCCAGTGTTTTGGATGTGTTCTCTGCCACATCACACTTCCTCTACAGACCACTAAATGGCTGGAACTGGAGAGTGGAGAGTAAGAAGATCTCATATCAATACTTGAATACAAACTGTTACCATGAAAATCCCAGTCTTGGACAGCATGCAATTTTTGTTTATTAGTACATGCCTTCAGTACATGAAGTTTGCATTCATCTTATGGAGGAGGTACATGTATATGTACATGTACATAATGCAGTTTGATTCTTTATTTAATACCCTTCCTATTCCTACCAGGTCCCTCCCTCCATCTATAAATATAAAATATATAATGTTTGCATTCATTGTGAGCATTTAGTATACCCACACTGTGGGTATTTGATGTAACCTTAAATCTCCACAAAATGATCTTAAATCATTTTACTTCCCCTTCTCCCGCTCCCCTTGACCTCATCCTCCTAGACCCTCCCACAGTTCCCACAGATCTTTGTAAAAGGTCTATCTCCTTATTTCTTCTATTAATCATTACTTTGCTCTTTATTTATACTTTGCTTTCCTTGAATGAGAGATACTACGTGACATTTAAACTTGTGAGTCTGGTTTATTTCACATGACATTATATTTTTCAAATCTATTTTCTTTAAATCTTTCAAATTTATCCCTCTTTCTATCCAGCTAATATTCCTTTGTGCATAGATACCATATTCTCTTTATCCATTCATCTTCTTCCAGGGTGTACAGACTGCTTCCAGGACTGGCTAACATGAACTATGCTGCTATAAATGTAGGAATGCATGTATCAATTTAATATAATATCTTTAGCCCTTTGGGGAAGAGGTATAGAAAGGGAAGAGCGAGATCACATAGAATCTCTAGTTTGGGTTCTTTGAGAAATCTCCAAACTGATTTCTGAAATATTTGTACAGTAGTAGTTTATATTCTCATTAATAAATTAGGAGAGGGGCTGGGGATTTAGCTCAGCAGCAAAGTGCCTGCCTGGCAAGCACAAGGTCATGAGTTCGGTTCCCGGTAAAGGAGAAAAACCAAAATAAATAAATAAATTAGGAGGGTTCCTTTTGCACCACAGCCTCACCAGCATTTATTGTTCCTGATTTCTTGATGATTGACATTCTTTCTGGCATAAAATAAAATTTTAGTGTTGCTTAAATTTATATTTTTCTAATTGCCAGAGGGTTGAATATTTTTTCATAGATTGCCATTTGTGTTTCTTTGAGTAGTGTCTATTCATTTCACTTGTCCATTTCATAATTGGATCTTTTATTTTGTTGGGCTTAGATTTTTAAAGTTTTTATGAAAAGAGTGTGGCAGTCAAATTACAAAGCTGTTTAACCACCAAAGAGAGGAGATTCATATATTTAAAGAAAATTTAATAAATAACATAAGGATAAATTGTATTGTTAGTATTAAACAGACCTAGACGCAAGAAAACTAAATAACAAATTTCAAGTGAAATAGTCGGTGGCATTAAAATAAGAAAAGATATATAAAGAATTACTGAGAATAAATAATTGCTGTGAGCCTTTTCTAAGAGAAATACATGCTGACACTTTAAAAATAATAGACAATTTGACAAGTATTGTAGCTTCATTAATGTCTCCATTCAAGAACCCACATTCCCAACATGAAGATATTCATAAATCGTAAACATACATTTCTTAATGAGACGTAAGTGAAATAGCACAATAATGATAATTAAGGACACAAGAAAATATGCTTGACATGCAAACTAGTCAGAGATGTTAAATGAACAAAAGCATTACAGGTGTCATATTTGTTTTTCTAAATACAAGGTTGCTCATTAAAGATATCTACTTTGTAAGAATCATGACATAATACTAAAGAATTCTTAGTTATGAAGACTTCTTCCTGACTAGTAAATTATACACTTTAAAACAATAAAAATGCAAATAACATTGTAAATAACAAAGCACGTGGCTAACACACGACTGGGGTTTGCCCCTCCTTCCCTGACGGGTATATAAAAGGCCAGGTACAGTTGCTGACATTCACCACGAAGAAACTGATAACCTACTCCTCAACTGACCCTTCTACTCTGACACTATGAGCTACTACTACGGCAACTACTATGGTGGTCTGGGCTATGGCTATGGTGGCCTGGGCTATGGCTGTGGCTATGGCTGTGGCAGATACGGTTATGGCTGCTTCCGCCCATCTTGCTGTGGCAGATACTGGTCCTATGGATTCTACTGAGCAACTGCTGAAGCTACTCCATGAGTGAAACTCATCCATTATACTTCCCAACTGTCTCTCTACTGTTTTGCCTATGAGTAAATCATTCCCTTTTTTTCACCAGTAAAAATTTTGTCCTACAATATTTCATCTTTAAATCATCTGCTTTAGTTTAGCATATTTCAACTTGAGTGACCAAAGTCACCCATTCACAAAAATGTTTATATTTGACACATTAAATGCCATTCCTTGCAGCTTACCAGCTTTGATGTGAAAAAGTTGTTTCTTTTCCAATAAATTTTGTCTTTCTTTTAAAAATGATTTGTATTTTATTTATTTTCCTTGTCATTTTTATGTTTATATTGAAGAATATATACATTTTCTACTCTGCTTCATAATGGGTAAAAAATAAGACTATTTATAGAAATATCTAGATGGTCTGGATGTCCAAATAACTACTCTGTGTAAAATAGCACTGCACACCAGGTACCAGGAGAACTATATTCAACAGCATGTAAATTGCATTGCTCACACATCCTATCCATCTTGTATTCAACAATTCCATCACTCTAAGAGGACTTTTATTTATACAGATCACATTATTTGGCCAAATTTCCTTTACTCAAAAGTAGACAACTGAATAAAGCCAATCTGTGTTCTACCTATAGATTCTAATCGTGAATCTCCCATAAGCCTACTTAAAGCAGTCCTTGAAGGATGCAATGTACATTCCCAGTCCACAGCTAGTTCTGATTCTATGCCATTTGTCATTGTGTAAGCTATGTTTCTGCCCAACACAGCTCCATCCCTCCACTGACTCAGAGCTGAGCAGTAAATGTCCTGAAGAATGTTGTCCATTCTTTTTATATAGTTTATATTACAGACAACTTTAATCCAGTTCTTCTCCAATTGCTGTTTTAGACTTTCCATGAGGACAAATATTAGAGAAAGGTGAAAACTGGTCACATTCCATCTTGTGCTACTGGAAATATGTACAGTAATCTCAGGGCAACCATAAGACAAAAGGAATCTCAAAAGAACGGAGATTTCTTATGAGTGGAAGAGCCACAGTTCTAAAAGTGGAATGTTATGCACACACATCAGGCACAGTGACATCCACAGGAGTGGGATATGTGGTGACACAGTTCCAGTGGCAGAACTAGTGCAAGGAAGAGGGTGGTAAGGCTTTGTGAAATGTAGAGATACAGAACTGTGAGCAGTTGGGGAGCTTTAGCTAAAGGACATAAGGAAATCTATTGCTCTCCAACTTTTCTTACCAATATACAAAAAATTAAGTTATTTTAACATTTTAAGAGAAAAGATATTACCACAGTGATATATGTGCACCCATGTTTATAGCAGCGCAATTTGTCATAGCTAAATCTTGGAAACAACCCAAATGTCCATCAGTGGAGGAATGGATAAAAAAATATGCGATATTTTTATACACTGGAGTATTATTCAGCTACAAAAAATACAAACTTAAGGCTTTTATAGGTAAATGGGTGCAACTAGAGATCACATTCTTAAATGAAATAAATCAGACCTGCACGCATAAACATCATATTGTCTCCCTATTGTAAGAACCTGAAAGAGTAAAAAACACCCAAAAAGTTCAATAGATATTGTGAAAGGGAAAGAAATTGTTCAAAGGAAGGAACAACTGGGATGAGGAAAAAGAGAAAGGAAAGAAAGAAGGAAGGGAAAAAATATATGTGTGTGCAAAGATAGCTGGAATAATTGTACTGCTGATGTCCATTGGTTTTTTGAAAGAAATAGTTAATGCTTAAATTTTTTGACCAATTTTGCATGCTTATACCTGGTAATCTGAACAACTAATCTGAAGACAAAAATATGCAATATAATAACCATTCTTGAATTCCTACCATCTTGTTTAGTGACACTGTGTATCATTTCCAATGGGTTGTTTTTAAATCACTTTTCATTCTCCTTAACTGTTTGATCAATCTTGCATTCTTACATTGGGTAACCTGAGCAACTTCACTAACTATAACAATATGTAATATAATAACCATTGTTAATTTCTATTATCTTGTTTTGAAATCCGGTATCATTTTTATTGTTTTTGTACTGTTTTGTTTTTATCTTTGTTGTTATTTTGGGTTTTATTTCCTCTTTAAAATTAAAAAAGACAAACACTAATGTGACTTCAACATTTTGCCTAAACTCATATAAAATGATTTTGCTATTCTGCATATCTCCCATGATCTCTAACTAATCTTCATACATTCTTACATATTAATGATACAATACCTACAAAAACTGTGCACTTCTCATCTACATTCTATAGGTAATTCCATGTGCTCCATGTGACTACATTTCATTCCTTCTGCTTCACATTCTTATCATGGTTCCTCTAAAATTTTTGTCATGCTTCCTGCTTGCTGACTCTATAGCTCTATAATTTTAGTGGCATATCCTCCAAGAAAAGGCCCTTGCAGCCATCTTGAAAAATCAACTCATACTTGAAACATTACTTTTCCAAAAATATTATGAACACCAATACACGTGGTCAAGGTGAAACCAAATTTCTAGGTCATTCTTAGACACCTGCAACTTGTTGAGGACATGATAAAAACTATCACAGTGAAAGACACATTGACATTAAATCTTCTCAAAATATCCCACCTCACTTGAAAATCACTTGTCCCATTTTTCTTACCACTCTCCAAAGTAGTTCTGGAAGTTCTCTTACCTGACTGTCTTTAGTTGTCATGGTTTTCTTGATGTCTCGAATTTATTTAAAATGTTTACATTTAATGGTCATTTTGACTTTGTAGTCAACTTTTACATAAATGTTTTTAATTTAAATATTCATTTCCATTACCCCCTGTATAATACAGTATAATATGATGAATCATTCAACTCTATATACATGAAAATATTTACATTGTCTTTCACAATGAAATCCCCTCAGAAATATCTTCTGAAAAAAATCCTTCTTCTACAATTTAAAAGATCTTGTCTTCTGAAGAATAACTGACTCTTGTAAAAACATTGAGAAGATAATTTTGAGTCTAAAATATCATTGGATTGTATTAACAGAAGGTTTTATTGAGTGAATTATATTTATAATATTGAAAACTACTTTGGTCTTTGATGACTCAGCCCTGACTATATAAACTGTGTTTTAAATCTTTAAATAAAATAGAAATGAATTAATTTCAACTTTTAGTGACAGTCCTCTGCTATGCTATCTGATGCTGTATTTCATTCATTTTCTTGCATTCCTTTGGCTCATACAATGTCTTTTCTTTATCACCTAGATCCATAAAAGATCAGAAAACATTGTTTCTATCACATTTAAATACCCATCTTTTAAAAAACCCCTGAGCAAATTTTCATCTAAGAGATGATCTGCCTTTACAGAGCAGCAGTCTTCTCAGATAAGATTTCAAAAACATCAAAGCAAGTCCAGGCATTCTGGGGGCCCGTCTGACTTGTCACATACTTTGAACAGAGGAATCACTGCTGAAACAACAAAGCAATGGTAAAATTGAGTTCTTTCCTGAAAAATCAAGCATTGAAGCAATTATCAGTAACCTCACATCCATAGGAAATATTGCACATATATAGGCATATAAAATGGCCATATACTTTGAAGTTTGTAAGTCATCTTGTAGGACATGATGCTATAATGAGAAAACACATCAATTGGAAACCATAATCTCCTACCTATATTAATACAAGATATTGTCTCAGAAGTGACCGGCACATACTAGGCTCTTAATCAACATCACTTATCTAACATAATGCCATTTGCCTAAATGATGTATCAGAGTAAACCATGTAGCCAAGGATATAGTTCAGTGGCATAAGCTCCTGCCTGGTGAGCTCAAGATGTAGAGTTTGATTCCCGGTAGCTAAATAAATAAATAAATAAATAAATAAATAAATAAATAAATAAATAAATTCATTCCAGAGTAAGCCATGTAAATTAAATAAATTTTATTTGATCAGTTGGAAATAGGAAAATAGAAGCTCGGTTCCTCTATGTACATATCCAACTCCAGATTCTGCCTTACAAAACATGACATTTTGTGGCATGGTACTACTTAGGAAATTTGTATGTATAAAAGATGGAGAACTGTCTGGGTCTTAGGTAATGCTGTCTGTTGCCAAATTTCCTTAAATATAGTAGACATGGTGAAGATAATGATAACTTTGCTTGACCAATGTAATAATCGAATAAGGTTCAGTCAAACTAAAATATTTTAATTAGACAAATCCTAAATACTTCTTTACACAAGTGGAAAGCTATAGTATATTACATAAAATTTAATAATTCACTTGTATATTCACTATGGTACTTTACTTGAGTGATAGTGTCAACTGTAAGGACCAAACTGCTCATATCTGTACAACCCACAACAGAGTATTTAAAAAGATCCCATACTGTACCACTGCCAACTTTCACTCTGAGGAAGCATGTTCTCTGTTATTTGACTGAACATTTAAATTCTGACCCCATGAACCACAATAGAAATTGCTGTTGTCCCTGGCCACTGATAATGCCTACTAATTTTCTGTACAGTATTGGGGTCCTGCGGTTCTTCCTAACAGCTCAATCTGCAGGACACTCATCATTTGTGTTTCCTAGCCTCGTCTCCATATGCACATAGGAAATGACAACTTCATCCCTGGATACTGAAAATAATCAGCATTCCCCAATTTGCATAAAATCCATGGGATTTTTCTAATCTATAGAAATGTTTTACACAGTATTTTCTGCTCACCTTTTTGTCAGTATCAACATTCACTGGTTTTGGCAGGAGGTTGACTTCACAACCTTTGAGGATACTAAAACCCATGGGTGCTCAGTCTCTTGTATGAAAAGGTGGAGCATTTGCAGTTCATAAATGCACTATCTTGTGTACTTTAAACAATCCATAATGTGCTTATAAAACATAATATAATATAATATAATATAGACTCTATGAAAGCAGTGTGTTATACTGTTTTATAGAGGAAATACTAACAAAAAAGTATTTATTTAGTCCAGGAGCATTTTATTTTACAGAACTGATTAGTTCCAAGTTCCATTCATGGATCAGAATCCACAGATACGCAGCAATGACTGTATGTGTTTTCATATATTTCATATGAAAAAGTAAAGTTCATGATTAATAAATGGAGAAACCCTGTAAATTGTGCTTCAATACATTTATATTGATTCTTCTCCATAGCTTTTTCTTTTCTTGTTTGGGTATGTGAATATATGAAAGAAAGAAACAGAGAGAAAGATAGAGAAGTAGGTTAACCAGAAACCTAGAGTCAAAAAATATGTCAGACCACACTTTAAAAAAGTTATTTGCAAAGTATCACATAATCAGTTATTTTCATATCTATCCTATGTGAACACTGTGCAGGCAATAACGAGCTCATTCATCATGAGCAGGGGTAGGATATTAGGTTTTTGGATAACACTTTTCAAGGAAACACATGATAACATGGGATGAAAGAAGAATGAAAGAAAAAGAGAAAAAGAAAGAAAGAAAGAAAGAAAGAAAGAAAGAAAGAAAGAAAGAAAGAAAGAAAAAGAAACAAAAGAAGAAGAAAGAAGAAAAAAACAAAACAAAAGGATTTGTCCCTATGGAAGAATAGAAACAATAAATAAAAATGGTATACTATTTTCATGACTTGCATCATAACATGGAAATAGGTCATATGTACAATTAACTATATATATACAACCAAATTCTTAAAAATAGAACAAGTGCTTCATTTTAAAAGCCTATAATTGAATCATACAATCCTGGCATAACAGCAAAATTATCTCAGCTATGAGGGCCTTGTTTTCTCAACAGAGATATTCATGACCTTATCTGAAGCTGATTAGTGAGATAATATGTGTGGCTTTCCCCACCCACCACCATGGAAGTATAAAAGGCTCTAGGCAGACGGTGACATCCAGACACAATATACCTACTTCCTAGTTCTTTACAGAACTGTCCACTCCTGACGACATGTGCTACTACGGCAGCTACTATGGTGGCCTGGGCTATGGCTATGGTGGCCTAGGCTGTGGCTATGGCTGTGGCTATGGCTATGGTGGCTATGGCGGCTATGGTGGCTATGGTGGCTATGGTTATGGCTGTTGCCGCCCCCTGTGCTGTAGAAGATACTGGTCCTATGGCTTCTACTGAGGAATTTCTACAACTTCTTAACCTGTTGACTACAACCTCCTGTTTTACTAGAGTATTCTTTAACTATCTTCACATGATAAATTTTTAAGCATCTTCAAAACACCAACCATACACTCAATTCTCTGAAAAGCAAAGAAAACACAGCATGCCGTTCGGATTCATCTGTATTAGTTGGATCATGTGATACTTTGGAAAAAAGTTTCTGTATTGTTTTGATTCTTGATTTTTGCATTGTCAAATAAAGATGTATTGTTAAATAAATATTTCAACATAAATATGGCTTTGGTACTGTTCTACTACCTTATGAATTTTGGTTATATATTTGCATATTTGTGTGTGGTTTAATCACATGTATGCAGTTGTGGTGTCCTCAAAGAAAATGGAAGAAGGAGAAAGGGAGATAAAAGGGGTGGGGAATGCAGAAAAGGAATAGGAAGCTCTTTTGTGATAATCAGAGTTCTAAAATGAGTAAGAAAAAGTATCATATCTTTCTTACAGATCATCAAATTTTGTTTTATATACATCTCACCCACCGATTTTGTATGTTTATGCTCCCCACCTAAATTACAAAAATGGCTATTTCAACAATAATATCTGTGTTCACATCAGATCATAGAAAATTGTGTGTATCTAAATTCTCTGTGCATCAGTTACAACAAAAGTGGTTAGACTGTATCAGCTAGAGCTCAAACTCTGAAAAAGGTTTCTCATTTTTTAAAAAAGATTCTGCCTGGAGAATGATACTAGATGTTGTCTTAATCACTTTTCTCATGACTTCCACAAATACCTGACACCCTAAATTAAAGGAGGAGATTTTTATTTGGTCTCAGAGTCAGCTGACTCCAAGGCAGAAATGTCAGTGTGATATGACCTCAGCAGAGCTTAAGTTTTTCATATCATGACAGCCAAGAAGCAGAGGGAAAGGAGGAGACATGGAAGGAGATATAGCTTTCCATGTCACACCACAGTAAACCAGCACCTAATCAGCCTCCTCACCTACGAGCACCCTCAGCTTCCGAGGCAGTAGTAGACTAACATACTGATAGGTTCAGCACCACTGTGATTCACTCACCTTTCAAAAGCCCTGCCGTTGAGTGCATAAACCATTCCTGGTGTTACTATATAGAAAACGACAGGAAAAATGATATTCTGGCTTATCAATATGGCTTCAAATAGCTTTTGAACATACAACAATTCATTCTATACATTCACAAAATAATATGCATTTTATATACATCAAGAATAATTTTGTCTATAATCATGAGATAACTGTTCAGTAACAAATTTTTAGTTTTTTTACCCCTAATCCTAGCCATTATAAATATGCTCATGAATATTAATTTTCTCCAGATTAAAAGTGCTTCCATTCTAAAAGAAATTAATTTTCACCTGGGTTTAGCAGCATAAAATCCAAAGAGAAGCTTCTTTCTTTCTTTAAGAACCCTCTAATATAACAAATTAAAATAACACATCATTTTTAATTTTTTGTTTTTATTTTTTATTCTCTTTAATAGTTTGGTTAATTTGGCATTCTTACATCTGGTAATCTGACAAACTTCAGTGAAGATAAAAATATGTAATAAAACAACCATTGTTTTTTGTGTTTGTTTGTTTGTTTGTGGTTTTTCTCCGGTACCGGGAACCGAACTCACAACTTTCCGCTTGCCAGGCAGGTGCTTTTGCCGCTGAGCTAAATCCCCATGCCGTATGACAACCATTGTTAATCCCTATCACTTTGTTCTGGAATCCTGTGTCCTTTGTTTTGCTTTGTTTTGTTTTTGTCTTTGTATTGTTGGTATTTTGCTATTATTCTTTTTAAAAATTCTCTTTAAAAATAAATAATAATAACACAGATCTCGACTGTAAAATTTATTGAGCTGTACCCTTATAATAGGTTTCTTTTTATGCTAATTATATTTAATACATTTAATTAAAAATTTAAAACGATAGAAAAATATAAATCTATGGCTGAGTATCCTTATTTCCATTAATACTTCATCTATAAATAAAAATCTGACACAGCAAAGGGATACATGGCTTATTTGACTCCTTATATATTGTCATACACTTTTCAAGAGAAATGTCCCTAATGTACCTATAAGTCATTTGTGAAATATAAACACTGATTTTGTAAAAAGGGATTTAATACTTGTGGATGAGCCATCAATTTAACCTTAGTGTGTTTCATTGTTACATCTGTGGCAAAGACAAAGATATATTTTCTATCCATAAAATGCCCATTTATTTTCTGGACTCTTTGAAAACACTTACTGAAGAACAACATCAATTTAAATATCCTCTACATGCAAATATGATAGTAACTTGCCACCAAGTACCAATAGCATAGCTCATTTTCATCATGAACAAGAGTCAGGAAATAAATTCCTACAAATAGGAATATTCAAGAATAGAAAGGAGAGGGAGGGGCTGGGGA
>NW_004955407.1:30262251-30265958 GCF_000276665.1 Chinchilla lanigera
AAAAAAAAAAAAAAAAAAAAAAAAGGAATTGAAACAAAACAGAACTGAGATACCTAATTTTCATGATTTGCATAACAAAAAGTAATCAGGTCATAGGTTCATAATTAATTAAATATAGAATAAACCTGAGTTTTGAAAATAGACCAAGAGATTCATTTCACCATTCCATAATTTGATCATGGAATTCTGACATAAGATCAAAATTATCTCAGTTACAAATGCCTAGTTTTCTCAGTAACTACATATGTATGAAGTTATATGAAGCTTTTTGGTGAAACAATATGATGCTACACTGCCTGTGGTTTTCCCCATCCACCACCAAGGAGGTATAAAAGCTCTTAGGAGACAGTGATAAGCAGAGAGTGACATCCACACAGGAAATACCTACTTCCACTAGTCAGTGGAACAGTCCACTCCTGACAATATGTGCTACTATGGCAACTACTACGGTGGCCTGGGCTATGGCTATAGTGCCTAGGCTGTGGCTATGGCTATGGTGGCTATGGTGGCTATGGCTATGGCTGTTACCGCCCCCTGTGCTGTAGAAGACACTGGTCCTATGGCTTCTACTGAGGAATTACCACAGCTTCTTAGCCTATTGGCTACAACTTTCTGTTTTATGGAAATTATACCTAATTTTCTTCATATAAGAAACTTTTAAGTGTCTTCAAAAACTATATACAAAAGATCTCAAAAAAATAAACTCAGCAAGACTTTTTCACTCCAGTGTCACTTGCATTTTGTAACACTTTGTAGAAAATTATATTTTAGTAATGTTATGTAAAATACTAAAATTTGACTCACAAGTTTATATTAAAAGATATATTGTTAAATAAAAGATATTTCAACATAACTGTTGCTTTGTTACTATTCTCTAAGAATCTTGGTTATATTTGCACAACTGCGTAATTAGTTATATTGTATGGGCTGTGCTGTGGGAGATACAGATACAAAGAGAGAAAGAAAGGAATTTAGAAGACAGAGAGAATGGAGGGGAGCTCTCTTGTGATAAGGGGTGTGACTGGAGTGAATAAAATATCAGTTCTTTCTCATGAATCATACAAATTTGTTTTACATACATCTTTTAATCTCAACTCCCATTTGTGTTTACTTAGGTTTTTTACCTAAAATTTTCAAATGGCTCTCTGTAAAAAAAAGTCTATGTTCATATATGATTATTTAAAACTATGTATATCTGTATGCTGAATGTCATTTGTAACATCCAGTTGAACTGTATCAGCTAGAGCTCTAAGTATGTAAAGATTTTTTTTAATTTTATTTTTATTTTGCCTAGAGAATGATTATAGGTGTTGCATGGATATATTTCCTCATCCCTTAGACAAAAATGACTCACTTCCAAATGTCTCACAGTCAGCAGCCTCCAAGCAGAAATGGTAAGGTGAGGGGAAAAAAAATAGGTACAGGGTAAGTCATTCCTCTCATGGCAAGCAAAGAGCAGAGAGAAAGGAGGAGCCAGGGAGGGAGATCAACCCTCAGGATCACACACCTAGGACGAGCTTCCGACCAGGTCCCACCTCCTGAGACGCAGGCAGCTTCTCACACACGCTGAACACACTTATGAGTACATTACCCCATGATTCAACCACCTTTCAGATTCGATGCCTCTCTCGGCATGAGTTTTTCCAGGACTTTCTAGATCTAAAGCATTACTGATGCTGTCATATTGTAAATGTCAGCAAAATTTAATGGCTTACCCACATGGCTCCAAGTAGTTCACTACATATACCAGTTTATTTTAACACTTTATTTTTTTATTTTAAAAATAAAAGGAGGAAAATATTAACAGACAGACAACCTTCGGCAAAATAGCAAAAGAACAGTACAGACAATACAGAGTTACAAAGTGGTAGGAAATTAACAATGCTTGTTGTATTACATATTGATATCTTCAAAGTGGTTTCTCATGAGAACAGATAGCAACATGCAATACTGTGTTGTATATTTCAGGAGAATCTTTTTCACACTGGTGAGATATTTGGCCAGTAACAAATTACCATTAGACTTTTCTTTATTTATTTTTTACCACAAATCCTGGTCTTTAGTAGATGTGTTTGCTCATGCTTGCCAATTTCCACCAGATTAAAATTACTCTCATCTGACAAGAAATTAATTTTGACTGGTATGTAGCAACTCACAACCCAAGGAGAAGTTTTTCTTCCTTTTACATGCCTTCCAATATGTAAAATTAAAATTGATAACACTTGTTTAAATTGATCTTGACTGCAAAATTCATCAAACTCTACTCCTATAATGCTATTATTTTGTTTTATGCAAATTACATTTAATTTTTTTTTTTTTTTTTTGGTTTTTCTCCGGTACCGGGAACCGAACTCACGACCTTGCGCTTGCCAGGCAGGCGCTTTTGCCGCTGAGCTAAATCCCCAGCCCCGCAAATTACATTTAATAAATTCAAAGTTTTACAGCAATACACAAAACATGTCTATGACTCAATATCTCCATTTCTATTAATACTGCACCTATTGCCTAAAAGCTGAGCAAACAGAAAGGATTTTGCACCTTCTTTGAGTCCTCTTGTACTCTCCCACACTTAAAAATAAATGTCCTTGCTGTACCTATAAGCCATTCATGTTTTTTTTGTTGTTGTTGTTGTTGTTGTTTTTCTGGTACCGGGAATCAAACTCACGACCTTGAGCTTGCGAGGCAGGTGCTCTGCCACTGGGCTAAATCCCCAGCCCCCCTATAAGCCATTCATGAGGTTGAAGGTAAACTCTGATTTTGTGAAAAGGGACATAACAGTTGCAGATGGAGCACCCACCTAACTTTAATGTGTTTCATTGTTACATCTATGATATATTTATGAAGGACAACAAGGACAAGCATAGAGGTTTTGTCCATAAAATGCCCTTTTATTTACTCAGCTTAAATGTCCTCTATATACAAATATGATAGAAACTTCCACCAACTACCCATAGCATAGCTTACTCATTGTGAGCTAAAATTAGGAAATAAGTGCAAGACTGGAAAGGAGAGGGAAGGGAATTAAGGAAAAGGAAGAGAATTAAGAAAAGAGAGAGAAAGAAAGAAAGGGAAGGAAAGAAAGAAAGAAAGAAAGAAAGAAAGAAAGAAAGAAAGAAAGAAAGAAAGAAAGAAAGAAAGAAAGAAAGAAAGAAAGGAAGGGAGAGAGAGAGAAGTGAGAGGGAGATAAAGAGGGCAGAGGAAAAGAAACAAACTTGTTCCTGTGCAGAAATTGAAACAAAATAAAAATAAAAATGAACCACCTAATAGCCACAATTTGCATCACAACATTAATCAGGTCATATATAAACAATTAACTAAATATAGGATAAAGTACTCTTAAAAATAGGATAAGAAATTCATTTAAACAGCCCATAATTTGATCACAAGAATAAAATCATCTCAGTTATGAAGGCCCTGTTTTCTCAATAAGTACATATTTATGACACTGTCTGAAGCTCACTGGTCAGATGAGAGGATGATGCACTGCCTGCGGCTTCCCCGCCCACCACCAAGGGGGTATAAAAGGCCCCTGCAGACAGTGACATCCAGACCACCACGAAACAAACTTCCAGATCCTCAACTGCATAATTCACTCCTGACACCATGTGCTACTATGGCAGCTACTCTGGTGGCCTGGGCTATGGCTATGGCGGCCTAGGCTGTGGCTATGGCTGTGGCTATGGCTATGGTGGCTATGGTGGCTATGG
>NW_004955407.1:30266058-30311446 GCF_000276665.1 Chinchilla lanigera
GGTGGCTATGGTGGCTATGGTGGCTATGGTTATGGCTGTTGCCGCCCCCTGTGCTGTAGAAGATACTGGTCCTATGGCTTCTACTGAGGAATTTCCACAGCTTCTTAGCCTGTAGGCTATAACTTCTTTACTAGAATTAGCTCCAATTTCCTTCACATGAAAAACATGTCTTCAAAAACACCAACTATATAGAAAATTATCTAAAAAAATTAAATTCAGCAAGACATTTTTACTTAGTATCATTTTGATTATGTGATATTGTGGAAACGTTTCTGTATTATTCTTATGCTTTATAAGATGTGATCAAATTTGACTCTCATTTTTGTATAAAAAGATACATCATTAAATAAAACCGTTTCATCAGAAATTTTGCTTTGTACTGTGCTTCCAAACTATTAGTTTTGCTTCTATACTTGTGTATTTCTGTATGATTAGTTGTATGTGTGCAGCTGTGGTGTTTGAGTAAGACATACAGAGAGAAAGACAGAAAGGAGGGAGCCCTTTTTAGATAATTAGGTGTCTAAACTTATTGGGTAAAACTATGAGCTCCTTACCACAGAGCGTGCAAACTTGTTTTGCACATGTCTTTTAATCTTTCTTACCATTTGTGTTTGCTCCTGTTCTTCTCATCAGAGTTTTTTTTTTTAAGTGGCTATTTCTACAATAGGATCTACAATAAGATTCATAGCAGACCATTTAAAACTGCATCTTTGTTTCATGTCTTTTGCAACCCCAGTGGTTGGATTATAGCACTAGTGTTCTGACTCTGTCAAGTATTTTTTTTAAAAAAGTTCTGCATAGTAGATAATTTTAGGTGTTGTCCTAGGCACATTTCTTATCGCTTAGACAGAAAACATGCCACTCACAGCACAGAAGAGGATAGGTTTATTTTGGCTGATGCACAGCAGACTCCAATGCAGAAATAGCATGGTGCCAACACCTGGACAAGCATAAGCTGTTCATCTCATGACAAGAAAAAGCAGAGAGAGAACAGGGGAGCCCAGCAGGGGGGCAGAGCTTTCAAGCCCACACTCAGAGACCAGCCTCTAATGAGGCTCCCATCTCCTAACAGCGCCCCCAGCTTCTGAAACATTAGTAAGCAAATACACGGGGAAGTAGAGCACCATAATCCCCTCACCCTTCATAAGCTCTGCCTCTGACTGTATCACTTGCTGACGTCCTCTGTCATCCTCTGAGGCTTACACAGATACCTTGTAATCAGTTCCATAAATGCTGCATGCACTGTTTTCTTAGGTTGGGTTTGATCTCGTGTTTGTATCCATTTGTCAACTTTATGAATTATATTTTTAGGTCCACTGTGCCCTTGCTTATTTCTATTTTTATTAGCTCATTCTCTCAGTTATCAAGGTATGTATTCTATTTCAGACAATCATAATTGTGGCAAATATTTTGCTTACCACTTTAGCTGTGTTATTTATACTATATCAAGTAAAAGTTGTTTAAGGTTTCCTGATGAATCAGCCCCACAACAATTATAATAGCTTCTTCTTTATTTCTGGCAGTTTTATTACCTTCAACTCTATCATGTTTGATATTAACATAGCCACAATGCTTTTATCTTATCTATTTGCAATACAGAGCTTTTCTCTCTTCTTACTTTCCTGATATATGATAGAACTCCGCCTAGTCTAAACAGTCGGATATTGCATTTTTCTAAGTCTGCAATTATTTTTATGAAGTATTTAATTCATTTATATTACTGATGTATTTGGGCTTCACTCTAACACTCTTCTATCTGTATTATGTTTAGTTTAATGGTTTTGTTTCATTTCTTCTGTTTGTTTTCCTTGACATATTTAATTGTATTCCATTTTCCCTCTCAACCTGAAAGTATTTATCCTCTTACATTTCTTATAGTGGCTCCCTAGAGAATAAAGCATGTGTTCCTTACTTACTGTATCCTATCAGAAATTAGCATTTTTACTATGTACTTATATAGTGCTAGAGCCTTAAAACGTACTAACCAAAATTACACTACAGTCTTTGTATTATTGCTGCAAGTGTGCCGGTTTCACATATATTTTTGTTCCACAGAGGAGATGGTGATGATGATGATGATGATGATTTATGTAGACAGTATCCACTTGTATTTGTTCATACAAATACAAATGTTTACACATTCCTTGCTCCCTACTTAATTTTTGTGATTCTCACTGAATTCATTTTCTTTCTGTTTAAAGAATTTCATTTAGAGGGGCTGGGGACTTAGCTCAGCGGCAAAAGCGCCTGCCTGGCAAGTGCAAGGTCGTGAGTTCGGTTCCCGGTACCGGAGAAAAACCAAAAAAAAAAAAAAAAAAAAAAAAAAGAATTTCATTTAGTACTTCTTAAAGTGCAAGTCTATTAATGACAAATTCCCTTAGTATCTATTTCCCTGGAATTATACTTATTTTTCTTCACATACATATGTAACTTAACTCCCTTAATGGCAATAATTTCACTAAGCATATTTTTAAAAGATCATTTAGAAGAAGAAATTTGATTTGCAATATAATTTAAATGTAGGCATTAGTTTGCACATAATTTTATAAATTGCATCTCCATAATAATACTTTGTGCAATGCAAAATATTACTGAATACACTGAGTGGGACTTGGAAGAAAAATGCAAAATATTCTGGGTATTGCTGGTAAGAAAAGATTCAATTAAGAAAAATAGTACCTTAATTAACCATCAGACTGTCAGGAAGAAAAAGGTGAAGACATGTTCACCTCGGGCTCAGAATTACTCTTACGTTTTGGTGAGTAAGGAAGTTGCCGGAAGCACAGGTTATTCTCAGCAAAGCAACCACTACTTCATGTAAAAGCTCACGTATTCCAAAAGCCATATATGACCCCACTGCTGTTATCTGATAATATGGCTCTCTCCTCTTTAACCAATCATGCTCAATTTTGACCAAGAGTCTGTCTTTCAAGTAGTTTGTCTTGAAATGCTTCTGGAGGGAGACTTAGAAATGGAGTTTCCAGGATCTGTGCTAAATAAAAGAAAATGGAGAGCCGGGTGTGGTGGCGCACACCTGTAATCCCAGCACTTGGGAAGCTGAGGCAGGAGGATCGTTGCGAGTTCAAGGCCAGCCTGGGCTACAAAGTGAGCTCAAGTGAGCCTGAACTGCATAGTGAGACCCTGTCTCAAAAAGACAAAAAAAAAAAAGAAAAGAAAAGAAACTGGAAAGGAGAGAATAACATGGTGGGGCTTTCAGAAAACATAGTAACATAGGTTTCACCGAGATGAGAGTGTTTTCTCATCTTTGTCTCAGCATTCCTTGTTGCTTTACATGAATCCTAATTAAAATCCTGAATACATTTATTTGTTAGTTTGTTTTCTTGCTTGCTGCTTGCTTTTTTGTTTGTTTTCTTGGTAGTAGTAGGTATTGAATCCAGGCTATTCATGGTGACCTACATCCACAGCCCTTTTATTCTTTATTTTGAGAGAGTTTCACTAAGTTGCACAAGCTAGGCTTGAACTTGTGATCCTCCGTGCTGAGCCTCCTGGAGTGCTCAGATTACAGCTGTTCACCAGGAAGCCCAGCTGAGAATCCTAAGTTTGGAAAGAAGTCTTTGCCTCATTATGACATAAGACTTTACAAGGCCATAAATATAGATCTAGCTCATAAAACATTTAAAATCTGCCTCTAGAGACAAACAAGTATACAATGGAAAAGGACTCATAAGTACACAGTACAGTGCATATTGAATCAAAAAGCTCCCCAATGCACAAAGATGACACAAGTCGAAATAAAAATGATGATATCTATTTATATGGTTTTATGGGACAAAAAGCCTATAAATGAATTAACACACATAAGAAACCTATATCTAGGGTAGAGTATTTGCATTTAAAAATTTTGAAATCGTAGAAGATAGTTATCCATTTGTAATAACATTGTTTTTCCTTCCACAAACATACATTCATATATCAAGATGTTTATGATTCTATATTACACAATTTTTAATTGAATAAAAATAAATGTCAGAGAAAATGTGATTTAAGAATTTCCCAAAAAGATGACTCTCGGACTCTGTACAAAATCACAATGAATAAGGGATGTCTGCACGGGCTAAGAATTGTTCATGAAAGACAGTTTGTTTGACTACAGGACTCTTGAGAGAAATACACGTGTCCCTTATTTATTAAGTTTTCTCTTCCCAGCAAACAATGAAGTCAAGAAATTTCAATCAAAAATTAGTCAAGAATATGAAGCCAAACCTTCCTTTGGTTTGCTCCACCTTCCCCTGGGATATAAAGCATTCCATCTTCATACAGTGAATTTTTGAACTCAGAAAACTAGGTCTTAGCCACTCCATGAAACCTACAACTCTTGCCCAAGTGCGCTGTAGTAGCCTATACTGTAAGAGCCAGGTTTTGGCTCCAACTACTGCCATTCATTTTGCTTCTGCCAAGTCAGATTCTACTGAAAAACTTCTAAAGCCATTTGGACTACTGTCTCCTACATTCAAGGTATAAGATATTTGTACTAAGTGCCTTTTATCCCCGTCTTACAGAAGTGAAAATATTACACTATTACTGAAAAGTAAAACAGAAACATAATGCTCTTGATCCAGTGTGTTTCAAATACATTAAAGAAAACTACACTGAATATCTCATTTTTCGTAACTTCCCCATATTTGCATATGACATTTTTATGCTTCTTTATAATTTACATAATATTTAAGTCATTTTTTAATCATCTGTAAACAATGTTATTTTCGGGTTTTTTTGCTTTGTATAATAGGTTTATTTATCATATATGTTTAATTGTGACAATTAAAGATGAAAAAAGGGAAGAGGAAACTTTTGAGGATTTTTCTCTTGCAGGAAGATGTGTCTACACAAGGGGACTACATGATCTTTCTGTGTCCATATAAATCCGTTGTATTTGGGGCACCTCCAGGCATTGCGAACATCCACATTTTTCTGGGTAAAAGACTGAGCCTCATGTACTGTGGTATTTTTCCCAGTACAATTCACAAGTTGATTATCATGGACTCTTCCTCTGGGTCTCTGTTTTAATTGCTGCTAGTCTACACCATGTGGAGTGCGTCTATCTGCTGGTGGTTCTCATGTCCTCTATCAGCAGTCTGCATTTCCCCTTTTGAGTCATCAGAAGTATACAAATCATAGTCTGTGTAGCTCTTCCCTTTTCAGATGCAATTAAAAACTGACCAGAATTAAAACTGACCAAAAGTCACTTTTATCGTGAGAAATATTGCTGGAAATATCCTTGATGTGTATCACCCTATCAGATTATCAAAACTAGCAATTTTAGAATAAACTGATAAAACAGGAAAATTTTTGCTAATATTTCTTCTATGGAGCTTAAAAATGAAATAATGAATAAAGCCATCATTTCGAAAGGCAAGGGGGCTGGGGATTTAACTCAGCGGCACAGCGCCTGCCTGGTAAGCGTGAGGTCATGAGTTCGATTCCTGGTACCAGAAAAAAAAAAAATCAAAAGGCAAGGATATCTAAAAATGGCTAATAACATATGTATAAAGATATTCAACTATATAAAATATCAAGAAAGTGCAAACTGAAATCACTCCTTGCCTGCCAGAGTACTACAGAAAAACACAAGCTGCTGTTTAGAATGTGGAGCAGAGGCTTGGATAGTCGTCAGAGGGCACAATCACTTTGGAGAGCTGCTTGGTAAAGCACCTATGGAAACTGAGCTTTCTTGTGCACTATAAACTGTGATTTCTCATTCCAGTGACACATCCAACAAAACTGCATCTGTGGCGAAATGAGTTGTTCTTCCAGTACCCATTTCCTCCTCCCAACCTCCGCTAAAGGATGATATTTTCTTTCTCCACTGTTATTGGCTTAGCCATAAAATTTGTGGGACAGACCTCATAATGGACACAGTGGAAAAGGATCAAGTGTATATCATCTGGCAAAGAAATGAATGAACATGTGTGTAGAGACTTGAATCTTGCCTCCACAGCTGGACAAAATCACTTGAACTTCTTTCTTTTGACACAGAGAAGAGATGCATTAACCAGATTCTGGCCAAAGTTAGAAAAGATAAAACCTCCAAATGACTACTTTTTGCCAAACTTAGCCTAGTTTAGCCAAACCATGGATAAAGTATACACAGATGAGGGTGAGGCAAATGTATTTTGGTACATAATAGCATTGCCTGTACTTATTTGTTAGGCAGTATTATTGCTGCAATATCTTCCTGACACATATAAGAATTTATCAAGAGATATATTCAGGGTTATGCATGGAAGTAATATCCATAACTTTTACAATGGGAAGCAACCCAGCATTCCATCCAAAATTGGATAGGTCATGCTATATCACAGAAGAGCATGATATTCAACAATAAAAATTAAAAATTTATTAAAAAACAAAGCATGTGC
This sequence comes from Chinchilla lanigera, assembly GCF_000276665.1. Classification (NCBI taxonomy): domain Eukaryota; kingdom Metazoa; phylum Chordata; class Mammalia; order Rodentia; family Chinchillidae; genus Chinchilla; species Chinchilla lanigera. The sequence goes on from NW_004955407.1 coordinate 30,272,439, forward strand.
ATTTGAAAGTTACAAAGCTGAGTAACTGAATTTGATAAAAACAGAACACATTTTGTGAACCCATTTCTAGTTGATGCAGAAGTGGGAAAAAAATACATGATGAAGAATGGTTGGAAAAAAATGTCTGAGTGATGGTGATAAAGGGAGATGTGAGGGGCTTGGGGTCCTGCCATTATTCTAGTGCTTGATCTGGAAGCTTATTAAGCTGGAATAGTAATTTTCTGATAATTGAGCTATTTTCTCACATACTAAATTATGATTAATTTCTAAGTAGATTTTGTATTTCAATAAGTTTACATTCAAAAGTGAAATGGGATTTTAGCAGCTTATTGTAATTAATCTTTAGGAAACATAAACTTGAAGAAAGATGATCCCTAAGAATATGGATAGGGAAATCTGTGACATTTTTAAGGTCAAATAATCTTTCCCTTCACATGCCCACACACATATACTATTTAACTGGCCAAAGGTGTGCCTAATTTACAATGAACTTTTTGTTAGAAAACATGCACATATTTAATTTCTGACTACCTTGACATAATACAAACTAATTTTATTGATGAGTCAAGAGACTCAATACTTTCTGAATAAACTATGTCACCATTAACTATGATCCTGCTATGAGGACTTTAAGCGCCACTTGGCAAACAATGATAATTGAACTTTGGACTTTAAACTGCTGTCATAGATGCTACTGGGGAGACCTGGGCTGTGGCTACAGCTGTGATTAGGGTGGACAAACATAGTGCTGCTGACAGCCATCTTATTGAGGCAGATATCAGCCCTCTCCCTACCTGCTGGTCACAGCCACGGAGGAAAGAAATTGAGCTCAGCCCTCCACCACTGAAACAAGTTCTATTTCTTAATTGACAGGGAAAAGTTTACACTCACTATGGCATAAATAGGACTGAGAGGACACTTTGTTTGTGGATTCATATGTGTGTAGCTTTCCTTTTGTCCTTAATTGGTCCTTCAGTTTACACACTCTCCGTCATGGTCAGGACAGATTAACCCTCACCAAAAATTATATGAGGAGGATTCAAACACTAGGCTTCTACCAGCATATTAACTGGTGCAGACCTTCTTATATTTTCTCTTAATCTCAACTTTAATTCCCCCTTTTTCCTATTTCCTTATAAAATTGATTGTAAGGACATGCTGGCTGTGACACCTACCACTCCATGGATCTCCAGGGTGGATTTGCTGATCTGCTTGGCTAGGTAGGTGTCCCCTTCCTCCCTTAGCATTCCATTGTGTCCCTCTCAAAGCTCCATGATCTGTCAAAGAGGACCATCCCTTGGCCAAGGTTGTACAAGTAGCTCTGCTGCCCTGCTAGAATCTCCAGACAAGATCTCAAGGTCCTTCTGTAGGAGAATAGCAAATACGGCCTGAGAGCATGAAAAGCAGCAGGACTCTAGCCTTTGTAGCCTCAAAATCAGTACCAGGAGAATGGGATCACTGCTGTGACTCTGCCTGGGCATGTGGTTTAAGAGCCTTGGGAATTAATTTGGAAAGGTTTTGAGAGACTGGCCAAAGAGGCAGCCCCCATATGCTGTAACTTATATGGGAGACTCTGGTGAGAGCCTGGAAAATCAGGATACTGATGGGAATGCTGCCACTTAAGATGAGGCTCAGGAGGCTGCTCTTCAGAAGGGGGGCATTGGCTGCTGGATCCCAGGTGGTGTATGCTGTGCTTTGAAAGAAAATTGGTCTGTATTTTACTTGTGTTTAAAGATATTGCCTAGGTGGTAGAAAAATGCCAATGCAGTCTACTGCTGGGACGTGACATGGTTACTGTTGAAGGCTTTTGGCCAGATCCATGATGGAAATTAAGAGCAAAGAGCCAGCAGGGTGACTTAAAGCGTTTGGCCAGAGGGGAGGCTTCAATGGAGCTGTGGATTGCAAGGATGAAACAGAGAATGTGATTGTTGAGAAGAAACAGGACAATGGAAAAAGACCTAATCCCTTTCACCAGAAGATAAGAGTGTATGTGAAATGCAGGACATCCCTGGGAGTGTCTCTTAGTGTTGCTTTGCCCTGTTAAGTTAATAGAAAGCAAAGATTGTGATTGTAATAGCTCTCTTAATATGGTTTTAATGTAGTTTTTAGATAAAGGTATGTAGTTAGTTTATTTAGTCAAAATACTGTCATTTTCACCTTGAATTTTAAGCACCCTTTGAGTATTTGATTTTGGTGTGGAAATGAGTGCAATGAGAATTGTATATATGCAAGTGTTATATTTACATAAATCTGACTAGATCAATACATGTTAACATTTCACAAATCTGCCACTGGGGACCATGGTTTAGGAAAATACGTCTGGTTAACAAATTGACCAGTCGTGGATTGTGATGGATTAACTAATGGTCAATTTGTCTTATTTTTATGTGCAGATGTCCTAGCAATGCCTCATGCACTTTTAGAGGGAGCTTTTTGAGAGGTAGCTGAATCTGGAGTTTGTGACTGATTCATGGTTCAATACTGTGATTAATGGTGCTGGGATTAAGGGTGGGTGATTGCTGTGATGAGTCCACTGATTGGATTGGAATCACCCTAATCCCAGTAGTCTGGAACAAAGGGGCAGAAAGAAACTTGTCTCTCCCTTCCCTGGCTTGATTTCTGTCTTCTGCTGCCATGAATTATTTCACCTCTGGGGTGCCCTTCTGCCAACCCTGCTTGGAGCCAGCTGATTATGGACTGAAACATCTACAAACTGTGAGCTAAAAAAGCCTTTCCTCCTTTTAACTTTGGGCCTTGGGAATTTTGTCTCAGCAAGAAAAGTAATTAAGAAATTTGTAACACCCAGATGAACAGAATCAGCATGGTTCTGTGTGTGGAAGATCTAAGTAAGGATTACTTCCAATAGCATAAAAGCAGAACTGGACAGGAAGATGGCTTGCTGTTTATTCTCCTGGAGAGGATTGTCACACTGGTTTTCTTGATATGAACGCAGTTGCTCTCATCACTGGAGGAGCTCGGGTTCTTGCTGTCCCTGAGGATGGCTGTGGTTCTGTTTGGGGGAGCTCTGGTCCTTACCTTGAGCATCACTTCTTGCAGATCCCTCCCTGAACCTGGTGGCACAGATCCTTCATCACACTAGTGCAGACTTTCTAGCTTCCACCACTACCGTTTGGGGCCTTCTCAGTTCAGATCCTTGATATAGACTTGCATGAATCAATGCCTTGGGCTTTTGGTCTTCAGCTGGAATAGTATAGGACAGTGCCATGGGATCCAGCTTCTCAACTGGATTTTTTGGGTCTCTAGTGTGTGGACAGATTTCTTGTGTTCTTCCACACTTTACTTTTTGAGTCATGACTGTAAAGTAATCCAGTAAATTATGTATCCTGTATTAAATCTATTCCCTTGTAAACCTGACCACAATACCCACCTCCAATCCAGATATAGGAACATCTGTCAAAATTGATGGAAAAATAAAGCTTTCTACCAAAAAAGAATCTAATGAAATTTTGTACCAACTTCTCACAAGGAACTAGATCATTATGACTTTATGTAATTACATGCCTGCATCATTACTGCATGATGATGTGAATAAAATGTTGGCTCACCAATTTGATAAAACAAAAGCTATTGAACATAAAATAATACATAAGTAACAATACAGTCATAGTCAGAGACTTCAATACCTCTCCCACACAAATAGGTTAACAAAACAAAAATAAAAATGGAAGTGTCAGAGTTGAAGCAAACCATCTAACAAAGGGAGTTAACATGTATCTACAGAGCATTTCATCCAAAAGCCACAGAATACACATTTGCCTCATAGCACATGGAACTTTCTCCAAAATAGAACATATATTAGCTTAAATAATTACAAAAGCATTGAACTAATATTTTATATTAATATATCATAATGGAATGAAGCTAGAAATCAATAGCAGAACAATTAAAAGAAACTGCTCAAACACATACAGATTTAACAAAATATACTCTTGAATAATAAAAGGGTCAAAGGAAAAATCAGAAAAGAAAATTTTCCAAGATCAAATGATACTAACATCCCAAAAAAACAAAATCTAAGAACCTCAACGTAAGTTTGATGCTACCCTGAGCAGCATAATAAGTTCAAGGCCAGCCTGTAGTACATAGTGAGGCCCCTGTCTCAAAGACAAAAACAAAGAATACAATGGATCAAGGAGTCAAGGACTTGGCTCTTGGAAAGGATAAACAAAACTGGCAAAGACTTAGCCAAACCTAACAAAAGAAGGAAATTAGAAATGAAAGTACTATCGTAATGGATACCACCAAAATAGACAGAATTATACGAAAGCATTCTGAAAATGTATATTCCAATAAATTGGAAAACCTAAAAGAAGTAGAGAAAATACTACCCACATATGAATTACAAAAATGAACCAAAAATATGCCAAATCCCTGAATTAACCCATAACAGGAGCTAAACATAGTAAGAGAACGCTTCCAGCTGAAAAAAGAGGAACCAATGTATTCAGCACTCAATCTTCCTAGAAATTTATGGAATAACTAATGTCTACATTCTCAAATGCTTACATGAAGTTGAAAAGACAGGAAAACTGTGAAACTCATTCCTTCAAGATACCATAATCCTGTTGACAAAACCAGACAATAACTCAGAAAAGGAAGAAATTCTATGTCAATTTCCTTAGTGAACATTGATGCAAAAATCTCAACAAGATACTTAAAAATGGAGTGCAAGCAATTAGTCAAAAGATCATACATCATGACTAAGTGGGCAGCATCATAAGAATGCAAAGATGACACACTGTATGTGTATCAATGAACACAACATATAACATAAACAGTGGAGAAAAATCTCATGATTATGTCAAGAGATGCATTAAAAGCCTTTGACAAAATCCAACATGTATTTATGATAAAAAACAAACTTGAAGAAAGAAACAAGTGTAGAAAGACTTTGACTAATAAAAAATATTTATGACAAACCCACTACCTACATCACATTAATTGGGAATAAAAATGAAATCATTTTCTCAAAAGAAACAAAACAAGGTGTCCACTCCTATTTAATACAGTATTTGAAATTTCCATCACCACTCCTATTTAATACAGTATTTGAAATTTCCATGAAAGAAATGAGGCAACAGAAATAAAAGAGGAAATGAACACAGTAGGAAGAAGTAAAACTATCCATATTTCCAGATGCCATGATCTTTATGCAAGGGATTCAAAAATCTCTACCACACAGCCCTTGGAACTGATAAACAATTCAGGAAAGTGGCAGGATTCAACCTCAGCATACAAAGCTCAACAGCATTCCTCTACATAAGCAATGAACACACCAATAAAGAAATCAGGAAAATCATCCCACTCACATTACTTTAAAAAAATTGAATAACTAAGAATTATTCTCATCCGGGAAATGAAAAATTAAAACTTCTATAATGAAAACTGAAGAGCTCTGAATGAATGGAATAAAGAGGACATTACAAAATGAAAAGACATGCCCTGTATGGCTAAGCAGAACCAATCTTGTCAAAATAACTCTATTACCAAAAATGATATATAAATTAATACAAATCTTGAAATTTATACGGAACCAGAAGAGACTCAGAATACCGAAGGAATCCTAAGCAAAAAGAGCAAAGCTGGAGACATTACAATCTCATATTTCCAGTTACACAACAAAGCTGTAGTTATGAAAACAGCATATTAATAGCACAAAATAGACATGTTGACCAATGGAATAGAATTGTGGATCCAAAAGTATATTCCATGCACCTTCAGTCATCTAAACTTTGGCAAAGTGACCAAAAAGTTACACTGGAGACAAGATAACCTCTTTAGCAAATGGTACTTGAAAAACTGGTTATCCATGTGCAGAAGAAGGACTTTAGATCCCTATCTCTCATGCTTTGATCAAATCAAATCCAAATAGATGAAAGAGCTACATATATAAATAGAAACAATCTACTGAAAGACAAAATAGGAAGAGTTTGAAGTCATAGGCATAGGCAAGGATTTTCCCAATAGAAACTTAACTGCACAAGAAATAAGACCATGATTCAACAAACAAGATTCTCTATATGAAATTAAAGTTTCTGCACAGCAAAGGAAATGATCAACAGAGTGAAGAGACAACCTATATAAAGGGAAAAATTTACCAGCTATAACTCAGACAGAGATACCATAGTTAGACTCTAAGTAAGAGGGGAGGATAGGCTGGAGGAAAGGGGGATAAAATGGTCAATATACTCATGTTTCAAATTATTAAGATTAATGTAATTATTAGGTACTCCAAACGTATACAGTACTACTTAAAATTAGACTACCCCCCTAAACAAAACACCCTGTAAAAGGGGCAATTGAAATGAATAGACAGTTCTCAAAAGAAGTAAAAATGACCAATAAGTATGTGAAAAATGTTTAGCATTGTGGGCATTAGAGAAATGCAAATCAATACAGTGCCAAGAGCCCATCTGATCCCAGCAAGAATGGCTATCATAATGGACTCAAAATCAGCAAATGCTGGCAAAGTTGTGTGAAAAAGAAATTCTTCTACATTGCTAATGGGAGTATAAACTAGTATAAGTAGATTTCCATTATGTAACTCAGTATGGAGATTGCTCAGAAATCTAAAAATAGAAATTTCATTTGACCCAGAAATGCTAGTTATAGTCCCAAAAGAGTTAAAGATATAATATTATAGTGATACATGCATACCTATATTTATAGAACACAATTACAATATCTGTATTTAACAGTCGCTCATTCCATCAAAAGATGAAAAGATAAAGAAAATGTGGCATATATACAAATTGAATACTACTGAACCCAAGAAAGGGATAAATTTGAGTCATCTGTGGGAAAATGAGTGCATTTTGAGACCATAATGCTAAATGAAATGATTCATATGGGATGGCTTCTCTTAATAAGAAATTCAAGTATCAATAACATACACCCAGTATAAAAGAATAATGAAAACAGGTAGGAAACAGGTAGGCAGGTTGGGAGGAGATGAGCAGAGGGTCTGTTTACTGGAAAGATGGGCAGGTAGTGGGGAAAGAGTTACAATTATCAGGATGAGATCTACACACAGACAAATTCCCCATGATGAATTTAATTACTACGTATGGAAAACATATATTATAATAAAAAGAACAAACACAATAATATTGAAAATAAGTAAATTTTTAAAATAAAAACAAAAAGAAATAGACATTTTCTTGAATACAATTCAGTGGTACAGAGATTCCCTAGCAGGTGCTAGATCACCACCATGGCAAACAAATAAAATGGAATAGGCTTTTTGACATAAGAAATCACATGCTGATTAACTAGCATGTACGTCTCATATTACTGTCCTGTGTTAGTTTTCTGTTACTGTAATGAAACACCTAAGGCAATCAACTTTAAGTGAAATAACTCAGACGGCTTAAATACGGCTTTTGTCATTTTAGTAAGGCCAATAGTAGGAAGGAAACAGGGAGATTGATCCTTTGCAAATGGAGGAGGGTCCAGGAGACAAAGGAGAGAAGGGAAAGGGAAAGAGAAGTAAAAACTTTAAGATGCGTCATGCATATGTTCCGAATACCCACAGTGAAGGTTAATATGATATGTCATAAGCATGAATTTAAAAATAATGATACACATGGGGAAAAAGGGATCTGGAGACAGAGGTAGGGATGTGGGTGGGGAAGGGAAGCAGAATGAAAAAGAATCCAGATGTGTTCTGCACAAGTAGCTACTCCCTGAGATGAATGTAGACTTCACGTTTTACAAATATGTACTAAAAACGATGAACCAACTGTTTAAAAGAAAAGGCTTATTTGACTTATAATTGTCAAGGTTTTAGCTCACAAAGGTTGGCTCTGCTGCCTTTAGGCATCAAGCCATGCAGCATCCCATGCAGGTGCACACTGTAGAGAAAACTGCTCGCTTTATGGCCAGGAAGTGAACGGGAGAAGAAAACCAAGGTGTGGGTTTCCATAATCCCTGTCAAGAGCAGGCCCTAGTGATCTGAGGATCTCACACTGGGTCAAAGGCTGCCTACCAACAGCTATGAGCAGGTTCAAGGCTTTGCTACATGGACCTTTAGCATCCACGTCATAGCGCCACCTATGGATGAAGCCTTGTACATAAGAATGTCTTGCACCATGACTCATTTTTTTTTTATTTTAAAGAGAGTAGTATATGAGAAACATAGAACAGAACAATAGCAGCACACCAGTATCACAAACATAAACAAATCAAAGCAAGAACATTCAAAGTGATACAGGGTCTCAAGACAAAATAATACAAATCAACAGTGATTATTATATTACATACCACCATCCTCAACTACATTGCTCAGATTACCAGATGTAAGAATGAAAAATTGCTCAAACCATTATAGCAAATAAGAAAATAATTCTTCAATAAAACAGTAGAGATAATACAGAGTTTCACTAGACAAGATGGTAGGAGTTCACCATTGTAATTCCATTCCACATTGTTACCTTCAAATCAGTTGTTCAGACCACCAGACACAAGTATGCACAGTTGATCAGAACACAAAAAATTGTAATCATTTACTGTTCATTTCAATACACCACCAGGAATTAGCAATACAGTTATCACAGCTACTCATATATATATTTATATTTTGTGTTCCTTCTTTCTTTTTTCTTCTTTCCCTCATCCCAGTTGTTTATTCCTTCGAGTAATTTCTTTCTCTTTCCTATCATCTATTGTATGTTTTGAGTTTTACCTAGTCTTTCAGGTTCCTACACCAAGGAGACAATATTGTGAACACCATGACTCTTTCAAGGCTTGGTTAAGGAAATAGAAACCATTCTGTGTGTTAAATGGAAAGGGATACAATACACAGAAGTAATGAATTTACAAGCATGGGAAAAGCCAAAGAAGTTCATAAGTGTTCCATAAGGTCTCTACAAACAAAAATCCACTGTACTCTCATTGAATGAGTGATATTTAGGGAACTATAAGGAATTTACATGGAAACTCATAGCTGCCTGCAACACGCTGGTCAGTGTTTCTCAGAGAAACGTACTTAATAAACCCAATATATTCCAAAAGTTGCGACTCTTCTTGCTAGTGCAGATGGAAGAATATGTTTATGAATCTCTTTCTAGGTCTCTGTCTTTCTCAAATCCTTATTGCTAGAAGCTTCTATAGCAGGAAACTCATCACAGCTATTTTAGGAAATGGAAATATAAAGCAGAATAGAATAAGGAGAGAAATGTGCACAGTGTCCAGCACAGAGGTGCTGTAATGGTTGATACATTGTGTCAACTTGAGAAGTTTGGAAGTTTAACTAAGACTCAGCAGGGAGCTGAGGTCCACCCTTTGTAAACATCCTCATCCTGGGCAAGAGGAGGGAATAGAGATTGTGTTAAGTGCTACACTTGTGTCGGGGGTGAGGGGATGGGGAACAATGGACTTACAATATAAGGGAAGAAAAGAGGCTTCTTCTCCCCTCAAACTTGCTCTTGCTGCTTTTGCTGTCTTCTGCAGCATTGGACTATTGCCCTTGTGCCATGCCACTCTGCCTTGGAGCCAGCTGATTATGAACTGAATCCTCCACAAACTGTGAGCTAAACAAACCTTTCCTTCCTTAATTTTGGGTGTTGAGTATTTTGTCCCAGCAACTAGAGAAAAGTAACCAGGACGGATGCATAGAAAAACCAGTCTATTACATGTCAGCCCAGTAAATCACATTCTTGTTTTGCTTTTTCACAGCACAAATTTTTTTCCTAATAGCTGGAGCAGTGATCTGTACCCATACAATGTACAGAGTATTGAATTTACACATTCAGTGTGGCAAAGACTGTGGAGAATAATTGTGCTGAGAAAAAAAGTCTAGACCTTACATAAATAAGATATTACTTCTGTAGTTAGCTACTCTGAATCATATAAATGACAGCAGTCATTTATAGTATTGAGCCATATTTGCACTTGTTCACTGCCCTATTAAGCTACTCCTATAGAGAATCACATAGGCAAAGGATTGTTGGATTCAGAGACAGGAGAATTGGGCAGATCCCGTAGTTATATCTGGATACAAACTGATTCATTATCAGTATTCCAGTCTGTACAGAGAGTTTTGACAACAGTGCGACACACCAATTTACAAAACTGTGTATCTACCCAAAGTATTACATTTCCATATTTAAAGGTGAAGGGAGCATGATAATAAAAGACTTAAATCACATTCCTGTGAACTGAAGGCTAGCCCGAGTGCCCGCCTGACCTTGGGGGGGACTGGCTACCCTCTCAAAGACAGTAAATGAGATAAGAGGAGAACCTTTGTACACGCAGTTTGGCCCTAGTTCCACGCAGACCCGGGTTGCTAAACGGTGTGAAAGACGCCCACGCGTTTCGGCCTTGGGCCGCCTTTGTCTCGAGTGATACGTAAACGTTAGTTAGAAAGAGACTTTTATCGGAAGATTTCGAAGTCTGTTGCTTATGCTGTGAGGCATGTTGGCCCAGTAGGACCCCAACAGGCTGATGCTCTGGGGAACCCCCCAGCTGTGTGTGGGTGTTGTCCTGCCTTCCCGTCTGGTGATGTATTTTCTATTCCATTATGTCTTATATTGATTACTTTCTATATTCTGCTGTTTGGTATATGCTCTTGGTGGTATTAAACTTCATATTTAAAATTACTGAGTAAGGGGCTGGGGATTTAGCTCAGCGGCAAAGCGCCTGCCTGGCAAGTGCAAGGTCGTGAGTTCGGTTCCCGGTACCGGAGAAAAACCAAAAAATAAAAAAAAATAAAATAAATAAAAATAAAAAATAAAATTACTGAGTGGCGTGTAGTGGCTTTGCTCATGGATCGGACCTGAAAAAACAGATAAAGGTGCACCACAACTGATAAATTTACCTTCTCAATGCAGAAAGAAAAACTAATAAATAAGTACGAGCTAGGTTGCAAGTGCAGTGTGAAACTCACCTAGATCAAGGAGAGAATGCTAAACACTACATCCCTTATCTCGGAAACATGTTTACAGTAGGACTGTAAAGATAGATAATTGGCAGTTTTATAATTCCATTAATGTCTGTATTTACAAAGCCGCATGCCCCTACAGAGACATTCATGAATCTTAAACACACTTCATGTGAGATGAAAAGTATAACACAAAATAATAATAAATGTGTGTCCAATGCAAATTAGTCATAGAGCTTAAACTGGCAAAAACATGTTTCTCATACTTAGGCTTTCCAAATCTCACATAGGTTGCTTGTGGAAAAGATCTATCTTGATTGTGGGAAAGGATTGTAGAAAAGGATTCTTATTTAGGGAAGCTACTTTGTGCCTAATAAAGTATAGATTCTAAATCTTTGAAATGTACATTAGTACAAAACAAGAGGCTACAGGTGCCTGCAGTTTCTCCCTCCAACCATGACAGGTAGATAGAAGGCCAAGTACAGACGGTGACATTCACACAAAGGAATTGATAAGTATTCCTCACTTCAACTTTCCACTCTGACACCCTGAGTTACTACTATGGCAACCACTATGCTGACCTGGGCGATGGCTATGAGGGCCTGGGTTATGGCTGTGGTGTATACGGATACAGTTGCTGGCAGCCATCTTGCTGTGGCAGATACTGATTGTATGGATTCTACTGAGAAACTTCTAGAAGCACTCAGCTATTAGAAGTTTTCCTCTTGTCCATTCAAACTACCTTTCATGAGTCTTCCCATGTGAAACTTATGTTTCTTCCCCAACAGCAAAAAATTTATTACATACTATTCCATCTTCTGACTACTTCATACTTAAAATGTTTCAACTTGACTGACCAAAGTCACGTGAGATAACCCAGCATTCATAAAAAAGTTTATAATTGATATTTTACTATTCCGTCCACTGTGGTTTAACAGTTTCAATGTGAAAAATGTAATTTTTTCAATGAACTTTATCACTGCAAAGCACTACATTAATATTCATTTTTCTCAATAATTTACATGTGGATGTTGAGGTGTGCATATTTCATCTAAGGGTACAAGGAATTAACCAGAATGTTTACAGAAATCTATTCCATATCTGGAGCATCTGCAGATGAAAGCATTAATTGGTGTGGTTTTTCAGGTTGGAGGGGGATCTCCAGTCAACAACAGGGTAAATTACAAGGCTCAAATGTGTTCCACACCATATTCAACCTATTTATCACTCCAATGAAGTGAAGACATATGATTTATATAAATAACTGCATGGAGGAAAACCTCCTTAATTAAAACTAGATTAATGATTAAAATTCCTTTTAGAACATGCTAAAAACACTCATAAGAATTCTCCACAGAGCATATAGAAAGCAGATTACTTGAGGGATTACACCACTTTCATAGGCAGATATCATTCCATTCCACGTCTCACTGGCTTCCTTTTTCCTCCCTACAGTCCTCCTCTCCCCAGTCGACTCCATGCTGTGAGGGTAGGTTACCCATAAAATGTTATATTTGATCTTAAAGAATGTCTTAGGCAGATCCAGTTCAAACTGCTGGTTTTGATTTATGAACAGAAATGTCTGAACCTTCATAAAGGACCTCTGCTCTCATCTGAAGGAAAGGAAAATGAAAAGCTGCTGTTGAAAAATAACTCCAGCAAGCCCAAGAGGCCATGAAATATAAGGTGGTGCTACAAATGAGATGATTCAATTTGGAGCAGCCACATACCTAGAATTGGGGTCTCAAGGTGACACTTCCATAGTTCCCGCCTCAGGGACTATGACACTTGCAGGATGGCTATACTGGGAGGAGTACGTAACAGCAGAACCAGCAGAAAGAAAATAGAGACACACAAAGATGTAGACAGACATGGTAATGGAAATAAAAAGATGTAAACTGTGGATTACTGAAATGTTACCAGCTGGGGAATCTAAGTAAAGGACAAAGGCTCTAACTCCACAACTTCTACAAAAAGTTCCCAGAGAGTAGCTTTTGTTCCCAGGTCTACAAATGTGGCTTGGGGCTTCAGTTCTACATCACTGATTCTTCAGTTGTGTGGTCCCTACTTTTCCTTGGAAACTGGAGGAATTTTTACATCAATTCCATACCTGTTTTGTCGTGTAAGAAACAGTGAGAAAACAGAAGTTTATCTGAGCCAATAACATTCAAGTAACACAGAAAACAAAAAATGCAAGTCCAAATTGCAGGTACAAATTAAAGAAAATAACTATCTTTTGGGTTTTTTTTTTTTTTTTTTTTTTGGTTTTTCTCCGGTACCGGGAACTGAACTCATGACCTTGCACTTGCCAGGCAGGCGCTTTGCCACTGAGCTAAATCCCCAGCCCCAAAATAACTATCTTTAAAAGTTCCATGGAAAGGAAATTCCAGGCCAAGCAACCCTCAGTAAAGAGTGCTTAAAAAAAAAACAATTAAAAAATACTACCAATCGCATATTCTGAATTAATATACTCTTTTACAGAATAACAAAGAAAAAAGTCTAATAATAATTCAAAATTTAACAAAGACATTAAAAGACAGATAACATACTTTATTGACATAGGCATAAAATCTGAACGAAATGCATTATCAAAGCAAGCCTTAGGAGCTATATTTCAAATTGCACATTCCAGGATTAGTTTAATATTTAGAAATTCAGACAATGTAATTTAAATAATTAATGAAAACAATGTTATGTGAATAGCTCCATGGATTAAAATAAAACATGAGAAAGTCAGTACTCACATGTCAGTGTTTAATATATAACATTTATATATTTTAATATGGTAAATGTGATATTTTAATGGATACATGCAGCATGTACCAATTAAATCAGGGAGATTAGCATTTCCTTATCATTTATTTAGGTTTGGAGACCCTAATTACTCTCTGCTAAACCTTGAAAATATATATATATAAATAAATCTATTTATTCTAAATTACAATGACACCGCCTTGCTATGGAACACTGTTACTTCTTCTTTCTGTCTGTTTGTGTTCTGGTACACATTACCCCTCTCAGCTTTGGTTCCCCTCCCCTTCACCCTTCTCAGAGTGCAGTAATCAGTATTCCACATTCAGATAGACTTTTCAAATTTGTAGTGAGAGAAAATATGCCATGTTTCTCTTTCTGAATTTGACTTATTTCACTTCACCTATGGTCTCCAGTTCTGCCCGTTGTTTTTTACGGCTGAATAATCTTCCATATGTATATGAGGTACCACATTTTTTTGATTTAATTGTTATTATTTCCCCATTTGATTCCCATCTTAGATACTATGAATAGTGCTGCAACAAATGTGGGAGTGCAGGTGTCTCTTTCCTGTGCTGACTTCATTTCCCTACCTATCTAGTGATGGGATAGCTAGATTCTGTGGTAGATCTGTTTTTAGTTTTCTGAAAATCCTGCTCTCCGTAGAGGCTGCACTAATTTGTATTTCCATCAGCAGTGTGTAAGAATTTCCTTTTCTCTGTCCATCAGCATTTGTTTGTTTGCTTGCTGGCTTGTTTGTTTGTATTTTAATAGTAGAATTATAGCTGGGTAAGATAATAGCTACAATTTCCTATGGACTAATCCTATTGGGCATTTTCCCATACACTGTACAGTACTTGTAGGTTGCTTGTGTTTCTCTTTTTAAATTTTTCTAGCTAGAGTAGTGCTCATTTTTAATTGGATTGCTTGATATTTTTGTTACTAAGTTTCTTGAGTTCATTACATATTCTGGATATTAATACTGTATCAGATGAAGAGTTTGTATATTTTTTCACATTCTCTGGGTTTCTTCATTGTGTGGATTTTTCTTAAATGCAAAAGGTTATCAGTTTTCTATAATTGCAGTTCTTCACTTTTGCTGTTGTTTGTTCTTTTGGGGTAATCTTTGAATTTGAAAAATGCTCAGGAATGTTCTAGAATCAGGACTAGGATAAGGATAACTACTAGCACAATTTTCATCCAATTTTGTATCACAAATTTTGTCATTGAGGACATAAGTAAATAAATGGAAATATAAGAGAGACAGAGATGGAAAGGGAGAAACCAGCACTAATACAGTACTGGTAAAGTATCTATACATTTAACTTTATCAAACATTTCAGTAATAATGTATGTGGCTAAGACAGGTAGTCCTGGCTCAAAATTAAACACATAGACCAATGGAAAGAGTGGTGTTTTAAACATGTTCAGTCATATATGACAACCATATTTATGCTATCAAAATATCAATGAGATCCAGAGATGCAATGAATGAATGAATAATGACTATTGGTTTAATTTGAAAAAAAGTAGAATAAAGAGAAGCTCACCTAAATAAGATTTGAGAATGTCTATATTCAGGTTAAGTTTTAATAGATAAAATCAATATAGGAAAATGGGAAATAGAAAAGAAATATAGGAAAGAAATAATTAAAAATAAGGAAGAAAACTAAATAGGAAAGAAAACATTGATAAATTGGATTTCCTCAAAATAAAAGACTTCCATTTCTGAGAAACAGAAAAAAAACCCATGGAGAGAAAATATCAGGAAAGTATGCATAAAAATATTTGTAACACAAATAAATAAAGGCATCTACAAGTCATTTTGCAGAGAAACAAAAAGATTATAAATGGACAAAAGTTTGCACAAGGCTTTTACAGTAAACAAAACAGTTGCCATCAACCTCATAAAACTAAGAAAATGCAGATTATATCCACAAAGAAATAGCACTGTACACCCGTCACCACGATTAAAATTATACACTGAAAACAACAAATAATTTTGCACAACCTGGATCTTGCAAACATTACTTTGGGGGATATAATTTAATGTAACCACTGTCAGAACCATATGGTACTGCCAAAAAAGAGATAAATATGAATATACCCTAAACACTGGAAACTCTGTGGTAAAGTGATTTGCACTTTGTTCAACCCACTTTTGTTTTCCCTTCCATCTAGTTAATTCATAAATATAACTCTCAGGTTTTGCACTGCTTAGTGAGCGCTTAAAGTTCTTTTTAAGAAAACAAACCAATAAAACAGAACTTTGAGTAAGGACTTTAACCCTTATGTCATACCTGGTAGGTTGAACATACTATTTCAACTAAAAAAGATGGGTAAAATGAAAAGTAAAAGAGAAAAAAAAAATGGTCAAAATACAGAATTTGAAGGTCATTTTCACAGCAAACCAGAATGAGCTTATAAATTACGCTCTTACTCTGTTCAGTGAAGCAAATGTTCAAGATGACTCAAACAATTTTTTTTTTTTGAGGCATGGTCTTGCTGTGTAGTTCAGGCTGGCCTTGACTTCACTATGTAGCCCAGGCTTCCCTCAAACTCCTGGTGATCCTCCTGCCTCACCCTCCATAGTGCTGGGATTACAGGAATGTGCCACCACACCCGGCCTCAAATGATTTGAAAGTCCTCAAAATCTCACTCAAATCTCTTTCACTGGTGGAATTTTTTACAAGGTGTAAAACCTTCTTTGTAAGTCACTTGTGGAAATATGGCCCTAGGATTAAGATCTAGTGGTAGATCTTAAAGAGTAAGATCTTAGGAGTAAGTAGAAAATGAGAGATTAATAAGTAATTGACCTTTGAACTGATCACACACAGAGTAATTGCTTTCCAAAATGATTGGAAATGTCTCACAGAAACACAAAATTTAACTTTGGAAGACTTGGTACACAGCAAAACTATCTTGCTCATTTTCCTATAGAAACAAAAGATTTGGTAAAATTTTCAGCATAATTTATGATAACATAGGAGGTCAATAATATCTGCAGGTTTGCCTCACCCACTTCTTACTGCATATGGAAGAGTTCATGCATGCAGATGATGACATTTAAACTAAGTCTCTACTCCTCCATTCAACTCCCCTTCCTAACACCATGTGCTGCTATGGAAACTCAAATGGCAGCCTAGGCTGTTGCTATGGCTGTTAATATGGCTGCTAACATCCATCTTGCTGTGGGAGATCCTTGTCCTAGGGATTCTGCTGAGCAACCTCTTTGGAGTCACTCAGCCTATAGAACTCTCATTCCTTTACTTTCTAAGATTCTTCTAATAAGTAACGTATTTTACTTTCCTGAAAGTGAAATTTCATCCTACACCATTTTATCTTCAGATGTAGTACTTCAGATTCTGCTTGCTTCACTTGACTGAGCAAGGTC
The DNA here is from genome assembly GCF_000276665.1 of Chinchilla lanigera. Lineage (NCBI taxonomy): Eukaryota > Metazoa > Chordata > Mammalia > Rodentia > Chinchillidae > Chinchilla > Chinchilla lanigera. The sequence continues at coordinate 30,289,484 of NW_004955407.1, forward strand.
TATGTAATACTTCACCAATGATAAAAATGTTTACACTTGGATTACTTCACCATTCATTTTAGCTTAACATCTTAGATGTGAAACCTCCGTCTCTTTTTCTATAAACTCCCATTATTTGCATTGATTATTTCTCTCACTTTTATGTGTGTGTTTCTATGTGGATTGTTTAATTAAAGGTTTATGGAATAAACCATAATCTTTGCAAAAAATAAAATCACCACATGTAGAGACTCAATGATCAGATACTAGTATTCTGTACAAGGTAATGTGTCCTCAGTTAAGAGGGAAAATTCCAACAACAGCAGTGCAAAGTGAAAACACTACACTGGTTTGCTGGGTTTTTTTTTTTTTTTTGTATGACTTTTCTACCAATTTCTAATATATGAAGATGTGTGATTTATTTAGATGACTCTATTTGGCTAAAACTTAAGTTAAAACTAGATTCCTGAATAAGTTTAGTTTTAGAACATACTAACAATAATAACCATGACTAACCTATGAACATAAATAACATATAGTACTTGAAGGATGCTCTCCACCTGCTCCTCTAGAAGGGCTTCACTGAATTTGAATTGTATTGGGCTCTTTGGGTTTTTTTAATCTCATCAATGCATCTTCTTCCCTCCACCTGACTCCATGCTGAACAAAATTATTTGTGAAATGTTACTATTGATCTAAGAGAAAATATCAAGCAGAATATTTTGCAACTGCTGATTTAGACTTTCCAAGAGTACAGATGCCTCACCATTGCCACAAAGTAGCTTTGTTTTCATCTGAAGGAAAAGGAATGATGAATTTTCTCATTCCTTCCATGGCTCTTGAAAAATATCTCCATCAAGTCCAGGCATTTCTAAGAGAAGGGTGATTCCAAAGAAAGAGGCAGATTGGAAGATCCCAGAAGCTATTATTGCCATGTCAAGAAACCAAGGCTGTGGTACTTGCATCAAGGACCATGGCATTGACAGCATTGCAGTACATGGATTATAACTCAAATAGTAAAGACGGTAGAAGACAAAAGGCAAAGAGCAATCTAAAGATGACAGAATAAGATATTAAATGCAGATGTAATGAAACTGGGAATGATTTTTTGTTGGTGTTGAACTTTTCTTTTGAAATACTTCTACATAATTGTGCAAATATTTTAAAGGAAAAGACAAAGATTATTTAATGTCTGTCTATCAATTATGTCTACACTACTCATAAAAATGATTTCATGAGGTTCTGAGACTCTCATTTTATCTCCGCATGACCTGAAGCAGTTTTACCCTCATATACTATGGTGTAAAATAATGCACCGCCAATGAAAATAGCAGTGTATCTACATGTGTACATCAGTGCAGGTTTTCTGGTGACACTATGTCCTTATTTGATTGTGGGTTTTTTCCCATGTCTATTCTTCTGATTGCTCCTCTAAATTTCAAGAAAAAAAGTTCTAAAATGTCTCCCATGCATACCAGTTGCTTACATGGTGGCTGGATCTGTCAAAGTTATGCAAAAAATTTCCCACATGTAGCTCTTTTCACCATTTTCACACACAGCAATCAGGGTTGTCCTCTGATCCACTAGTTTTCTATCCCTGGTTCTGCTTTTTATTTTTCCGTAAAAATCCCAACTATTTTTTTAATGATTCCAGATGTCTTATGTGCTCTACAGACACAGTGAACCACAGAAGATGGGATTTAACGTGAGGAAATAACATTTTTGTAGCACTGACAGAAAGAAACGGGAAACCTGAATACTATGATACTTATTAAAATAGTAAATTTATCTTTAATATTTTCATGCAAAGGAAAATCTAGGTCTAGAGGTTTTCATTAAAGAATTCTTTCAACTGCTTGGGAAAGCAGTATGAATTCATTCAAATACTCTACCATAAAAAAGGAAAATGGCAAAAGTGTTACAAAAATCAAGCTGGGGATAGAGCTCAGCAGCATAAGTGCTTGCCTGGCAAGTCTGAGGTCATGAGTTTGATTCCCAGCACTAAAACCAAAATCAAAACCTAGCAAAAACATGACAAGAAAGGGAATATATTTTGTGAATGTAACTAAAAATATGAAACAATATATTGCCAATCTAAACCTCTTAAATTATATTCCAAGTTTGCAAAATCCCGGATTGGCTTAATAACTGAAACCTCGGTACTATTCATCATAATAACCAAACAAGGAAAATTATATCAATATTTCAACAGATTAACACAAAACATCATAATGTTTAATACTAATTCATGAATTTTTTAAAAAATCCATGCTGTAGAACTAGGAAATAATCCCTTCAATTTGATTAATGACAAAGCATAAAATGTAAAGTTTATAAATCGTAGTTCACGCTGAAATATAGAATCGTTCTTCCTTGAGGTCACAAACAAGACAAGTATGATCTCAGTCACAAGGTACATTCAACTTTTTGCCATAGGTCTTGACTATTCACTATCATTAATTATCAGTTAAAGAAAGAAAAAGAGACTATTAAAGAAAATATAGATGTGTTATTATTGATAAATCATACAATTTTACTACAGACAGATGGAATGAAGAGGGATTCAGTACAAAAATCTCAAACATAGGATAACCATACATTGTTTCATGACTAAGATGTCTATCATGGCAGGGGAAAAAAAATTTTAAAACATTGTTCAAGATGCAAAAGGAACTAGGGTGGGGCAAGGGGGAAAGGAAGGGAAAGGGAAAAATGCAAGTTAAATTGTACGACTAGTGTCTCATTTCATTGAAAAGGAAGGTTTGTGCTAATATCAGAGAATTTTTTATGCCCATATCTGTACTCTGAGTAACTACTTTAAAGATACCAATATGCAATGTATTAACTATTGCTCTTCTCCTATTTCGTTATGAAATTTTGTTTTCCTTTTTTTCCATAAAATAAAATAATAAGGTCAAATATATATTACACAGTAAAAAAGTTAGCTCACAAACCACATAAAGGAATAAATCTTGGCTAGCAGTTTGCATCAAAATAAGAACAATAAATAATGCTAGGTTAACCAAGGAATGAAAAAAATTTTGACGAGCATCTGCACCAAGATAAAATATATCTTTAAGAACTGAAGGCTAGGGGCTGGGGATTTAGCTTAGCAGCAAAAGCGCCTGCTTGGCAAGCGCAAGGTCATGAGTTCGGTTCCCGGTACCAGAGAAAAACCAAAAAAAAAGAATTGAAGGCTATAATTTCTTTTAAAACTATAAAAAAAGGTGCCTAAAAAAGAGTATTAAATAGGACATGATTGAAATTAAAGATGTCTAATTTTAAGAGAATGAAAACCCCACCTAAAGGGAGAAGATGTTTATTACACTCTATATGTATCTAACACAGGATTTATCCCTAAATTAAATGAAAATAAAATTAAATTAATTAACTAAATCAACAAAGTTAAATAAAAATGCGTACAAAGCATTTGAGAAAGACACAAACACAATTACTTAAATGTGGAAAAAATATCAATAATCATTTTACCTAAAACAACAAAAGTTGTCCAGCATCATTAAAGCAAGAAAATGCAAATTTTAACCACAGTGAAATAACTCTGCACACCCATCAAAGTAGCTAAAATTAGAGACTGAAAGTACCAAGTAATTTTGAGAATGTTCACACTTGGAATTTTCAAATACTTCCAGTGGATTTGTAGTTGATGCAACCCTACAGAAAATGTATGGCAGTACCCAAAAAAATGCTAACTAAAAATACACACTAAGCATCAGAATGGATCACTGTTTTCAGCCCAGCTATCTTGCCCCATCCACACATTCACAATTGTTGTTAAAATTCACAAGCCTATAGATGATATATGAAATTGCTGTGTTTGTTTTCTGATAAACTTTCCCATTAATCATACTTCCAGAGCTGGGCTCACTAGAGCCTCAGTACAGCCCACAGATGAGCCCAGCACAGATCAAAGTCCTGGCCCTCAGGCACCTGCTCTGAGAAACCAGTACTGAGAGCCTGTCCAGGGGAGAATCCACACCTCTCAGGAGCACAGTCCTCACCCAAGGAGTCAGGGTTTTCTTTCATTCTGCCAACTTCACCAAAACACACAGAGGTCTGAGAGCAACAGATAGATGTCCTAGTGCCCACTCTCCCCTGTCCTCTTACCTGTCCCAGGGGAAGGATGTTCTGATCCTTCCTCTCAGCTGTCTCTCTACTTGGTAATTCTTTACAGGGTCTGGGCTCAGGGTTTCTTACCTTTCCGATGTTTTTCTTTCCTTGATGGTGGTAAGGATTGTTCACCTGGGAGGTAGGGCAGTAACAGAAGGAAGAGCCCCAGTTCATACACAAAGCCCAGGATCATATCCACCAAAAAGATACTGGAGCTGGGGCCCAGCCAGGAGGACCAGGGGTTTGCCATCATCTGAGTCACAGTGCTGCTCTCGGCCAACTGAGCCTTGAGAGCTCTTCTTGGGAGCAGGGAGGATAGCCCAGGCCAGCATCACAGAGCTGTGACCCACATCACAAAGGGTGCCTGGAGGGTAGGGAGGGGCACAGAGAAGAGGCTCAACCACAGATCTCCTCACCCCTACTCTCCAGCGCAGTGGATCCCACACTCTTCTGGGCCTTCTCTATCCCTCCTTGAGACTTCACCTGTCCAATCTGTCAGACTTAGACCTTTGTCTGTTTTCCATTCATTCATCCTGGAACTCAGGTAGCCCCTGGCTCTAGATCCAGTGGAAACCTTAGCTGATGCTAAAACTTCAATGATATTTTTATAAGTGCATAGTATTTATAATTCCTAAACTGCACAAACACTTTTAGAACAGCTACATGCATACACACACTCAGGTACTGCTGTTCACTACCACAGCACAGCCCAAAAGCACAAAGGATGAGAGACTGCTCAGAGTCCATGTGCAATTTAACCTCTAAGAGGGCCCAGAAGGGTTTCCTTAACTGAGACCCCTCAGCATGCAAGACTCTCAGGAAGAAAATCCAGCTATAGCTTCTTTAGGTTTTACATGCAGAATAAACTGAAGCTTCTGTGGGTTTTATATATAGAATCAGGAAGCAAAGATAAAAGACAAAATAAGGACATCTGTGTAGGAATTCGTGTAGGGGACAGGAGAAGACAGCAGAAGGTCAGGGTTGTCAATTACATGTCAGACTTTTGGGCCAATCTGAGTAGTAAGTCAGAGTACGGGGAGGATGAGGCCAGAGCATTCATTCCTTAAGGTAATGCATTTTAATCCTACTTGAACTTGTGGCCATTTATCCTCTTACCATGCATTCCGGGAGGTGTTGGGATTCTGGCCCCAAAAATCCCTTATCTCTGCACATCTCCCTCACACGTACCTCTGGCCAACCCCTGCCCTGACACCCACGGAGACACACATACCATCCACAACCTTTCACAAACCTATCTTTCACAAACCTTTCACAATCTATCTAGTGTCTTTTCAAAACCATCCACTATTTTATAATTCATAATTTGCTCATTCACATCTGGAAAAGGGTGACTGGGGATTTAGCTCAGCGGCACAGCACCTGCCTGGCAAGTGCAACGTCGTGAGTTCGACTCCCGGTACCGAAAAAAAAAAATGAAGAAAAGGGCCATCAAAACTACAATGAGATGCCATCTCACTCTAGTTAAAATAAATATAATTATTTCTTTTTAGAAAGGCTGACAGGAATGTGGAGAAAGGGGAACTCTCAGTGTTTGTGGGAATGTGCATTAGTATCTCAATGGTGGAGAACAGTATGAGGTTCCTTGTAAGACTAAAAATAGATCTACCATGTAATCCAGGTATTCCACTTCTAGGTATTGTATCCAAAGGAAATGAATTCAACACATTAGAGACACCTGTATGCCAATATTTATCATGGCACTATTCACAATAGCTGTGTTATAATGATGCATTAGGTTCCCGTCAATCGGTGAATGAAAAAAATGAAGAATCCGTCCTGGATTTTTGATAGTTCTCCCAAATGTGGGTATCACATAAAATTGGCCACCTAAAGTACAGCATCCCAAATTCTATATGGTCCAAGAAGATGACAGAGATGAAGAAAGAAGAAGAAAGATGGTCAAATGTTTTCAGTGTTTCTGAGAAGTGACAATATCTTAGTCCATTTATGCTGTTACAGTGGCTGGGGATTTAGCTCAGTGGCACAGAGAGTGCCTGGCAAGTGTAAGGTCGTGAGTTCGATTCCTGGAACCAGAATAAAAAAATTTATGCTGTTACAGCAGAACACCTGAGACTAGGTAATTTATAAATAAGAGGATTTCGTTTCCTACAGATCTGAAGGTTGGGGAGTCTAAAGTCAAGGGGTTCACATCTAGCACAGGTCTTTTTGCTACTATCCATTACAGGAGGTAGAAGAACTAGACAGGCAGAAGGGAAAGAGACTCAGTTGATCCTTTTATTAGAAACCCACTGGAGTGGTTGATGGTGTCAATCTGAGAAGTTTAGAAGCTTAACTAAATTGGCTCAGCAATTCTACTCCCGAGGCTGTAAAGGACCCACCCTAGGTTAGTTTATCACCTAGATGGTGTAAAAGGGAAATGAGGAAGGACTGGTGGATTTTCATTCTTCAGAGGAGCTCCAGTCTTAGCCTTCAGCTTGGACATCATCTCCTGGCTTCTAGTGCAGACTCTTCAGCTTCTACCTTGGATCCATCTGTCTTCTGGCATACACTATTCAACCTTCTGGCATAGTCCCATCGTCTTCCTGATATGGACTTGCATAGCACATGCAGTGAGCTCCAGACTTTGAACTGAACACTTCAGTCCCCAGGATGCAGACATCCTCTGCACTCTTTCTCATCTGACTGTGTGAATGACCATCAGAAGCCAGTCTTGTAATTTCTTATACATTTGTATATCTTGTGTTCTATCTGTTTCGGTAGTAAACCCTCACTGATACTACCACTCCTTCACTAACTAACCCACTCCATTGATACTAGTAACATTCATTCACTCATGAAGACTCTACCCTTATGACGTAATCACTTCATAAATATTTTGCCTCCCAAGATTATTTTACTGAGGATGGTGTTTCAATGAAATAATCAATCAATGTAATGGAAATCCACTTTGAAATCATGGCAGATATTATCCAATTTCAACCTGTTTCTCAAAATTTAAGACTACGTATGAGTTCATAATGCATACAGAGTCAATAACTCCACCCTCAAAATAGTCATACAAATTGAGGTCTCAAAAATGCCTATTTTGTTGTTCCTATAAATGTAGAGTGAGTTAAGGTAGCCAGTGCTTCCTCTGTGAGGAAGCATGTATTCTGTGATCCAGGTAATGGATAATCAACTAAACATTGCTTTCAGCAAACACCTGCATCACATGAGTGTCAAGCATTTATAAAAGTGACAAAATGACGTTATATTCCAAAGCATACAGCAATATGAGAATCGAAATAGTATGTGATAAATATGGGTTACAGTTTATGTAGAAAATATATTATTTTCTGCTGTGATTTATATAGATAACTTCACAGCTGTGTTGCTTATGATTTAAATATGCATATAAAGTGAAGGGTGTTATTAGCAAAATCACTGCAAGAGGATGGCATTTCCCTCCTCCACATGATGTCATGCAGCCTGGTCACAAAGGTGAAATTTGCCATCAGCGTGAGCAAGGCCAGTGAAGCTAGCAATTAGTCTTTCACTTAAAGCATATCGACTGTTGGGGAGGATCTGATAGTGAGAAAACAATCTCAAGTTTTATGAGTATGTGCAGTCATCTCTATGGCATGCAATGTGAGTAATGAGATTGTTATGTAAGAGGTGGTCTAGCTGAAAATTTCAGAAATGTCTGTGGCTTGCCACATGTACACCAAGCCTTCATATAAGACTTCAGCGTTTGGTGCTCTTGCTCACACAGATTTAATTTTTGCTTTTTAGACAAAAATTTAAATAGCAACCACTAAGAAAGCCTGGGCTGTGCTTAACTGTTGTGGACATAATTATGACAGTGGCTTTGGTACCTTTAGATGCATAAGCACTGACTATAAATGTGGCTGAGGTGGGTGTGTATTTGGCTGGTGCCATTAATACTGCAGCACCCATCTGCACCCAGGCGTGAACTACCTAGTGTCTACTGAGTCTAATCTTTTAGAAGACTGTGATTCTGTTCTACCACACTTTTTCATTATACCTGTTTTATCCAATTTGAATACTTCATGATGTCATCCAGTCTTAGGAAAGAAATAGCGATTATTAAATTCATACTGTGTCCTGCACCAGTGTCCCTGATTAAGGCTTTCTCTTGCAAAGTTTTTTTTTCATAGTCATATAGCAGGGAAATTACATTTCAGACTTTTTCATGAGTTGAGAGCCCTGTGTTCATTTTTCATTAATTTTATTTAACCTTATGTGACTAATGTTGATCATTTTTTAAACTTTACTACTGTTTCCTTGTTTAATAAATATTTACTGAGTAATTCTTTTCAGGTTCTATTCTTCCTTCTATGAAAGCACATGTTATGTGAGAAAGTAAGTATGTAAGTAAGTTTATGTGTACAATACGAGACATCATGTAATGGCAGAGGGAGAATACAGAGGGAAGACATCTGTCTTCATGCAAAAAAAGAGAGATTTAGGAGCAAAGGGAGAAACCCAAACTGCTTTCTCTAGAATGTACATTTGAATCAATGCTTAAATAAAGAGAAATATACTAGAGAGGCAAAGCATGTGCAGGCAGAAGGAACAGGGTGAGCAAAGTCATGGAAAAGCATTGCTTTGCAGAGTGAGGAGTTGACAACATTGTTAAAACAAGAAGCAAAGCAAGTGACCAGTAATGAGGCTCTAGGCAGAAAAGAGGAACCAGAACACCAAAACTATGTGACTCTCGCCATGGTATACTAGGTGTTGCTTTAAAAAGCTGTGACCTTTCCCTCAGGAATTTATATTTTAGAAAAATAGTTACAGCCGCTCATTGAAAGGAAGATATTTGACCATGGAGTATGACCACAGTCCAAAAAACTACTAGGGAAGAAATTCACACAACACATGCAAGGTCTCAATGGAAAGACAGAGCAGTTAAAATTTTAAAGAGGGACTAGATGAAATAAACGCTTAAGAGATAGAACTGAAGGGACTCCTTCATCTGGCAGGAGAATGAAAGAGATAGGGGGGAAGGAGAACACAGTCAGCCCATATTAGAGGTTCAGCAATGATGGATTGTGAAACTAATACCAGGTTTGATGCAGGAGTGGGAGCATTTGTGGGACAATCAGGGTGGAGATCTAGAAAATCAGAAGGCTACAGATAAATGTTTGTGTTACCTGTGGAAGGGTCAAATAAAGATTTTTGTGGAAGTTTGTCCCAAAACTATACAAAAAAAGAGAATGCAGTTGAAACTTAGATTGGAAAGATACTAAATACAATGTACAGTAACTTAGGAAATATAGCATTCCAATACTCAGAGGTGAATTAAAAACTAGGGGATTGTAAAGCAGGTAAGGATCAGGCAAACATTAGAAAGCAATTCGAAGGGGTTCCAAGAAATAGAGTCTTCACACTTGAGATAAGAAGGGAAATGTTAAGTGTCAACATTTCATTCAAATATTTATTTCTTTAACAAGGATTTCCAGAGTTACAACATAAACTGATGAGAAGCTAACAGTTAAAGAGTCAAGAATGGAATGTCCTTTGCTCTTACAGCATCTAATACCAAGAGAAGCTGAAAGAATACCATCAAAATGATCGCAGTACTGTAGTAGAGATCATAGTGATTACATATTCCACACACTCCTGCTGCCTCAGAATGCAACATGAACCCATTCACATGACTGTCCAGAAAGCAGCGATTGAAACTCAATCCTCATGCTCCAGCCAGAGCTGGTCGGTCAACATATGACCACTTCAAAAAGTTGAACCAGAAATTTCCCAGGACTTGAAAACAAGGGCCAATTTCTTTTCCGATTCATAAAACTCTAACACCTGAGATCAATTAGTGGCTAGGTTTTACTTCTTGTAGAATGCAACTTACATTTTATTATGAAATATTTACCTAAGCAACGTGTTGAACAATTGTTTGGATGACTCACTCACAAAAATATCACAGAGAAATATATTTCACTTTTGTAGACTGGTCATCTCAGGCAGTGATATTCCATAAAGTCTAAGATGTCTACCATCCTAAAAAATAAACAGATGCATGTACCTTGAAAATCATCATGGCTTTCCAGATCCACTCATTGATTTGAATGCAATCGATATTAATTTACTTATTTACTTCACAGTAATAAAATCTCAGCCTAGTTTTCATTGTATCAGCAAGTAGTATCCATAAATCACATGTGTAACTTGTGGCAGGAAACTTAAAAAATTTTGATAGTTTATAACAGTATGAGAATGTAACACTATAAGATGTCACAAGAGACGTTTTCACAAAGTTATCATAGTGATGACAGGTTGAGAAGAGTCTGAGAAGGAAGTTATAACAGTATCTGATTGCAGAGAGCAAAATTTCTGGTTTGGTAGCAAAAGACAACTGCAAAAGTTACACCCATACAAGAGTGAAGGGAGAAGTAATAAATGGGGTTATACCCAGAACACTGAATTCAATCCAGTGCCTTTTGTAAACCAAGAAATCAGGCTAAATAAAGCAATGACAATTTTATGCCACTGTAAAATAGATTGTGCAAATGAAGAAACAGTTTAGACACCAGACTAGCTTTGTACAGAGTTTAAGCTGGGCTGAAGTATTTTAACAAAAAAGAACACTCTTTGGGGGGAAGTAAGCAGAACTAAGTTGAGCAAGTGTCATACATGCAATATGGCAGTCATAAATTCTGCAAGTCTATTCTATTTTCCAGGAGGCCAAATGGATGATCCGGTAGCCCTCACACCTTGCGAAGTGTTGTTAACTTCCAGAGCAGTGTTCCTGCTGGTGCATCTAGAACAGACACTATCTCTGGGTAGCAACTTATCCCTGTCAGGAAAGGTTCTCAGGCTTACAGAAGGATTTTTGTTCCCTTCTGGACAATTTTGCACCCATTTTGAGTTTTATGTTATCATTTTTAAGAACTATAAGATCTTAGATATTTGTGCAACTGAATCACACTTGACTCTTGAACAGATGTGCTCCAATTCCTTGTATAGACCAAGGGTTACTTCAAAAGATCAGCGTTACTATAGCTCTGAAAAGAAGAACAATCCAAATTTAATTCAAATGTTGAATGAAATATTTATGTATACCTCTGTCTATATCTGCATATAAAATATATTGATATATATGTGTATACAAATATATATATATATATGTATATATATATATATATAGAGAGAGAGAGAGGGAAATAAATTTTTTTTTTCATTTTTTTTTTTTGGTTTTTCTCTGGTACCGGGAACCGAACTCACGACCTTGCGCTTGCCAGGCAGGCGCTTTTGCCGCTGAGCTAAATCCCCAGCCCCCAAAATAAATATTTTTGTTCATTTATCTCCTCTCTCTTCTGTCTTTCTTTGATGGGCAGGGAGCTGATGTATAGTGTTGGGGTCAGGAGCACACAAGTGAATAAGAAAAAGTTAAGAAATAAGGATACAAATTTCATTAACATAATTCCTGGAATGAATAATATAACACTTATATGCTTTTATTTATGCATATTATATGTACTGTTCACAACATGTGACTTATTGAACATCCCACATACATATCAGGATAAAATGGCAAGGCCCAGTACGCATGGCAAGATTTCATTTTGTCTGACACGATAAACCCCATGTACACAAAGCTATGGATAGAGATAAAGGTGCTTATGTACCTGTGAAGAATACAAAGTAGTGAAAAGTCACCTTCAAGGAACAGCTGTGTGGCAATAAGATGAGAGATGATTAACTTTATCTTTCTACATATTTGTATTCTTCTACTTGTTATTACATTCATGTATTACTTTATAAATAAATATGACATGAAATAAAAAAATTGAAAAACTGAGAGAATGTTTTAGGTAATGGAAAACTGAATTATAACCCATGGAATTAGAAGAGCTTCAGAGAGTATGACTTTTAATTTATTTGATCTTGAATTTATTTGTCAGTGTTTACTACAGAAAATTTTCACATTTATTTATAAGCAGTTTATAGTTTGCCCTTAATTTTTTTCAAGCGTATTTTGTTTACATAACCTGCAGAGAATAAGTATTTATTTGAAGTTCTCCAAGCACATTATATTCACAAAATTCAAGTAAATGAAATAATGTAAAAATGTGATGAAAATTGCAATATAATTGTTTAAAAAACGTACTCTGTGTTATTTCTGTGAGCAATTTTTTGCCTTTATTACTACTTATTTCTACCATCCCACATTAAGATATAATGAAGACCAAAATTGTTATAGGAATCATAACATGATAATTTGTATTTATGTGTAGCTAGCCAAGAGCAAAGTGTGACATTGTTTAAAACCCTCAGAAGCTGCCCGGTGTTATTAGTCAGGCAAGAAATCAGCTGTATTTACTTATTAACACAGCTTCCTATTTAAAAGAGAGATAATGGCTAGGTTTGATGCATAGTTTATTAGTTTCTTTCTCTAAACTCTGATGTGGTTTGAAGAGGTCTGGAGAGTAAGTAGGAAAAACAAACCTACCCAAAGGACCTTCAGTAATGTAACGCTCCCACGCTTATTTCTTGGATAAGGCGAGAGAAAAAGGTGAGACCACCTTAATAGCCACTGAAAATGAATGTGCATTTGTAATTAAGGAGTGGAAGAGGGATTGAGGGGAGGGAGAGGATTGGGGGAAAAAGAGGAATCAAGATATATGGAAGTACAAATTCCCCATACTGATTATGATCATTATGTGTATGTAAATTGTATGAATAAACTTAATAAAAATGTTCCTTGTGGAGGTTTTCAGAAATATTTCTTTGTAGAATATCTTAATGGCTCTTATCAAGAAATAAGTCAATCAATAACAAACGCTGGAGGGGCAGTGGGGAAAAAGGAACCCTTCTCCATTGTTGGTGGGAGTGTAGACTGGTACAATAACTGTGGAAATTAGTGTGGAGGTTCCTCAAAAACTAGGATTGGAGGTCCCATTTGACCCAGCTCTTCCCCTTCTGGGTAGCTTCCCAGAAGAATTAAAAACATTGTACCACAGTGGTATATGTGCACCCATGTTTACAGCAGCACAACTTGTAATAGATAGACCTTGGAAACAACCCAAATGCCTATCAACCATGGAATGGATAAAAAGATGTGGTCTTTTTTATATAACAGGTACTACTCAGCCATAAAGAAGGATAAACTGGAGACTTTTATAGATAAATAGATGCAACTCAAGACCATACTCATAAGTGAAATAAAGCAGATGCACATATGTAAACATAGTGTGAGAAGCTGAAAGAGTAACTAAGATCCAGGATAGTAAAACAGATACTGTAAAATGGGAAGAAACTTCAAATGGAAAGAGAAACTGGGTTGGGGGAGTGGAGAAAAAAAGAAAGGGAAAAGCAAAAGCAAAAAGAATATATATAAAAGATAGGCAAGACAGTTATAATGCTAATTTCTCTTAGTTCATTGGAAAGATTGGTTTGTGCTAATATTGTTTGGACAATTAAATGCTGAGATCTAGCACTATGAGTAACTAATTTAAAGATAACATTATGCAATGTATTAATCATTGTTACCCTCCTATCATATTGTTTTGAATTTTTGTCTCAGTTTCTTGGTTTTTTTCTTTAAAATAAAGATTTTTAAAAATTTTAGGAAAAATACTGAAATGTATTTTGTCCTGCAATAATAATTAGGAATCGGTTTACTCCCTGTTAACAAATATTCTTAGTTCAAGAGAACACAATAGTATTCACAGAATGCATGAATCAAGTACTCGCTCATTTTCTTTATGACCAATATTGACTCATTCACTGAGCATAACCTGTGCTGTGGGCTTAGTAGCTACAATTACCCCTATTACTTTCTGTCACACTTACTCTTCCTATGTTTACCTTTTAAATACAATAAAAGCCACGTATACAAAGAATGTCTCTTTATTTCACTCATTAAAAATGAAAAAGATAAGAATAATATAATATGGAGTCAACTGTAACAGCATAAACAATATTCAACAAGAGTGTAATGTCCTCCATGAGGGACAGAACATACATAAGATCTATCATCTACCAATCTTTTGAACAAACAAGTTCAAAAACTAACATAGAAAATTTATTTCATAATGGCCTATGGTAAAGTATGAAGATAATTGTGAAATGTCTATTATAAACCATAGCCACAAGATTTCAGAGGATGGAGGAGATGAGTGAAAGCTATTGAGAAGTACATGGGGAATCCAAAAGCAGAGAGCTATTTGCAGTAAATGAGGATGGGAAACACCTGACAATGTATGTACACAGTAATCATCTTTGAAGTGTTCTTGATAAAATACTAAACCTGGAGCCAACCAAGACTTACCATCCAGCCTACAATTTGAAAGAGTTAGAGGAACAAAATAAACATCAGGAATTAACAAAGATATGGAATGCAGGGTCTCCTATACAGCACTGTGTTGATAAAGTCAATATGCCTATGACATACAAAGGGTTATTCTGTACCCAAAGACATTTAGAACATACAAGTAAATATAATATGTAGAAGGCATTTGATTTCTGGTTTAAAAGATACAATAAAGGAACTTCCTCAAATTGATACAAAGGCTCCAAAAAAGTATTTTAACTGTGTAATCACAAAAATCTAGCTTTCCCATCAAAGATAGGAACAAAGGAGGGATGTCCCCTGTATTAAACTGGTTTCTTTTGACAATAACACAATGCCAAAGATTGAGCAAATTATAAAGAAAAGAAATTTATTTTGCTGCACATTTCTAGAAGTCCAAAGTGGACAGGGCTCATCTGACAATGACCTTCTTATTAACAAGAGTCCCAAGGTGGCAGAGGGTATCGTACTGCAAGAGATAGGAAGTGTGCAGGTGAGTGTGTGTATGGTGTGGTCATTCATTTTTTTAAGTCAATAGTAGATGTAACTAGTCAAAGTGTAGGTGAATGAGAAGGCAGGTTCCTGCACAGAGAAGAGAAGAGAGGCACTGGAACCAAAAAGAAACACCCATCACAGGCATGAAGGCAGAGAACTGATCTCTGCAGAGTCTTGGGAATCTTGATGGTAACTGAGCACACCTGGCTCCAATTCTCATATGAGTCTGTTTACTGAGATGATTAGACTGTACAAAGAAAATCCATTGGTATAATAAAGTATTCATAGTGTAAAATAGTTTATGCTTAAGTCACTGGTCAGCTTCTTTCAATATAAACATGTTATAAGTATAACAATATCCATGGCAGTATGAGACCATTTGTTAATTTGAAATTATATTTTGGGGAGATTACTCAAACTGCAGTTTTAGCTAGAATAAATGTCACTATGCTTAGTCTTTATGAGTGCATTTTTCTTTTGGATCCCCACTCCTAATCATTTCTGCTCGCCTCTACAAAATCACAAACTCTGTAATGTAAACTTATTCCCTTCTACTTTCTCTCAGATGGTCAATGTCTTGTGTCATTTCTGATATAAGCCACAGAAATCCTCACTCTCAGGCACTTTCTCAGATTCCAGACATCTTTGGTTCAGTTGATTCCTATGGCTCTTTACGCTCTATCATTATGGTTTGAGCCTCTGTCTGAGCAATTCTAGAATGTAAAGGGGATCACTCTGCTCACAAAAGCTATGCCAGAATTGTCTGTAGCTGGTGCCCTAGAGAGGCCTCCTCACCCTCCACTGCTGTGGCCATCAAGGCTTTCTGAAGGTTGGGAGACTACTTCTATGTGGAATTCACCCTCAAAAATACTTCCTCACTACAGTTTTGAATGTGTGTATATGCGTGCACACACTCACCTGCATCTGTGTGTATGTGTGTCTCAGCTCCTTACCACAACAAAAATCATGTTACTCTTTTTCTAGTCACATATTTGCATATTATCTACCCAGAGGAATGATTATTTTATCCATCTCTCTATGCACTATTTTATCCATCTCTCTACGCACTATGTAAGCAATGATGAAACTTCAACGTAACCTGACAGATTCAGTCATCTTGCAGACTCGTATGCGTATGCACTTGCCATTTTGTAAAGCCCAGTGCTGTCAGCCTCTGTGCATATTGATGGCAGGGATTTTAGCAAGAGAGAGAGAATATGAGGCTTCAATATGCCCTCAATTGGTAGTATTTCCGATGGACCTTCGTCCAAATAATTTTAAGTTTTAGCTCTAATCATTTTACAAAAAAAAGTATTTATTTCCTACATCTCAGCTTGAAAACGCTGAAGTTTGTATTCTCTTCATACATTTCTGCACATTTGAAAAATGCAACATGCCTGAATTCTATTGTGTTGTCTGAAGCAGGACTCATTCATTTTAGGGAACAGTGTCTCAACAAAAAAGGAAATCCAACATTCTCAGCTAAAAAATATTATAGTACATCCTCAGATGACTGCTTTCAGCTCACTATGATGAGATGGTATTAAGAACCAGTGTGAGCAAAACTGTATTTGAAAATTCTCATCTTTCAACTGATGTACAGAGCTTATGTCTGCTTTGAATATAAAAGAGACAGCAGGCATGTTCCTGTGGTTGACTGAATCCCCCGGCCTTGGAAAAGAATTTCTTTAGTTTATATATGAGTCACACAGATTCACACATAGGTTACTGATTTTACATTTATAGGGTTACAAAATATTTCTCATTGATCATGGTCTCTTCACTTGGCAAGGGAACTCCAATATCATCTTAAATATTTCCATCTGTGAGTAGCAGAATTAGATCTTTTTCACACACATTAGTTTAGGGAGTTAGAAAATGGAGTCGTAGGATTTTCAACATATACCCATAGTTGTACATTAAATTCTCCCATTTAGTAACAACTGAATTTTGGACAATTACCATTTGTCTCCTAATGCATTTTCAAATCTGAAGAGTATGCTGTAGCTATTTTATAAACTGTTTTGTAGGCTATGGCAGCAGCTGATACAGCTTTGGAGATGTAGGGTATGGCTACAGTTGGGACTTCGAAGGTCTCAGCCAATTCAGTCATTTTTGTCGTAACTAAAATTGTGTGGTTTCTGTCACGCATTTTGCTGTGACAAAATATTTAAGCCCACTTCTACTGAAAAACTGACAGCTTGAAAGAACTACCTAGGGATTTACCAGATCACTCTGAAAGGATGAGAAATCTTCTTTATTTCACTCTCTGTTTCTAACTAGTAATAACCTCTACACTGGTGAGCAACCCTCCACTTCTGGCTGCAGTGAAGAAAGCAGTCCACATAAGTCTACCACAGTGATCAGGCTCTCCAGGGATCTCAAGCAGTTCAATATTTAAATTGCAAATCTCACTATTTTCATTGCAGCTCCTCTTGTTAAATGTATTCTTAATTCTTACATCAGCTTCTTTTTCAGTATTCTATGTTTTAGAATGCTTACATCCTCAAATTTTCTTTTTCTTTTTTTAGGGAAAGCAAGCTATATTGATTCAAAAACTATAAAAGTTTACACTATAAACCAAGTTTTTAAAATTATATTCAAGTGGTCTGTATGTATGGAAATCTTACCAAATCAAGAGAACAATTCCACGTGTACATTAAGATTACCACATAACCAAAGGAGGAAAAAATAATAGAAAAGTTTTGTAAAAACAAGTCTACATAAATACACAAATCTGAAGTTTAATGCAACAGGAGCAAATTATAAGCATAAATTAGCTACCTTTAAGTAACCTTGAAGAATTAATACACAGTGGATAAAAGCTTTACTCACACGTAATGTAGACTAACAAGTGTAAACCAAGTACAAGGTGAGATTCAATAAAAAGTTTTAACCCATTCTCATAAAAATTGTTCTACATTTAATTTGCATCAATTTTTATCTTAAAATCCAAACAAAGTTTTCTATGCTTCATTGAGGTTGACTTATCCCCCACAATAGCTGCATACATGGAGGGGAAAGGGCTTCTTATAAAAGAAGAAATAATATCTGATGACTTCTTTACTTTTACCCTTTTCATGATGAAATGTATTTTCATTAGTCTTACCTCTAAACACAACAGATGCACAGATTTTGAAAGCCAGCAACTGTTAGCAGGAAAAGAAGCAGCCTCATATCAATTTCCTCAAATAGCCACAACAAAGTACTATAAGTTGGGGGGATTTAAAAATAAATTTATTCTCTCAGAGTTTTGGAAACAAGACAAACAAAAGTCAATAAACCAAAATAACAAAGCCAAACACAAAAATCTTATCATTATCTCTATAAATGCAGAAAGGGCATTGGACAAAGTCCAACACCCATTCATGATACAAAAAAAAACTATGGAAAATTGGAATAGATGATCTTTATCTCAATCTGATAAAATCCATCTGTGACAAACCAACAGCCAACATCATATTAAATGGACAAAACATGAAAGCTTTCACTCTAAAGTCAGGAACAAGACAAGGATGTCCACTATCACCACTCCTATTCAAGATAGTTCTGGAAACATTAGACAGAGCAATTAGACAAGAGAAATAAATAAAGAAATAAGGATAGGAAAAGAAGTGAAATTATCACTATTTGTAGATGACATGATCCTTTACATGGAAGACCCCCAAAACTCCACCAAAAGACTTGTAGATTTAATAAACAAATTTAGCAGTGTAGCTGGATACAAAGTAAACACTCAACAATCAAGAGCATTTCTGTACACAAACAACAAAATCACAGAGAAAGAAATTAGGGAAACCATACACTACACAATAGTATTCAAGAAATAAAATAGTTAAGAATCAATCTAACAAAGTAAGTAAAGCATCTACACATTGAAAATTATGGCATTTTTTCAAAGGAGATCAAAGAGGACATCAGAAACTGGAAAAATATCCCTTGCTCATGGGTAAGAAGAGCCAACATAGTGTAAATAGCTGTACTCCCAAAATTGTTATACAGATTTAATGAAATCCCAATCAAAATACCTTAAGCATACCTCACAGAACTACAGAAAACACTGCTAAAATTCATACGGCACAAGAAGAGATCTAGAATTGCAAAAACAATTTTGGGGGACAAAGACAAGGCAGGGGGCACCACAATCCCGGACTTGAAATTATATATAAGGTAGTGTAATAAAATCAGCATGTCTGTTATTTTTTGCCAAAAAAAAATTACAGATCTGTGGATCTGTGGAAGAGATTAGAAAATGCAGGCACAACTATAAACACAGTCATCTTATCTTTAACAAAGGGGCCAAGCACATTCACTGGAAGAAAGATAGCCTTTTTAATAAATGGTGCTTTCCACAGGCCAAAGATTAAAAATAGACCCATGTCTATCACCATGCACTAAATTAAAGTTAAAATGGATGAAAGATTTAAATATTAAAACAGAAAAACTAAATCTACTAGAACAGAAAGTAGGTAGAAATCTTGAAGACACAGGTATAGGCCAAGATTTTATGACCAAAACACAGATCATATGGGAAATACTACAAGGAATCAACAAATTGGATCTTACCTTTTTAAAAAACTTTTGCACAACTAAAGAAGTCACCAACAGAGTGAAAAGAAAACCCACAGAGTGGAAAATAATTTTGTCCAGTTGTCCCTCAGACAAAGGACTAATATCTAAAAGTTAGTAATATCTAAAAGATAAGGAACTGAAAAAATCAGACCCTCCAAATTTAAAAACCCAATCCAAAAATGGGCATCGGAGATGAATGTGCACTTGTCAGACAAAGAAATGCAAATTGCAAATAAATGTATGAAAAAATGTTCTGCATCACTGGTCATTTGAGAGGTGAAAATTAAAACAACACTGAAATTTCCTCTCCAGAAAGAATGGCTATCATCAAGAAATCAATCAGTAACAGATACTGGAGGGACTGTGAGGAGAAAGGAAGCCTTCATTGTTGGTAATAGTGTAGACTGGTGTGACCACAGTAAAAATCTGTATGGAAATCCCTTTAAAAACTAGGAATAGGGCCAGGGATGTAGCTCAGTAGCACAAGCATCTGCCTAGCAAGTACAACGTCCTGAGTTCAGTTCCCAGCACCCAAAAACTAGGAACAGAGGTCTGATTTGATCCAGATAGTCCCCTTCTGAGTATCTTCCCAGAAGAATTAAAATCATACCACAATGATATATGTACACCCATGTTGATAGCAGTACAGTTCCTAATAGGTAAATCTTGAAAACAACCCAAATCCTCATCAACCAAGGAATGGATAAAGAATATGTGGGGGTTTTATGTAATGGAATACTACTCTGCCATAAAGAAGGATGACTTTGTTGCATTTCTAGGTAAATGCATGCAGCCCAAGACCATACTCTCAAATGAAGTAATTCTGACTCACATGTATAAACATTGCATTTTCTCCCTGGTGTGAGAAACTGAGAGAGTAAATAAGAACCAAAATGCAAGAAGATATTGTGAAATGGGAATAAACTGTTCAAAATAAAGGGACACAAAGGCATGGGAAGGGGAAAAGGAAGGAAGGGAAAAGAAAAAAATACAAGGTAGGATAATTACACTACTCCTTTCTCTTAGTTCATTGAAAAGAAATGTTTCTGCTAATATCATTTGGAGAAATTTTCATGCTTATGTCTTATACTCTGAATACTACTTTGAAGATAACAACATGCAATATATTAACTATTGTTATTCTTGTATAATTTTATTTTTACATTTTGTTTTTTTTCCCATAAAAATTTAAAACAAAAAAAAAAAATGTCAAGGTGTCTGCTTGGTCCTGTTCTCACTGAAGTCTCTAGAAAAGTGTCTGTCCCATCTTCTTTTAGTTTCTGGTGTTGTCAATAATCCTTTGCATTCCTTGGCTTCCAAACACATTGTTCTTGTCATACCTTGGTACACTGCTTGCTTTATGATCCTCTCTGGGTCTCTTTTCTGATTATAAGGACATTGGTTATGTCGTATGAGAACCCACTCTGAGTGTCTTGGTCAGTTACATCATTGATGCAACAAAATATAAAACACTCAGAGCTTACAGGAGGAGAGGCTGCAATCCATAGTGACTTAGGTCCAAGGCAGAAATGGCATGGCTGAGGGGCATAGAAGAGGAAAGCTGCTTTTGTCACAGGAGTCAGGCAGCAGAGAGAAAAGTCCAGAGCTGAAGAAGGAGATATACCCTTCTACGTCATGCCTTCAGTTACCTGCCTCTTCCAAGGAGGCCTGAACTACTGAGAGCACATTCAGCTACTGAACACATGAATGGATGAATCCACTAGTAAGTGTAGTGTCCCTATCCTCCAACCACCCTCCCAACACCAGAGGCTTCTGCAGACATTTTTATCTAAAATAACATTCTACCCCTGGCCCCCAAATACTCATGTCCATCTCTTTATGCAAGAAGTATTCAGTCCATCTGTAAGAGTCACCAAAGTTTCAGCATTTCACCAAATGCTGAAAAATGCAAGTTGAGAAACTTCTCCGTGATTTAAGGCAAATTCTTAGGTAAGACCCTGAAAAAAAAAATCAAATAGCCCTGACATACATACAATTCATTAGCACAGGGACATACATACAATAGCCATACAATAGCACAGAGTAAACATTTCTCATCAAAAAGAGAGAAATGGGGGAATAGAAAGAAATGTGATTAAAACAAGATTGAGACCCAGCAGGGCAAGTATTAACTCTTGTAGTTGCCAGTCCAACATGGAGTACCATTTGTGGCAAAATGAGATCTCCAAAGGGCTTGGGTGCCCCAGCCCTAGGGTATTGCCAGTTGTAGCTTCATGACCTCCTTTTAGGGTGGCTTTGGTCACCTCTTGTGGTTTCTTCAACTTCCTAGATTCTTTACAGTACTTTCAAATTTGTTGTCATTATTTCACACACCACAGTCTAAGGAACTATTTGTCTGGTCTCCAAGGCCTTCTGAAATCTGGGTGTAAGCTTCCTGAACACCCAATTCCTCCGAAAACTAGGTTTAGAGGTCCCATTCAACCCAGCTATCCCCCTGCTGGGTATTTTCCCAGAAGATCTAAAAACATCATATCACAGTGATA
>NW_004955407.1:30311986-30357138 GCF_000276665.1 Chinchilla lanigera
ACTCTGTATTGTCTGTATTGTGCTTGTGATATGTTGTAAAATGTTGTATGTCTGTTAATGTTTCCCTCCTTTTATCCTTAAAATTAAAAAAAAAAAAAAAAAAGAAAGCCCGTAAAACTGACACTACATGCATCATGCTGAGTTCTCCTGCTAAGTCAAGCAGTAACAGGGTCCCTTTGGATCATGAATGCAGTGGTCTCTGAGTGCCCCAATGACTAAATGCTGTGAAATAATCCCAGGGAACCAATTGTCTAGGCAGTCCTTTAAAAGCAGGCCACTCATGTTCTTTTCTCAAAGCAATTTTTCACCTTTGTACCTGTGAGCCCACAAAAGGTGGAGGTCTTGCTGATTCCTGAGATGCATTTGAAGCATCTTCCCTATAGTCCTGGTGAAAAGTACTATGCCTCTTTTTAATGCTAATCTTTTCAGCAACCATTCTCTCCTCTGCCCAACTTTGCAGGCACCTCCTTTTTGATGAAAACGTAAATATAACATTTAACTCTGCCATTTGCTCTTGATTTTTAACATATATCTCACTAAAAGCAGTAATGAGTACCCATGTTACAGCTTGACCTTTGAGCTCCCTTACAATATCTTCTGCCATATTAATTAGTCTAATGTTCTTAATCTTGGTGTTCCACAAAGTCTCAGGACTTGGGCAAAGTTTACACAAGTCTTCGGCCAGACAATAATGCATATGGCCACTAGTTCAACGATCAATGAAGTTCTTATTCCCTACTGAAGCTTCCTGACCCAGGCCTTTGCTACACACATTTCTGTTAGCATCCTGGCCTCTGATATTTGACCTCCCATGAAGTTTGGCTTACAACATTCTACAGTTTTTCTAAGTGAAATCGCCAAACCTTTCCAAATTCTCCCCATGAATCAGTTCCAAAATCTTCCAAACCACATGATCAGTTATACTCACAGAAATGGCACCACTCCTCTAATAATGAAATCTATCTTAATCAGTTTCTCATCACTGGGACAAAACAAATACCCAATACTCAAAATTAATGCAGGGTAAGTCATTTTGGCACATAGTTATAGTTTGTGGTCAGCTGGATCCAAGACATAAATGGCATGGAAGATGGGCCTAACAGAAGAAAGATGTTTACTTTATAGTGATCAGAAAGCAGAGAGGGAAGGGAAGACCTGGAGAGATACCCTTCCTGGTCACATATCCAGAGACCAGCTTCTACCAAACAGTACCCATTTCTGAATAGCACATTCAGATGCTGAACTCATCAATAGTAAATCACCCTGATGATCCAATAACACTGAAAATATGTGAGATTTTTGGAGGAATTTTTCTTTTATCTAAATCATAATAGTAAGTATGACCTCATCTTAACTACCTTTATTGGTTGGCACTAATTCTCAATGAGCTCATATGCATAGCTATCATGGATTTGGATTTCCACATACCATTCTAGGGGACACAAATCTATCCACAACTTTAAAATTCAAAGTTTGTCCAAATATTGATCTCCTAAATGATCTAAAAGATGAATTCACACCTCATATACTTGGCCTTATAAGAATTTAGCTATCATTTTGTCCTATTGACCAAGAACAATTACAGACCTTAAGACATGATGAAAGGGGACCAATTCACCCCACATATGTCTTGAAAGGTATCAACGCTAAGGTGTTCAGAACCAAGATCAAATGATAGAAAACTTGTATGACTATAAAGTGTTGTAGGCTGGTTCTCTCAATTGCTTCAGAGCACAGACTTTGGAATCACATAGAGTTGGCCTTAAATCCTAGGTCTACTATTTAGTCATTGTGCAATTTTGAAAATTAGTTTCTTTTCTCAATTTTCAGTGTTTTATTAGTAAAGTGATGAAATGGTTATAATGTATGAGCCTCATAAAGTCATGGAGAATAAATAATTACATATAGAATGCTTAGCACATTGGACAGTAAACAGAATATTCAGTGAAGATCACATGGATATTTATATTCTTACAAGGTGATGACAAGGAGAATTCTATTACAAATTATATTCAAAATTCAAATACAAAAAATTTCAATTAATTATATATATATGTATACATATCTAAAATTATAGTATTTCTCTTATGTTCTGTTACAATTCTCACTTTACCTGACTATAATTGTCCATGTCAAAGAAATAATTTCCCTGTGCAGTAATCTAGAAAATAGAACTATTCTTTTTAATTACAATGTACATTCATAAGACTGAATACTCAGTCTCCCTCAATACAATGAAGAAATGTTAACCAGAAGCTTAAAAAGAATTATTAGTTGAAATTCATGAAGATGATGAAATTCAAAATTTCCCAGGGTCATATAATCATCAATAAGAGAGACAAAGCTAAAATATATCATCTCAAGAAATCTATCCTCTGATTTTTTTTTAAGGTACCCCACCTACTGGAAGGGAGTCTCACAGAACACACTTTTCAGCACATATGTGCCTAGCTTGATTTCCCATGCACCCAAGCTTATGTATAATTTAATTTGTCCCACTTCAGCAGGGATAGCTTGCAAACAATTTCAAATATTCTTCATACATGAAACAGTTTGAAGGAAAAAGTAGGAGCATCTACAAGGTCAACCAAACTGACATTGACAGACAAGGGAGCAATAGAAGACCATGATGTGAACTGAGACTGAAGAAGTAGAATAGAGGAAAGAGGAAGGACTAGGCACCTCCTATGGCTTTAGGAATTCCGGAGAGCTGCTGCTGGCCCCACACATGAGCTTGGGACCAGGCAGAAACCTGGACAGTGGTGGGGCTGAATCCCAGACATCTTCAGGAAGTCCCAGTGAGGTGCAGCGGTGCCTTCCTGGCCAGTGTGCAAGGAAGGCAGAACCCCAGGCACCCTCTGGGGCCTTGATGGCTACTGGCTACACCCATAGTGTGTCTGGGGGAACTGGGCTGAATGCCGGGCACCGTCTGGGGGAACTGGGCTGAATGCCGGGCACCGTTTAGGAACCCCAGTGAGCCACTGTGGTACCTCCCTGACTAGTTTGTGAAGCACATGGAGCCCTGGATAACTTCTGAGGCATTGGTGGTCACCGCCAGAATAGCACACACCCCCTGGGAGCTCAGCTGAAACCTGAACATAGCAGCCTCAGGGAGTCCACGCTCACCCTCTCCTTCCAGTATGGGAAGCAGGCTCAGTCCTGGGCAATATCTGAAGCCTTGGTGAACATGAATTGCATCCCCCATACTCTTGTGGAAGCTGGGCCAAACTCCAGACAGTCTCAGGAACTCTGGCAAGCTGTCCCCATGCTTCCCATACATGCTTGGGAGACAAGTGAATGCAAGCAAGGTCCGGAGTATCTGGGACCCCACCTTGCCAACACTTACCAGCACAGGGCCTGCACTGACCACTGTGGATCTGCAGACTCTCTCCCTGCCACTGACACACAATCAGGAGAGTGAGGTTGCACTCCAGGAAGTCTCTGGATCTTCAAAAATGACAAAATGATGGAACAAAATGCAATCTCAGACCTCCAAACAACCCAAAACAAGTCCAGGAGGCATCAACATAGAAAAGCCTGGAAGTCATACACCTGAAATTTCTGAAGTGGTAGCAACTGAAGTAAAGAAACAACTCCATTAGGACATAGAAGGCATCAGATCAGAAATAATGTTTCACATGAGAAAAGAAATGGCAACAATAATGAAAAAAATGTTCAGCATATCCAAAGATAACATAGACAAGAAAAGAGAAGAGCATAGACAACTCATGAAAATCTTCAGGGAACAATATAGAAAAGAACTAGAAGGTATGAAACAGATGCAAACAGATATGCAGGAAATTAAAAACTCCACGGAAAGCTTGCAAAACCGCCTGAACAAAGCTGAAGATAGACTTTCAGACCTTGAAGATGTTACTGCCGCTAATGAACGTGAAAGGAGGGATCTCTTAAAAACAACAAGAAACCAGGCAATAACAATTTAACAACTGTAAGATGAGGCAAAGAAAAACAATGTCAGGGTAATAGGTATTAATGAAAGAGCAGGTGTCAACACAAATAACATAAAAAGACTATTTGTAGAAATAATTGCAGAAAATTTCCCAGGCATGGTAAAAAAAAAAAAAAAAAAAAACAGACATCCACATAAGTGAAGTATATAGAACTCCAGTTAATCATAACTAAAATAAATCTACACCCAGATGTATAGTGATCAAGATCCCAGAAACTTAACAAAAGCTCAAAAGATTAAACACTGTTAGAGAGAAGAAAGAGATCACCTATAAAGGAAAGCCTATCTGAATCATGGCAGACTTCTCAACACAAACAATCAAGGCAAGAAGAGCTTGGAGGGAAGTATTTCGGGTACTGAAAGAAAACAACTTCCAACCCAGATTGATGTACCCTGCAAAATTATCTTTCAAATTTAATGGAGAAATAAAATATTTCCATGATAAAGAACAACTGAAGAAATTCATGAGCTCTGAGCCAATCCTACAAAAAGTACTAAAAGATATTCTAGAAAGAGATAAAACAGACTGCACCTTCAAGAACAACAACAGAAAGGAAGCATGAAGCACAGCAAGCAATTAAACAGAGAGAAAAAGGAGGAGCCAATAGTAGGAAAATAGCCAAAGATAAGCCAGTGCATTTCAGTTATAACCATCAATGTAAATGGTCTCAATGCACCAACCAAAAGAAGCAGACTGGCAGAGTGGATGGGGAAACAAAACCCAACTATATGTTGTATACAAGAAACACATTTAACTCAAAAGGAAATTCATAGGCTGAAAATTAAAGGATGGAAAACAATACTGCATGCAACAAGAACCCAGAAAAAAGCAGTTGTAGCTCTTTTATTTGCAGACAAGGTGAGCTTCAAACCAAGAACAATCAAAAGAGATAAAGAAGGTCACTGCATACTTGTGAAGGGAAAGCTTCAAGAGGAAGAGATAACAATCATAAACATCTATGCATCAAATATAGGAGCACGCACCTATATGAGACAAATTTTAACAGGCATGAAAAATGAAATAAGTAACAACACAATCATAATGTTCTCTAAAATAAACCATATACTAGTACATAGAACATGTTTAAGTTAATGCAAAGGAATTGAAACTATCCCAATGTATACTATCAGACCATAGTGCAATGAAATTGGAAATTAATGACAAAAACAAACACAGAAGCTCCATAAACAGCTGGAAATTAAATAACATCCTCCTGAACAACCAATGGGTCACAGATGAAACCAAAGTAGAGATTAAACAGTATTTACAATCCAATGAAAATGAAAATACAACCTACAGGAACCTGTGGGATGCAATGAAAGGGGTCCTCAGAGGGAAATTTATAGTGGTGAACTCCCACCATAGGAAAACAGAACAAGCACAAATAAGCAATCTTATGCTGCACTTCAAGTTCCTAGAGAAAGAAGAGCAAGTCAAACCTAGAGCTCAAAGAAGGCAGGAAATTATAAAGCTCAGAGCAGAAATTAATGCAATGGACACTAAAAAAAATACAAAAAATTAATGAATCAAAGAGTTGGTTCTTTGAAAGAATAAATAAAATAGACAAACCTCTAGCCAACCTTATTAAACAGAGGAAAAAATACTGAAATAAACGCAATAAGGAATGAAAGGGGTGAAATCACTACAGACCCTGAAGAAATTCAGATCATCAATACGTACTTTGAAAATTTTTACTCTCATAGGATGGAAAACACAGTGGAAACAGACAGATTTCTAGATACATATGAATTACGAAAGCTGAAGGAAGAAGATATTAATCTTCTGAATAACTCAATATCAGCCAGTGAAATTGACAGTGTAGTTAAAAACCTGCCAATGAAGAAAAGCCCTGGTATGGATGGATTCACAACTGAATTCTACAAGCAATTTAGGGAACATTTAACATCAATAATTCTCAAATTCTTTAATGAAATGGAAAGGGAAGGCATTCTCCCCAACTCATTCCTGGAGGCAAGTATTATCCTGATACCAAAACCAGAGAGAGATCCAACCAAAAAAGAGAACTGCAGGACAATCTCCCTAATGAATATAGATGCAAAAATTCTCAATAAAATACTAGCAAACAGAATACAACAAGTCATCACGAAGATTATACACCACAACCAAGTGGGATTCATACCAGGAATGCAGGGATGGTTCAATATACCCAAATCAATCAATGTAATACACCATGTCAATACAGCCAAGGACAAAAATCACATGTTCATCTCCATCGATGCAGAAAAAGCCTTCAATATAGTCCCACACTCATTCATGATGAAAACCCTACAGAAAATAGGAATAGATGGACTTTACCTCAAGCTGATCAAAGCCATCAATGATAAACCAACAGCTAACATCATACTAAATAGTCAAAAATTGAAAGCTTTCACCTCAATATCAGGAACAAGACAAAGATGTCCACTGTCAGCACTCCTGTTGAAAAGAGTTCTGGAGCAATTAGACAGAGAAATAAAATGAATAAGGATAGGAAAGGAAAAAGTGAAATTATCATTATCTGCAGATGACATGATACTCTACATAGAAGACCCCAAAAACTCTGATGAAAGGCTCATGGATTTAATAACCAAATTCAGTTGCATAGCTGGATACAAAGTTAACACTCAAAAATCAATAGCATTCTTGTACACAAGTAACAAACAGACTGAGAGAGCAATTAGGGAAACCACACTTTTCACAATAGCATATAAAATGACAAAATACTTAGGAATCAATCTAACAAAAGAAGTAAAAGATCTATACAGTGAAAATTATAGTACTCTGGAAAAAGAGATTGAAGAGGATATCAGAAAATGGAAAGATATCCCTTGCTCATGAATAGGAAGAACCAACATTGTGAAAATGGCCATACTCCCAAAATTGTTATAGAGATTCAATGCAATCCCAATTAAAATACCATTAGTATACCTCATGGATCTAGAGAAAACACTTCAAAAGTTCATTTGGAACCAGAAGTTGCCTAGAATAGCAAAAGCAATCTTGGGAAACAAAGGAAACACAGGAGACATCAAAATTCCTGACTTAAAATTATACTACAAAGCTACTGTGACAAAATGAGAATGGTACTGGCACAAAATCAGACTTGAAAATCGGTGGAACAGATTAGAACATACAGATACAACTACAAACACACTCAGTCACCTTATCTTTCACAAAGGGGCCAAACATATTCAATGGAAGGATGATAGCCTCTTCAATAAATGGTGCTGGAAAAACTGGCTTTCCACATGCTGAATACTAAAACTAGACCTATTTCTTTCACCATGCACTAAATTAAAGTCAAAATGGATCACTGATCTAAATATTAAAACAGAAACACTAAATTTATTGGAAGAAAAAGTAGGTAAAAATCTTGATGACATTGGGGTAGGCAGAGAGTTAATGAACAAAAACCAAACTGCATGGGAAATACTTCAAAGAATCAACAACTGGGATCTCATCTTAGTGAGAAGTTTTTGCACATCTAAAAAAACCACCAATAAAGTTAAAAGAAAACCCACATATTGGGAAAAAATTTTAGCCAACTGCCCCTCAGACAAAGGACTTATATCTAGGACACATAAAGAAATTTTTTAAAAAATCAGGCCTCCCAAATTCAAAGACCCAATCCAAAAA
This sequence comes from Chinchilla lanigera, assembly GCF_000276665.1. NCBI lineage: Eukaryota > Metazoa > Chordata > Mammalia > Rodentia > Chinchillidae > Chinchilla > Chinchilla lanigera. Next base: position 30,319,594 of record NW_004955407.1, read on the forward strand.
TTGGCATCAGAGATAAATACACACTTCTCTAATGAAGTGATACTAATGGCAAATAAATACGTGAAAAAATGTTCAACTATATTGGTCAGACAAGAAATGCAAATTAAAACAACACTGAGATTCCATCTCACCCTAGAAAGAATGGCTTTCATCAAGAAATCAACCAAGAACAAATCCTGGAGAGACTGTGGGGAGAAAGGAACCCTACTCCACTGCTGGTGGGAGTGTAGATTGGTGAAACCACTGTGGAAATCAATTTGGAGATTCCTCACAAAACTAGAATTGGAAGTCCCATTTAACCCAGCTATTCCCATTCTGGGTACTTTCCCAGAAGAATTAAAGACACCATACCACAGTGATATATGTGCACCCACATTTATAGCAGTACAATTTGTCCCAGCTAAATCTTGGAAACAACCCAGATGCCCATCCACTTAGGAATGGATAAAAAAGATGTGGTATTTCTATACAATGGAGTATTACTCAACTATTAAAAAATGAAATCTCGAGGCTTATGTAGGTAAATGGATGCAACTAGAGATCATACTTATAAGTGATAATAAATCGAACTCAGATGGGTAAACATGATATTGTCTCCTTGGTGTAGGAATCTGAAAGACTATGTAAAACTCAAAATGTATAATAGATGATGAAAGGGAAAGAAATTGCTCAAAGGAAGGAATAACTGGGATGAGGGAAAGAAGAAAAAAGAAAGAACACAAAATATAAATATATGTATGAATAGCTCTGATAACTGTATTGCTGATGTCTGATAGACAGTTAATGATTACAATTTTTTACATCCTGATAGATTGTGCATGCTTGTGTCTGGTGGTCTGAGCAACTGATTTGAAGGTAACAACATGGAATGGAATTACAATGGTGAACATCTACCATGGTGTCTAGTGAAAGTCTGTACTATCTTTACTGTTTTATCAAAGAATTATTTTCTTTTTCCCTATAATGGTTTGAACAATCTTTCATTCTGATATCTGATAATCTGAGCAATGTAGTTGAGGACAGTGATATGTAATGTAACAACCACTGTTGATTTGTATTAATTTGTCTTGAGACTCTGTATCACTTTGAATGTTCTTGCTTTGATTTGTTTATGTTTGTGATACTGGTATACTGTTACTGTTCTATTTCTTTGTTTCTCATTTACTAGTCTCCTTATAATAAAAGAAAATAAAGTGGAAGGACTAAAGAGATTAATTAAGCATCATGCAGAGGGCTTGGGAGGATGACAATGAAGCAAAAGAATCTAGTCATCCTTGTATTGTCCCTGCATTGAGCTCCTGGGTAAAAAAAATCCTTTTTTCAGAGAAGAAACACAGGAAAGAGGCATAGCTTGAAAAAAAAAGATGTATTAAATTTAGTGCACATTGATTGTGAGGTCACCCAAATGAAGACAGATTATTGATGGTACATAGACTAGATAGAAAAGAATTATGATCCAAAAATACAATGAATGTTTAATTTTTTAATCATAGAAAAAGACAAACTACTATTAACTCCCCTGAAAATCCTCCCCTTCACTTTGAACACACTTATCCCATTGTTCCTGCCTTATTCTGAAGCAGCTTTGGAAGTCCTCTTTCATGAATGTCTTCTTTTGTGGTTTTATGGCTGCCTTGATATCTGAATCTGTTCAAAATACCGTTCATAATAATTTTGACTTTGGGAAGAGTGAGAATTCACATACTTCCAGATTATTGCATAAAGTGGGTAAGGACACACTACCTTGTTTTTACTAGCCCATCTTTCCCCTGGATAGCACTCACTGGCAACATTTACCATATTTTTATAACACCTTGTACAGACACAAAAAAAGGACTTTAAAAACTGCTTCAAAAAGTAGTAAGAACAATAGAATAAGTGTGTTCAGAGAAACAGAAATCGTTTTTAGGAGGATTAATGGTAGTGGGTCTTTCAGTGTAATAAATTTTAAAAACAGCTATTCACTGTACATTTTGCTCATCTCTTTTAAGTAAGTAGGTAGATCAAATAATTGATCATTACATAGATAGATTGATAGATTAATAGATAGACAGATAGAAGAATAGGAGGAGAAAGAAAGGAAGGCAAGAAGGCAGGCAAAAAAAGAGATTAGAAAAAAGAGATTCAGTTCCTGTCTAATACTGAAGTTTTGGTAAACATTTTGGGAACTAAGGCATTTGGGTGTGTTACCCTGAATACTTCCCATGAATCTGCTGCAGGAGAAAATACACTGATTATGCCTCATATTGGATTCAATTAAAATCTTTAGATTGAACAAATTTAAATAGAAATATACAACCCCACAATCACTTTTAACATGATGCAAGGTAGTATCACATTTTGATCATGTTCTTTCTGTAGTCAGCTAGGATTCGAACACAAAATCTATGAAGTACGAAGAACCACGATCACAGGGGCTGGTCAGAGTTTAAGGAGTGTGGGGGTTGATGGTAACATTAGACTTGAATTCCTAGCTTGCATTCATTTTCTTGTATTTTTTTATGAATTACACTGCTATGTTCATTTAATAGGCTTTAAATAAACTTTGTGATATGGTTTAGACAGCTCACACCTGCCCGCTCCTTTCCTGAATATGCCCTCAAATGTATGAATGAAAAACATAGAATGATTAGGATCTGCTATCTCTTATTAATATATTGTGTGAAGGTGGTTATTTTGTACTATTTTGACCTAAAGAAAATTACTTTTGAAAAGAACGGCATGAACTTCGACATTTCTCTTTTATGAGGTTGAGGATGGCCTGTAACATCATTATCCTGTGTTATATCAGAAAACAATCTGAACGCCGACAATAATTTTGGTTTGAGTTTGAAAAGACAGTGACAGCGTTTCTCAGAGCAATCCTAATTCTAAGGGTAAGTGTTTCTATAAATGAGATATGCATGATCTAAAGCAATGAAGTCCCATCATCCAGTTCAGTTCCTTTATGTGCTATTAAGAACAAAAGATCCCAGGGGGAATCATAGGGCCAATAAAATATAAGAGCCTATAAAGTTCTTGATGTGTGCTAATGAAGAAACATAGCAAGTATGCTTAGCAAAATAAGTTTATTAGAAGACTGATTTATATTCACTTCTTCATATATGAAATAGAAGATAAATATACAACTAGTGAAACTGAGGGTTTTAAAAACCAACATCATTATTTAAGAAAACTTTACTTGAGACTATGTCTTTCCAGTAGTCTGATTTCAAAGTTAAATTGAGTGAAATGTTATGGTTGTAGTCTAAACTCCTTAGTACCTGTTATCACTTTGCAGAAGAGGATGCTGATAAGATATATTAGCATAACACCTATGCTGTGGGAATTTTACCTCAGAGCACGTCACTGTCTGCATGCATACAAGACCACATGATTTATAAAGTTGAAAAAGTTCTTGCTACTGTAGAATTGAAGCCAGAACTACAACCAGGTCACCAAAGATTCCATGGCCACACAACAGCCAGAAAAAGAAATTGCATGTTCATGGCTAGCTTCCCCCGGGTGCTTCTCCTGGAGTACATAGACTTTTGTAATGATTCCAAGTAATTCCCACCTCTTGGTACCCAGAAAATTGTGCAATCCCCTCCCCTTGGGTGTAGGATGGACATAGTGAGGAGTTTCTAACACACAAAATAGACTAAATGTGATCACCAAGATTAGGTTATAAAGCCTGACTTTTTTCTTGCTGGGATTCTTGACTCCATTCACATGTGCCTTAACAGAGAGGCCCACATAACAAGCAACTGTGGATAATCAGACAACTCAATCCTTCCCACAGCCATGTCATTAATTCAGAAGAGGATCCTCCTTCTGCAGATCAACCTTCCTATAAAACTATACCTCCACCCCTACTTGAAGATTATAAGAATTCTAAAGTAAGGAACTCAGTAAAACACAGCCAATATTCCTAATCCCAAAACACAGTCACATAACAATACTGTGTAGTTTAAAATGATTTCATTTTGAAGCTATTTGTTATACAGTGGTAAGTAACAAATAATCCCCTGTTATTTCCAACCTATGACATATCAGGAGTCTAAATTTTAAACATCAGAGTAAATTGCTTGAATTTAAAGGTGATCTTTTTCAGAGAGCATATAGTTGTGTTTACTATGCATAATCACTTTGCTCTGTCAAAGTTGAAGTACTTCATGAAATTTCACTGCTCCAGAATAATGGTGAATAGCCTCATTTCTGGAGAAAGACTAAGTTCAAATGTAGCCTCACAACTCCCTAGATTGTTAAATTTTGCATGCCTCAGTTGTTTCGTCTGTGTTCTGTGGATAATAATAACCCTTACTATATGGTGTTATTAGCATTCAATTACTCCTTCATACATGAGAAACTCTTTAAAATTTGTCTTGTCCATATGAGGAGTTCAATATGTGACTGCTACTTTTATATCAAAATATCTGATTATCTTGAGTCACAGACATCTCAAATGCCATGCCTCTGTTAGAAAATTCTGTGGGTTATTTTCAGCTAGATTGCAAATGCTGTTTTTTCTCAGAACCTACTATAAAATGAGAGATGAGCACATCATTGCTGTCATCAGCTTCATCTCCTGTGTTGAATATTCATGAACTTCAGTAGAACTCTCCACTCCATCAGCAACAGCAAACACATATTAGGTCATGCTATGTGCAAAAAAAAATCATTTCATGCACTCAGATAGATTAGAATGGCCTGCATTTTCAGAAGTATAAGCAATATAACTCAGTCTTGGAAGAGAAAGAAACTTCATTAATCTAGTACAATGATTCCAAAGCTGGATGTTCATTAGAAATACCAGGAAAGTTTACAATATATACATATCAACCCACTCACAGAGAACCTAATTCAATAGGACAAAGTCTAAAATGAAAGCTCTCTGGGGAATTATAATGTTGAAAATCACTGATTCAGCACCAACCCCGAAGTTAAAATATTCAGACACATGGAGGCTTATTTTACGTAACATGGATTGTCAGTGCTAATGCTAGAACAAAACATCAGGCCTCTAGATACTGAATAAGTGGTTGTTCAATTATTGGATACCTTCTGAGTTTGTATTTATTTGTATATCCAGTCATGCATAAAACAAACTTTACTAAGAATTCCTTCAATGTGGGAAATACTAAGCAAAAGAGTCCCCCAGTGATTTTTTTTTAAGATACTAAATCCTAGAGAAGATAGGAAAAATCAATCAATCAATCAAAATAAATACCTACAAGTCAGTAGTTGGAACTCTGAGAGTCCACACCAGGCAGTGTCAGATTCATGAGACTGAATCATAGGAGACCTGAGTTTCACTGGGGAGAAAGAGTCCATTCAGAAGGTTAATTTTAATCTGGGGATTATATTAAATGTAACTGGATTTGTGCTAGGCCTCTAAAAATTATATAATCAAAAATAGCTCTTTTCTTCTCTATTCCTCTATAATCTCAGTGAATTAACTTATTTTGCCATTCCTACAGAAAAATATCTGAGACTGGGTAACATATAATAAAAAGAAGATGACACATTTCACAATTTGGGAAGCTGAAAGTCCAAACACCATGGCACAGGGTCTGATGAGGAACCTCTTGGCTCCATGACCTTGTGGCTGGTGGCCTCATGGGAGGAGAGCAAACAAGCAGGAGAGATCTCATGGGAAAACAGGAAACCAAGAAGATGAGGAAGATCCAAGCTTTCTTATAACAACGTTCTGGGGAGAACTAACTAGATTCTCAGGAGAACTTCATGAACTCCCTCTGAGGGTAGTGCCTCCTGTGTCCCAACAATTTCCCACTAGACTCTTCTTCCTTAATATTCTACACCACCTCTCAACACCACTACCCTGAAGTCCAAGTTTCTGACATGTGAACTCCTGGGTGTAAAGTACAATCAAATCATAGTTGTAAAATTTGCAAAAATAGGTCTTAAAAATTATCTCAGTGGTAAAAATTTCCCTAGCATGTGTGTGGCTCTGGGTTCAAATAGCCCCAAAATAAAGCAAAACATGATTATTTAATTATATTGCAAGAATAACATTGAAATTATGTCTTAAACCTTTGACTAAGTGTCATGCATGCATTGTTTCATTTCAGCATCATGATAAACCTGCTACAATAGCTCTCATTTTGTGTTTAGGCCTGTCTAAAATACTTTGAAGCAACTAAAAATATGAGATAAGCTGCTCTTCCCTTGGTATATTACACTCTCCAGTGCATATTTCAGTCATCAGAATGAGGTTTTGTTTTACTCCATGTTCATTTAGATAAGCATCTTGAAAAGCATCTTATCTATCTCCTTTATACAGATGGCATTTGTGAGGAGCTAAGCAACTCTACAGCAGTGAGTGAGATCAGAAACTTCCTATAACTTCAAACAACACTCCCAAGGTGGATTTTTCACTGTAAGCCTAGCATCCGAGAAGCATATGAAATAGCAGAGGGTACTAAGCAAATTTTAACAAGTGAATATCAGGTAGAAGAGGCAGCTGTCATTTTTATGACAGTGATGAGGAAACTTTCAGAGATGGATACCCAACTGCAATCCAAAGCCTATTTATCTCAGAGTACCAGTACTTCGACTAAACATGAATACTGAGATTTTAATTAAGAAAAGAAATTTATACATTAGCATCTTTTACTTAGAAAGAAAATCAACATGTGTACCACTGGTTCACCACTAGCATTCTAGAAATTGTAAAGGCAGAAGCATTGATTCAGTTTTATAGTTAAAAATGCCCACTTCAGAACCAACATCTTTGGGCTACAGAAAGTCAAGACAAAGTTCATTAATAATTAAACCAAATTGGGAAAAACTGGTCTTATTAGTGAGTAGAACTACTAGACTGAATTTTATATCAGTTGATCAGGTACACATATAGAGTTGGTTTCCTTTAAAAATAAAAATCCCTCTCCAGAATATATCTGAGATAATCTACTTTTGGTAGGTGAAAAAAATGCCCTGAATTAGTCACTAGTTTTTAGAAAGGCAGAGGGTGCTAATATTAATTTATACAAATGGAATAAACTAAAATTAAATAAGTATAAACTCGCATATCAAAATATTATCTAATAAGAAGTGGTTGGGGGTTCTTTCCCAACCAGCAGTAAGGAATGTATGAATTTGCACCCTCTCACATGTATTCAGAGATGTTAACAGTTAAATCATAAACCTTGAGAGCTTTTACTTAATAGATGTTATTGTGGTATGTAAAAATGAAATCATGAAAATATATGTAGAGAATAAAGAAAGGTTTAACAAAAGAGGTGGAATCTAAACTGGAGCTCTTACTTGGAAAAGGAAGAAATGCAATTTAAATGAGTGGAGGAGGATGAGAGAAAGGAAGAAATATAGAAACAATATTAAGCTCAAAGGATTTTGATAGATCTGTTTGGCCGTTGGCGTATAATGAGAAGGTTTTAAAAGCATCAGTGTGTATGACAGCAAGGATAAAATGCTAAGATGGCACTGGAGACCTCCTAAAAATTTTATTAGGTGAATCACACAATGATTATTATACTTCTCAATGACATTAATTTGATTGTGTTCATGGGAAAAATTAAAATTATTGAACCTCACTGTTGATTTGTATTAATTTGTCTTGAGACCCTGTATCACTTAGAATGTTCTTGCTTTAATTTGTTTATGTTCGTGATACTGGTATGCTGCTACTGTTCTATTTCTTTTTCGGTTTGTTTCTCATGTACTACTCTATTTAAAATTTTAAAAATTAAAAAAAAATATTGAGCCTAAGGAAGCCTGTTTAGAGGTTCTTGTATTTACAATAAATCAGAGCCTTAGATGAAACTACTGGAATATCAAATTCAGATATCCTTCTCCCTTCTGTTTCCCTGAGACTTTGCCTGTGACTCTTCCAGAAAGCATCCAGAGGTGTAGATGTCCAAATTCACTCGGTGGCTCACATGGGAAGTGTGTAAGAGTGTTGTAATAAATAGAAATGGCATAAGTCACACTGGTAAAGATGTCTGCTGCAAAATAGATTTTTTTTGCATAGAAATATAACAATGGAAGAAAACTAAGGTTGCCAGCAACTGTAACTACAGCAATGAAAAGAAAGCACATTTGCTCTATACCTTGATCATTTTGAAGCAACAATATATGATTTTTGTTTGGCTGGAAGTTTCTCTCTACCTCAATTTATAATACTGTTCTCCAGCTCCCCTCCAAAGTTATGAGATCCATAAAATGGAACCATCATTCTGGCTTCCTGGGATATTTGTTCAGGAACCACAGGGCACTAAAGTTTTCAACTATAAAGCACGTAGTTCAGAGCAAGCCAGCTCATTTCATGGGAAGCATATAGATTTCCTGTAGAAGGCTTCTGCATCCGTAGGCCTTTTTTGCCTTGTATGAGAGCCAAGCCACACTTTGGACAGTTCATCCAATTAAAAAGCAAAGGAACTGCCCAGAGGCCCGTGCTGTGTAGTCATCTCTCTGGTGTGAGATACCAATGACATTAAAGAATGCACTATGATTCTTCCTTTTTGGTCTTCAATGTAAAAATTACTCACTTAAAAGGCCTAACCCACTGTACTCAAACCATAGAGATCAAAATGTTTTAAATTCCTTGGCATTCTGAGTTTGTCAATGATAAAACTGATTACACCTCCCTTTCATCTTTGCAAAGCACTTGAATAGTAGAACATCTGCTCATTCACACCAGGGATATAGTTTTACTTCTGGGGGATTGAAAAGGATTTAAAAGTTATGCTTTACCCAGGTCCTCAACTTTTGTAGGAGTTTTGTTTTATACAGGGCATTAACCATTATATTACTTTCCAAGAGTTGGGTGTGCAGAAGCAAATTAATGAATGGGAAATTCATTGAGCCACAAACTGTTGATTCCCCTGTCCTTCTTTCTTGAGGTACCTGTTCATGGCCACTTGGGAGGAATTTCCTACTGGGTCAACCCACAGTAGTACATTTCCTCCCTAAAATTTCTTTGCAGTTGAAGTGAAGAGAAGGATGAATAAGTTTTCAACCAAAATTTGCCTAAAAACAGATTAGTTACAAGAGAGGACTTGCACATATAAAAAATGCATTGATTTCATTTTCCATTAAATCACAATAATAAAGTAGAACCTAAAAGACATTATATTCTAGGCCAAAATTTAGAGTTTTCAAAGATTACCATTGAAATCCAAGTTCTGAATTCATGGATTTTACCATGCATTTTGAGACTGTAAATTATTTAAGAAGGGACAGAGCACTTGTAGAGATAATTTTCTGGAGATTTTTATTGACATAGTATAAGTTGTCACTACTAAATCACAGAGTGACATCTCCCTTCATTACTTTATTTATACTCTTGAAGGGCCTTCCAGGAAATGACCAGGAAAGTGTGAGGACTTTCTCCTTGAGGTGGAAAATAAAGAGAACTGTTCCCAATGAGCAATTGAGAAAGCAGAGGCAGCCTGGACATCAGGCTGGAGGTGGATGTGTTGGGATCCACACACGTCCCCTGTATTTGTTACAGTACATGTGGTTTTCATAAATCAGATGACAGCATTGTGGTAAGCAGGCCCTTCTTAAAGTCATCTGTCTGATAGGGACAGGAAAGACATGAAGGACCACATCTACACGAAGCTGCAAATAAATTTCAGGTTCCTGGAGAATGAGGAAGGAAGGCACAGGATATGACCTTCATAGAAATGCTTTTTCCTGGTTCAAAAAAATTTCAAAGGGAACAACCTCTCCCATGGCTGTCTTTAAAGAGGCCATGAATTCTTGGCTGAGAAATGTGAAGATCGAAGAGTAGGAAGACGCTTGGACATGATAGAATTCAGGTATGCCCACTTCTATTATCCTACCTCTTTTATAAACAATTTGCTCACATTTAAGCACTAATTTAAGACACTTTGCAACATTCTATTATATTTTTGAGGTGAGAAATTTTAGTTAACTGAGTTTTCATGTGAAGAAATTTGCCCTTATTAAGCACATCTTAAAGAAACAAAAAAGACAAAAGTGATGTTACATGTTTACATTGCCACAAGTTTTGCTTTTACAGTGTCCATGAGATATTACATACCCATTGGGAAGGTAATTATTGAAAGGGTAAGCTGTAAGTTGCCCAGTAGGATGAGGGTGGAAAGGAAACTCTGTGCAGTGGGTGGGAATGTAAGCTGGTGTAGCTATTAAGGAGAAGACTACAGCACTTCCTCAAAAGATTAAAAATATAACTACTGAATGACCCAGCAATCCCTCTACCCTCAGCCCTGTACATCTGCAGATCCAGAACCATGAACCAAAACTTAGTGATACATGCATGCCAATGTTTATAGCATCATTGTTCACATAAGTTATATCCTGGAAGCAGCTAATACAGACCCATCAACAGATGACTGAATAAAGGAAATGTGGTATCTATCATAATTAAATATTACTGGGCTATAAACAAAAGCAAATTTGAGATATTTTTAGGAAAATTAACGACCTGGAAAATATAACTTTGAATAAAATAAACTTAAATACCCTTCAGTATCTCCCATTTGATTTTTGTTTTGTTTTGTTTTGTTTTTCCAGTACCAGGAATCAAACTCATGATGTTGCGCTTGCCGAGCAGGTGCTGTACCATGGAGCTAAATCCCCAGCCCCTCAGTATCTCTCATTTGAGTAAAGCAAAGTACAAAGAGCACAATAAAGGATGGATTGAAAGAGACAAGGAGATAGATCTCTAGAAAATGGGAAGAGGTGAAAAGAGAGAGGAAGGGAAAGGAAAATAAGTAAAACAAAGATATACCAGGTAGAGGAGCCTAACAGCCTCAGTGAATGTAAACATTATATATCATAAATGAGATAAATTAATAACATCAACAAGAATGAAAATGGGGGAAGAGGGTTAAAAGGAGGAAAGAGGAAGGCGGGAGGGATTGGGTAGAGGATTAAAAAAACAGGAAAACAAGCTGTACTGTGTACATTCACACACTCCCTGAGATGACTGTGAACTTCATGTTCTACAAACATATAGTAATAAGAAAAACTTAATTAGGTCTATGGTGGTTGAGGCCCTACTGGACATATAGACACTTTATTTCTTGTCATTATTCCCCAAACAATGTTGTATAACAATAATTAAAGTCAATTTAAGTAGCATTTATACTATAATAGGCAAAATAAGTAATCTAGATAGAATTTAAAAGATAGAAGATTGCGTGAGTCCTATACAAATGCTATGCTATTTTCTAAAGGGACTTGAGCATTCACCGAGTTTGGTGCTTACTGAAGTCCTAAGACTTAGCTTTCACGATGCAAAGGAGACAGTATGTATGCCCCCTAAAGTGAAATAAATACCTGGTTAGAAGTACCTATGCTCACATAGTCGTTGGGGCATAATTCACAACAGCCAAGAGATAGAAACAGCTCAAGTGTTTGTGAACATGATCAGATAAAGCAATTGTATGAGGCACATAAAGTGGTCTATTAGTCAGATTTCTGTTCACTGAGACATAATACACAACACCCACAAATTACAGAAGAGGTTTAATTTGCTCAGCTATCAGTCTATGATAGACTGGCTGCAAGGCAGAGGCATAATGAAAAGATGGCGTGGCAGAGCAAGATCATTTAGTACAGAGTGACTAGGAAAACAGCAGTATGCAAGGGATCAGTGAAGAGATCTGGGCCCTAGGACCAGTGAAAGGGACCAGTGAGGAGATCTAGGCCCTAAAGCCACACCTCCATGAGCCTCCCAGAAACACTTAGAAGTGTGCTCTGTCAATCTCTGGGGTAGATCACAAAGCTAGTCAAATTGAAGCTCCACCCTAACCACTAGAAATAGAACTTTTAAAAAGAAGAACCCTGTCCTCTGTGAAATAAGCCAGACACAAAAGGAAAATTACAGCATGACATCATGTAGATGTAAAATCTACAAAATAAAAAATAGGATGGAAACAAAGTGAAATGATTCTTACCAATTGACAGCAGAGGAAAGGATGTGAAGACAAAGGCAAAAGGGTACAAAATTGTAGTTACTTAGGAAAAATAATGCTAGAGAAGGAATATGCAGGAAGAGGACTATAGTTGAGAATATTTTATCATTTACTAGAAATTTGCCTAAAAGTGTAATTTATAGATGCTCTTAACACACACACACACACACACACACACACAATGTAACTGTTTGAGATATCAGATATATTAATTTTATTGACTTTAGTAAACATCTATATATGTATCAAAACATCCTTCTGTAGATATTAGATATATGTTTAAAAAATAAAAACAAATGATGAAACCTAAGAAACTCAATAACTAGGTAATTTAATTTTTGAACTTTCAACAATAGAGATACTATAACCATGCATATGTGATATATGGAAAGGATTTATATTTTTCTAGCCATCTGAAATCCTAGCAGTTTCTTCTCATTGTGTCTATAAATATTTGGAGTAGAAAGAAGAAATTCTGTTTAAAAAAAAATGAAAAAGTAAGGAATGAGTAGCCAAGAGATTAATAAGGAAACAAAAAAGTGTAAGGAAGGTAGAATACTAAAATATCTCATCTTAAAATATGAAATGAATTTCTCAACTTCTGAAAACTGTGTTGTCCTAAAAGGTGTGTTTGTATTGTATATATGTGTGTTCATGTATGTGTACACGTGCACATGTCAATGGAAAACAGAGATACATAACACAGTGTTGTTTATATATGTATATACCATGATGTGTTCATTTATAAAAGACAACACATGAAAATTTCATTTTATATGCAAATATTCTTAAATTTTGATCATTTATCTATCTTTAAACTACTGAGTCATTTTGGTCTGCAATAACAAAATCAAATGAACAGGAGCTTATGAACAGAATCTTTTCTCACTGAGAATTCCAAGATCAAAGAACCAGCAGATTTTGTGTCAGAGGAAGACCCTGTTCCTTACGATCAGTACTACTTAATGTGTGTTTGCATGGTGCAAGATGTTGAGAGACCACTCTGTGGTCTCTTTCATAAAGGCACCAATTCTGTCGGGGGAGCTTCAGCCTTAAGACCTAATCATCCTCTACAGGTTCTACTTCTAATATGACCACCTTGGAGGGGGATAGGATTTCAGTATATGAATTTTGGGGAGATACCATCATACAGACCATAATGAGGGCCTACTGTGTACTTAGTGATGGTACATTATCACTTAGTCCTACTCCCACAAGAAGACAGCAGCACAGAAAATAGATAGATGGGCAGATGATGATGATAGATGATAGATCGATAGATAGATGATACATAGTGATAGATGATGATAGTTGATAAATAGATCGATAATAGATGGAGTTTAGACATATAGAGAGAAGTGAATAGTTCATATAATTAATCTCTGTGTTGGAAGCTGGGTAAAGTGACACACAGCTATAATCCTAGTTATTTAGTAGGCTGAGGCAGCAGGATCACTAGAACTTAGAAATTTCACATCAGATACTGCACTTGAGCTAAGCCAAAAGGTCGAGAAGCAATGAAATTTAACCTCGGTTTGGTCAATCCAGCAAAACTCTGTCTCTTAATTAAATGTTAGATCTGAATGTTTTGCATGCACTGGAAATTAAGGAACTTCAGGCAATGCATCTATTAAACAGCGTGAGTATTGAACTATGTATTTGAAGGACCAGGTAAGTAGATGATGACAAAAGGATGATGTCAGTCCCATATTCTGAAAGAAGCAGCTGAGAGAGATACAGGAATATTCCAGATAATCAGCAAGTTTCATGTGAAGGGTGTCAAAGATGTCTGAGCAGGAATAATAGATGCTAAATGGGGAAGAATGTTAGCAACAACCGTGACTATGAGTTCATTGTGGCAAGTTAGATTTGAGTTTCTTCCCAACTATATAATGTTATGCTTCAAAAATGTCATCTTGGTACCACGTGTAGGACTGACCCAATGTAAAAGAACCAGACAAGAGGAAAATGCAAACCAGGCATGGGGGTGCACACCTGTAATCCCAGCACTCAGGAGCTTGAGACGAGAATTGCCATGGATTCAAGCATAACCTGGGGAACACACTGAGTTCAAGGCCAGCCTCAACTGCACAGCAAGACCCTGTCCCCAAAAATGAAACACAAAAATAAACCAAAAACACTGCAAGCTAGCATGAGTTTAGGAAGGTGCAATGCAATGGACACAATCCAGGACAAATGTAAAGAAGATATAAACTAAAATAAGAAAAAGTAAGATAACTGAGACCAAATCAAACACAAATAGAACCAAGAGTATTTAAACCAACCCTACTTTTCCTTTCAAATATGCATCTATTATTATAATATAAATAATACATAATTTATTCATTCATATAAATACCAAGAGAATATACACCGATTAAAATTCTGTGATCATGTGGAGAGGCTATGGATTTAATGTCATTGAAAGCATTTTTCTTCTCCTTCGCATTTAATATGTAATAAAGCTCATAGTTTTGCAGTAACACCAATATTGTGAAATAAAGTTTATACATGTAACTAAGTTAGCAACAGAATTACTTTAGAGTTTATATCCCAGAAGAAGAGAATTGCTAAGGGAGGGTATTACTGCTGTAAATAGAAGAATTAGTTAAGACTGGGATCACATGTTGGAGAATTGCATCTCACAGGGAAATCAATGTTGAAAAAAATCATGCGAGATACCAAACCACATTATTGAAAACTTCATTTTTCACTTTGCTTAGGCACTAGATGTATGAGACTACAAGAGGAAAGACAGCCACAAGCAGAAAACTTGAAAGGGCAAATGAAAGTTTCCCTTTGGAGACAGATGTTTTTTAACAAAGATTAAACACTACTTTGAAGCTTTCCGAGAAGACTTTATGAGTAAAGCTCATAGAGATCTCCAAACTACAGACAAATGCTGGACCTGAGTCTGAGAAAAGTGTGTTCAATTCCAGACAAAAGTAATTCAGGGCTATTCAGAGCAATAATGAGCCACAGTCAAAAATTAGCAGGGAACGTTTTTGGTTATGCGTAGTACTTTTTCATCCTTGCTTATACTGAAAATCATATTTTAAATATGTAACTATTCTTTTTAATTTGTGCTCCATGGCTTGCTGGCCATTTGGTGTGTAAACTCCAAACCCTGAAGTATTCTACGTCTCATGACCACTGTACTCCAATGTAATGTATTACCTTTCAGGTGCTGAGACCTAATACCTTTCAAGAATAACTTAAAGTAGATTTATTTTACTTCATGGTTTCAAAGGTTTATGTACATGGTTGCTGGCTCCAAGACAGAATAGTCATAGCAGAAGGGCAGGGCAGAAGGAAATTGCTCCCCTCAAAGAAGCCTAGAAGCAGAGAGAGAGGGAAAGAGTTGAGAACAAATAAATGCTTGAAAGTCATAATCCCAGTGACCTCCTTCCTCCAAGTAGGTGCCAACTCATAATAGTTCATTTAGATAAAGAACTCATCAGTGTGTTACTCCATTGATGAGATTATCCCCTTTATATTCCAATCATCTTTCTAAGTCCCTCCCACCTTTGAAGATTCCTGCACTGGAAATCAAGCCTTCAATTCATGAGTTTTTCAGAGGCACTTCATATTATCCCTTAACGTATAATTTCAAAGAAAATGTTAACATTATTACCCTGCAAACAAATACATGTTGGGCATCCCTAAATTGGGAATCAGAAATCCTAAATGCTTCCAAATCTGAAACATTATGAGACATTCCATGAGACACACCACAGTCAGGATGTCGGCACACTGAAAATATTGTATCAAATTACCTTCAGGCTGTGTGTCCAAGGTGTATATGAAATATAAATAAATTTTGTATTTAGACTTGGTTCACAATCCCAAGATATCTCATTATATGCATGTGAATACTAAAAAATTTGAAAGAAAATGTTCCATAAATACTTTCGGTCCCAAGCGTCCCAGAGAAGAAATTCAACCTGTATGTATCACAAGCTTAAAAATTATCAAGGGTATGCGAGACTGAAAAAAAATTTATTAGAATCTATTGATGTGTAGAAAGTGGAAAAAGCTCTACCTTAATACAAGTAAATGGATATACCTGTAAAGTAGTCAAAATTTGTGTCACTGATAAAGAGGTAAATGAACACTATTCATTTATCTAATATTGTTGGCCAAGTGCAGTGTTCCAGGAAATGTTCTAGGTGCTTGAAATATGTCATTGACTCAAAGACTCATGTCTCTAGGTAGTTGTACAGGTTCTTATGACTACTCTAACAAATTACCACCAATTTGGTGACTTGACTAAATACAAATTTGTTTTCTTATACTTCTAGAAGAAACAATTCTGAAATTGGTATCATTGGATCAAAATCAATGGTTCTGAGAGGACTGATTCCCTTAATAGGCTGCAGGAGAGATCTGATCTTTTCCTCCTCTGGTTTCCAAGGCTATAAACAGTCCTTGGTTGTGTGTGTGTCCTCTAGTCTCTCCCTCTATGATCATGTTGCCTTATTCTCTTCTGTTTCTCTCTTACATAAAGCCTATATTTAATTTGCAACCTATGATCCAACATGCTCCCTCTTTCTCAAGATTCTTGACTTAATCAGTCCTGCAAAGTTCTTCTTTCAAAATAAGATAACATTTATGGGTTCCAGTTGTAAGAACTGCACCAATGAGAGCTCTTATTCAGCCTCGTACCAGCATTCAGTCTACCACAACAATGAATATAGAAAATTGACAAAGTGATAAATAATATAGTAGGCTAGATAGTGATAAGGGGTATGGGGATGGGAAAAAGCAGAATACAGTAAGAGGATCAGTGATTTCAGGAGTAGGGGGCTAGAATAAGCTGCATTTAAAGGGCTCTCTTATGAAACCTTCACTGGGTAAAAGGAGGAAAGAATAAGTGGAGGCCATGCTGATATCTGCAGAGAGCTCAGGACACAGAGGGAGCAGCTGGAGCAAAATCCTTAAGAAGAATCCTTTCTTCTGCTCTTGAAATAGGAAGGGAGCCAGTGTGACTGTAGTAGAAGGGGCAGAAGGAGGCTCGGGGCCCTCTTCAAAGCACTTTTGTACTCGTCTAGGTGAGCAGTGATGAAGGTTTCAGGCTAGTGAGGTGAGAATTGTAGGTACATTCTGAAATTAGAACCAATATTATTTCCTCATGAATTGGATATGGTGGGAAATGAAGGCATCAAAGGGAAGCTCTGAGGTTTTGACCTTTCATTATTGGGATGATAGAGCTACCATTAACTGAGAGGGAGAAGATATTGACTGATAAGGTTTGGGAGGAAGGAGATTAGAAGTTTAGCTTTAGGATAAACGTGTAATTGGGGTCAGGTGATACAAAACAGTAAGCAACAAGGACATGGACCCAAGTAAACTGAGATGAGCCCGGGGAAAATTAGATCACAAAAGGGAAAAGCCCCTGTGTCCAGCCAAACTAGAGGGCAGTGAGTCAGGGGAAGTCTGTTCTTCTAATGTTAGAGGCCTAGCTAAAAACAGCAACCAATTCTTTAAAGGGAAAGGGCCTGGGTAAACTGAGATATGCCCTGGTAAGCTGGGGTGCAAGGGAAGTCGATTCCCCTAACATTGGAGCCCCAGCTAAACAGCAAACACTGTTTCACTTTTTGATTGTTACACACCCCCTGAAGCAGCTCTCTTGCTCACTAAAGCCTATATAGAAACCCCCAACCTTGGGCACCTCCACAGTGCCCATCCTTGGAGCCCCTCTGGGCTTGCAAGAATTTTTCTTTGTTCTCTCAGGTAAACACTCTCATTTGTTCCCCATTGCTGTCCTTCGACTTCATTCTCCATCCTCCTCAGGACAAGAGCCCAGAGAGAGGAGAGAAATGGTTGCATAGTAATTAGGAATGACATGGAGAGTTCAAAGAGATACTTAGCTATAGAAATGAGGAAAAAGACGAAGGTTGAGAATATAAATTGATTAGAAATCATACGGAGAGTTCAAAGAGATACTTAGCTATAGAGATCAAGAAAAAGATGAAGGTTAAGAATATAAATTGATAAGTCATCTAGTCTTATAGGTGGAACCAAAAGTTGTGCAATAAAATGAACTCTTGTGAAAATAGAGAAGACTATGGACACATAGATGTGAACAGATCCAAGAATGACAGAAGTCCAACACCAAACATGTAAGGGGAAAGTAAGGATTTGAGACTAAACAATTTGCCCCGCAAAAATGGGGGCAAGAAAATAGTGTGGAGACTTGAAAGTCTAGCTACAAAGGATATCAAAGAGGGAGTAATAGGGGCTGGGGATTTAGCTCAGTGGCAAAGCATCTGCCTGGCAAGTGCAAGGTCTTGAGTTCGGTTCCCGGTACCAGAGAAAAACTTAAAAAAAAAAAAAAAGAGGGAGTAATAATAAATATTAAACGCTGCTGATTGGCCAAGTCAGTTGAGGATAGAACACTGATATTTGGATTTAGTAGCAACGTATCATAGGTGTAGTACAGTCAGTTTTGAGAAGGTGATTAAGGGAAGAAAGCTGACTAAAGTCAGATGAAGAGCATCTTCTGAGTCACAGACTAGCGATCATTCCACTAAACCATTCTGCCTCAGCATAAGGTATTACCTCCTTTGGCAGAGTTCATAATTTTCCTCTTTAGGTACTTCTAAGAAACAAAGGCTAAGTGATGGTTCTTTTCTACTCAAAGTACAGATACTGATTCTATGATTTTCCAGAGTTTTGAGTTATTTTCCCCAATCTCTTGTGTCATCAGACTGGATACACTGCTCGATAAACACAGCTGTGTGAATCTGGACACTGACGGGAGGTTCACTTGGTGGACGTGCACTTAACTGGCATAGATGGCTGGTTCACGGGGCATAATACAAAGAGAGAAAACCTCTTACCTAAGAGCTAGAACACTTAGCATATTACAGTATTAAATTTGCCTGTGTGATCTTACCTGATCCAATAACCCTATGCCCACTACAAATGAATTATATTTGCTGCTTCAAGTAATACTGCTCTGAATGGTCTTCCACCTGTCTCTTGCTGCACCTGGATTCATATCCAAGAGGGAAATTGAAAGGTCTCATAAAATTTGCTAAGATTTAGTTTTATGAATTAATGCCAAATTGTTTTCTAAAGCAGTAATAACAATCTAAAGCAACAATAACATCCAGCTGCATGATATAAAAGTTTTCATTGCTTTATCTCTTAACAACAATTAGGATATTCCAACTTTCTATTTTAAGTATACATCACAGATTTCTTGATGTTTCTTTTCACTCGGGAGCCTGAGGACCTTATTGAATATTTATTTGCCTTGAACATTTTTTGGCTTTTGGTTTTTTTCTGGTACCGGGAATCGAACTCAAGGCCTATGCTAGCCAGGCAGGCGCTGTGCCGCTGAGCTAAATCCCCAGCCCCTTGCCTTGAATGTTTTCTCCTCTGTAAAATGTCTGCTACCATCATTTGTGCATTCCTTCATGTTTTATATTGTCATATATACATATGCAAGCATTAAAATGCATATACAATACGTATATACATTCATTTATGTGTTTATTTGTCACTCAACCACACATATATGTGCATAATATACTATGTAATTTGCTCTCAATACTTGATTTATGTAATTTGAACCCCATCAGCAATTTCTTCCAACTTACAGGTATTTCTATTTGCTTATTTTCTCTTTCTTTCAATGAAATGGATATAAAATAAATTTTAATTTTAATAAGGTTAAACTTATCCATAATTTATTTTGAGTTCCAGTTCACTTCACAATTCCCTTTGTGACTGGGAAAAAATTATCCCTAATCGTGAGTTCATAAAACGTCTCCTACATTGTATTTTAAAAATTTTATATTCATGACTTCCACATTAATCATAAATGGACTTGCTTTTCTTATACAACAGACTTCTCAACACTGGTACCATTGGTGTTTTAGGCTAGATAATTCCTTGTTGGTGGGAGTTGGCTGTGCACTATAGAATTTATACAGCACAAAGTCATGTAGATCTCATACTATTAATGGGAACATTAATGAAGTGCCGAAGAGGAACAAAGCCACATTATTGGGCCTAGGATATAGCTCAGTGTCATGAGCACCTGCCTGGCAAGCCTGAGGTCATGAGTTCGATTCCTGGTACAAAAAAAAAAAAAAAGACAAGGCCACGTTATATAGAAAATGACAAGGAAGAAACAGAGGTCACCTCTAGTCATTCATTTTAAAGTAAAGAAATTGAGAACATTTATACTGAAAAAGACCTTTTGTGATCTTCATGGCAAATCCAACATGTCTCCAGATTGGTAAATATGTATCTTTTTACACAAAAGTGCAAATACATGAGACTTGTTTCATTGTGCATGTATGTATGATCCCAAGCATTGGCTTTCATTTGTTAGTTTTTCTTGATTGAGGACATCATCTGTCATCAGCATCGTGTCTGCAGGACATTAATAGGACATTCTCTACTAAGAAGAATTTACATGAAAATATCCAAGGATGATACTTCAGAGGAAAAAGTACAGAAATACCTTTATGTAGAGTATATAAGGATGAATATGAAATATGTGCTTCAATACTTCACTGAACTGTGGTTAAACAAGTGGCCATAATTAAATTTGAAAATCTATCCATAGCCACATCCCCCTCAAGATCATGAAACAATTTATGGAATCACATACAGTAGCACACAAACTGTATTTCCTGGTACTTTACGAGGAGAGGGGGTTATTTAGCTTCTAGCAATGGTTTTCTGTTATTGCAACAATGTTTGAGACTATTGGAGAATATATTTGTACCAATAAAAATGGATAATAAATACTGTAGGATTAACAATCTCAGAGGTCACTGTTTGAATAAATATGTAAAAGTCAGAAATCTGGGCCCACAAACTTGAGTGTGAAAAATACTTTCCATTATTTTTATATTTTTGGAGATGAAGTCTCACTGTTTTGTTCATGTATCCTCCTGCCTTAGTCTCCCAAGTAGCTAGGACTATAGGCATATACCATGGCCAGGCCAGGTTTCATTATCTAAAATCAATTTCTTACATTTCTAAAATCTTTTGAGGAAGGTTCTATGATCTTTCTTCACCATTTGAAAAACTACACTGAGCTTCATTTTTTAATTTAAAAAGAAATCGTTAATGACCCACATAGTCCAGGATAATAATTAGAAGTACCTCAAACACATGGAAAAAATTCTATCCTTTTTCTTCCCCACTTCCAATCACTACTGGATCTCTGAAAGTTTCAATACTTTCAAATTTAACTATGCTGGAATTTTTGCCATCTGAGGACCAATTTTCTCTTCTCCTTGTATTTGTCTTTACCTTTTCCCTCTTGTTATAATAAAAGTTATTATTTTTTACTTTCTAAAAGTGCATGAGTACATAGTTCAAAACAAATAAATCATTGCAGAAAAGCCAAAGACCACTTTGAGAGTGACTACATATCAACACCCACTACCTCACTGCAAGATAAACTAATTTACCTCCTTTAAAACATTCCAAAACTTTTTTTCTCTTTCTACACATTTGATACATGCATGAATAACTGTAGGAAACAGATTAAGAGGTGGTATATGTTGACCCTAAATTGCACATTTTATAAAACTGTTTAACAATGTATTTTCTTAAAATATATTTGCAAATCTTTCCAACTATACCTCTTTTTTAAAAATGACAAAGACACTGCATAGAATTACACAGAGAGAATAAAGTTATTCACCTTTTAATACTAAATATTTATGTTCATGATTTCTTAACATTACAAGCATTTTGTTCTACAAATGTGTGACTCTGTAAATGTCTCAGAGGTTAGGTCTTACTAATACATATTTAGTGGATTACATATATATTTAGAGTAGATTTTTGGGTCATAACAAATATTCATTTTTAAAGTAGGTGCTAAAAATAGTGTTCTCTGAATCTCTGTGTACTGTTATTACAATGTGGAATCCTCATCACAGATTTATTTAATAAAAAATTTAATTTTGACAAATTTGTTGTTAAAAATGCTTTGCTAATGTTTTAATTTGTGGCTTTCTCATTATTGGTTAATTTGAGCATGCTTTTAAATTTTATGAAAATTTGCATACTCCACATCTCTAAATGGCTTTTCACATAATTTGCCTACTCTCTATGGGATTGTCTTTTCCTGTTATCTTTATGACTGTAGACATTATTTATATATTGTCGATTGATAAATCCCAGTGTCCAAAAGGTACATGTAGTAAAACCACATTAATTTTACTAACATTCTGCATGAAGGTAGAACATATATGTGGGGAGTGTTCTTGGGCATCTCAGAATGTTCATATGTTGAACTCCTAACCCTCAATCTGATGTTGCAGGAAATGAAGCATTTGGAAAGAAGTCCTCATGAATGACACTAGTGCTCTTTAAAAGAGCCCACGGTGGTTTCCTTCACTCCTCCTCCCATATGAGATCACAGGACACAGACAGCTCTCCATGCACCAGGAAGTAAGTGGCCCCAGACACTGAATCTGCCAGTATCTTGATCTGAGTAACAATTAATGCTCCATATATGTGATTTTCTTGTAATTTATATGTCTGCTAACTACCAAATCTGCACAATGTAAACAGTCACACACTTCTATGACTATAGTCGAGTTGATCTCCCCATCGTTTTCTCATACTCTAACTACTCAATGGTAACAATTCTGTATCCACATCTTCATCAGTTCTGTATCTATGCAAACTCACAGGAGCGTATATCACTTTCTTTACTATTACTTGCTTTAAAAATACTATCTGGTAATGGGCTCAGAAAGTATTAACATGAGAATTTTTTTAATATTAAAAAGCCATTTTTGACTGCTTTCTCTTTTACTCAGGAGCTCCAGGGGAAAGTCTGTAAAGCTGACTGAGAATATGGGAAAAGATCGACAGAATAGTGAGATTCTAGACAGAGAGCAAGGACTTAAAAAGGGTAGTCAAACATTTTAAACAAAAATTAAAATAAAGAAAATGGAGAAGCAGAATGGGCCGCTCAAAATTATTAGATGTCAGCAATGACAACATCGGCCTTGCTTGGGACTATTGCTATGGGCTATGAAGTTGACTCCGTGACATTTTGCAGAGAAACATTGCTAAAGTCTATTTTTTATTTGCCCATTTCAACTGTTTTGCTTGGATTAGAATTGTTATGCTACCTTTATGAATTGAAGATTCATAAAGGTTAAACAAATCATTTTGTTATGGTTTGGATTTTACATGTCCCCTGAAACCAATTGCTCAAGGTTTGATCAAAATCCTATCGTACTATTGGGAAGTAGTGCAAACTCTAAGCCGTGGGGCCTAGGTCACTGGGGTGTGGTTGAAAGAAACATTGAGACCTCAGCCCTTCTTGTCTCACTTCTTGGCCACCTTGAGATGAGCAGCTCAGCTGTACCACAGACTCTAACCTAAAGTTCTGTCTTGTCACAGGTGCAAACCAACAGAGCCAACCAACCAAGGACTGACAGCTCTGAAATTATAAATTCCTGTTTTCAAATTGCTTATCTCAAGCATTTTGTCACAGTAACAAAGAACTAACCCCCATACCCAAAACAGTTAACATGCTTTTTAATATGTTAACTTTTCAGCACTTAACATGCTTTTTAAAATTGGCCATCATTGGTATTACAGGACATGGACATTTTCCCATCTCTATACAAAGGGTTATAACATTATTTTCAAAAGCTGCCAAATATTGAAAAATATTGATACCATAGTATTTTCCAGCTCACTTCTTTTGACCCATCAAATTGATAAACCTTAAAATAGATTTATAATGCTCAGTGCTTGACAAGGTTTCACAGAATCAGCCTTTTCATACATTGCTAAAAGCATGTGAAAAACACAAAACTTTTGAAAAGAAGGCTGAAAAGTTCTATCCTGCAGATATAAAGGCAATAAGTAATATGTAGAAGGAAATATATCACTCTATTGTGTGTCTAATAAGTTACTGCTAATAATAGACATTTTCTCCTGAGTAATTACAGATTTATAAGTGCCATGTTGCATTTTTAGTTGCCTCTTATTCCGGAAGTATATGAAACAATGCCATATGTTTTATTCCTGTGATTCATAAGGTCAAGGACAACATCTGTTCCATTTTTACTGTGGACCACTAAATTCCACCATCAGCACAGGAGGTGGCTTAATTAATATTATTTGAAAATAATGAAAATGAAACACACAGAATCTGTTCTTCATCTGTTAGCAATTCCATCTCCTTAACTTTGCATTAAAGTATTAATTAGGACATTTTCAAACTTTTTCTGATCCCATGCTAACCACAGCTGACACTGAAAAAGTTAACAATACCATAGATATTTTTGGTGAACCAAATTATCCTTCCAGTTATCCAACTTTAGGAAGTCCATACTCCTTCTAAGAAATGTTAGTTATTTTCATACATATTAATTTCATTTAAAATGGAAAAAAAATTAGTTTTAAAAACTGCCAAATGTCAGGATTTTTGAAACTTCTGATCATCCTTTTGCTTTATTCTTAGATATCATTGCTATGTTTTAAATTTATTTTAAAAATAAAAAAGGAAAACATATTAACAAACAGACATTCGTTGCTATTTTTTAAAATTGACATGCTTTTCTCTCAACTTCAGTGAATCGCATTCTATGTGAGCTCTTGAGACTGTCTTTACTCTTCCATTGTGCTCTTTCTTAGATACCTTCTAAATTTTTATCTAAATAATTTTTGTTTTAAATGAATTTTATAAGCAGTTTTAGCTAGGTAAAGCCTCATAGTCCTACTGAGCTGAAAATTCTGAAGACAAAAATAAGGAAAAGGATCTTGATCCATTCATGTTCCAATTCTTTTACTTTTTGGATCAGGAGACTCAAGTAGATAAAGAAGACATAAGGAAGGATGAATAAAACAAAAATTTTAGAAAAGCAGTTTACAGGGCTAATTGCAGGTCTAACCAAACATGGACAGGCTTAGACCTGCACTTAGCCCTGTAAACCGCTTTTCTAAAATTTTTTGTTTTATTAATACATATATGTAGTACATGATGTTCTCATTTCTTGTGTGAGTGGTACTTGTATATGGCACATCTCAATTGCTTTTTTCATCCCCTCTCTCTTCCTTCCTTCACCCACCCATCCCTTGATCCCCTTCCTTTCTTGTACATGTTTGGAGTATATGTTTATATTCCTTGTGTGGAGTTGGTACATGTGCATAACGCATCCCAGGTCCCTTTCCACCTCCTTGCCCTCTTCTTCCTTTCCCTCCCTCCATCTCTTGATCTCCTCCCCTTTTGAGAAAGACACGCAAATTTCTAATGAGAATGAAGAGGGAATTTTTCAAGCAAACAGATGAAGTGTTTCAATTTATGATTTCAACATCCTATGCGGTCTTCTGGGCATATGTACATCATGAAGAGCCCTCACCCTAATGGCATTATAGTTGTGGATTCAGGTTCCAATTTTATTTTCCACTGTGATTTTCTGGAAGACCAGCTACTTATTTTATATGTGCTTGTTTCTCTAGTACCTAGCATAAGCATTCAGTATATGTTCTTGGCACCTAATTGAATTGCAATTTTATGGAGCTAAAATCTTCCACCTAATGGTGAAAAATAGGCTTTTCCTTTCTATCACTAGCAAACTATTCAGCCTTGAGAAAGGCACTGGAATTAGAAGATCAAAATTGCCATAAGTAAAGAAGTCTTCATAAAGGGGATGTTGTGTAAAAAAGACTTTGAGGAATGACATTTACACATTTTGTTTGTTAGCATCTTTTGAGAATCTGAAGGTCACTTGCTAGATGACATCTGCTTTGGAGTGGCTTCAATCTTATGGAAACACGAGAATGATGGAATTAATGTTACATCTCAAGCAGCAAGTGCTGTAGGAAGAGGGCTGGAATGGCCTTGAACTTAATGTGGCCTCAAAATGGCTATGACATTCATTGACATTTTCCACTGTGTTTTGATTGTTTGATTTTCATTCACATTAAGAATACCTAAAAGCTCCATCTTGGTCCTTTTTTGGAGTCCTCTGCTTGTACTTGGGTCTGACTTTTACTGCTCTCTAGCTGAAGTGGGGACCATACCTCTCTGGTACTAGAAAGTGAGTAATATGGCAATTACTCCCAATAAGAAAATATGATATACTATTTATCCATGAAAAGGGTTAAACGGACTCATCTGAAAGAAAATATATGGAACTTGAGACCATAATACTAAGTGAAATAAGTCAGTCACAGAAGGTTAAATATAATACAGTTTCTCTATGTCTTGGTTACTTTTCTGTCTTTGCTGAGACAAAATACCCAACGCCCAAAATTAAGAAAGGAAAGGTTTATTTAGCTTACAGTTTGTGGAGATCTCAGTCTGTACTTGACTGGTTCTGAGGCAGAAGACAGCAAAGCAACAAGAGCAAAGCAGGGAATGGCAGCTGAACAGCCCAGCAGCCACAGCAAATGGGAGGAATGGTGGCCAGCAGCTTCTTTCCCTGCCTTACATTGTAAACAGACTACCCCACCTAAGGGGAGTGTAGCTCTCACACAATCTCCATGCCATCCTCTTCCACAGGCTCAGGATGTATACAAAGTAAGCACCCTGGCTTCCTGCTGAGTCACTTAGCCAAACCTCTAGACTCCCCAAGTTGACACAATGTATCAACCATAACACTCTAGTATGAAAAATCCAAAATATAAATAATTTTAAAAGCAAAACAATATTAAGAAATGGGAGGTACACTGTAGAAATGGAAAGAGGATCTGGGGAAAAGGGAGAGAATTGTGCAGGGGAAGTGGGAGTGATAATGATCAAGATATGAAATGAAAATATATGAATCCCCCAGGAAGAGTGTAACCACTAAGTATTGCAAACATATACTACTAAAACTAAAATTAAAAATAAATGAAAGAACATTCATAACTAAGAGGTTGCTATTGGTTGTAATATTTAATGTATGAATAAATATGAAATTTGTATGCATATTTGAAAAGCCATCCAGAACTATTTCTGTTTTGGATTGATTCTTTTCATTTAGATTCTTTGCATATAGAAGATTTGGAGAAATCTTCTAAAATTTTAATATAGAATGGTAAAGGTGCAAAGAGCTGCAAATACATAGTCTGCTACTTATTCTGGTACTTACCTCTTTTCCTATTTAAAAATGCTATTTCTTACTTAAGAAAATCAACAACAAAGTAAATATTAATATTTCATTTCTCTGCTATAAAAATTGAATTATGGATAACAGAATATTTAGCAAATGTGTTACTATTTACAAGCTCTCAGTATTATATTTTCTATTTAAAATTGGTTCTTTTATTATTGTGGTTCTTTGTTTCGAAAGAAGAGCTTATATCCTAATTTATAGATGGTAAGTCTCCTCATGAAAAATGTGTTATATTTTCATAGTTGTCTCTGAATGTGACTGTCAAGTAAAAAACCCGCTGTGGATGTAATAAGATATCCTTGCATTACTTCCACCTCCAGTGGAATGCAAGGACTTGATTGATTTTCTCCACTTAGAAAGTGAAGTTTTGAGGAGCTTTATAGCTGATCATGAATTGTCACATAATCTAAAATGGTAAGGATTTGGTTAATTTCCAGAGACTCTGCTTTTCTGAAAATATTTCACCATTATGTAGATTTTAATTTAAAAACATCATGGCAAAATACCTAACAAAGAGAGCAATTATAAGAAAGAATCACACATTAAAGCAGCATTATCTGGGACGTCACAGTGCTTCAGAGTTGATATTGTAGCATCACTACTTTCTCAATTATGAAGTTCCCGATGGAATATAGGAGAGATCAAAAGATTATATGATTGCCTACTAGTTAGGATAATATTGCATATATGTAATATGAGATGATGCCATAGATTTGCTCCTTAAAATGAATACCCACATTTCATTTACATGCATTATTTTGTGAATTAAGAAAA
Organism: Chinchilla lanigera; assembly: GCF_000276665.1. Classification (NCBI taxonomy): domain Eukaryota; kingdom Metazoa; phylum Chordata; class Mammalia; order Rodentia; family Chinchillidae; genus Chinchilla; species Chinchilla lanigera. Next base: position 30,347,402 of record NW_004955407.1, read on the forward strand.
CTCCAATTAATTTTTAAATATTGAAATTTAAGATTCCATCATTCTAAAGATGTTTCCATATCTACCTGTGTAGCTCGGGACAAGGAAATGCTTATTTATGTTCAGGCTGCTATAGAAATCCTGCACCCCTTAAATTTCATCAAAAGCATGAGACAAAGAAACAGAAAAGAATAACAATGATGAAATAAATCAGATGTCTGTACTGCTCAAAACCTGGTGAGTTTTAGTATTCAATCTGTTGCAGAACAACATACAAAAGGAGCCGTTTCTCCAACAAAAAAAAAATATTTTTCTTTACTGTGTGTTTACTATAAAGTGAGCACTGTGCTTTATACTAAATGTAATTTGTATTAACTATCACGACAGCCTTTTGAGGTTAGTATTTTTAACCATTTTATTTACTGAGGAGGAGAAAGTTTTATAAAGATTAAGAAGGTTTCTAAGGAATGCACAACTGTTAAATAGGAACACAGGGACCTAATGCCATCCTGTGTGGCTCCAAAGCCTGTGCCCTAGACAGACAAATGGTATGACTACTGTTTCCTATGTAGAGGAATCATTTCATACCCCTCTCAAATACTCCTTGACTCCAGGAATCCTGTAGACACACCAGTGACATTGGGCAATTCCTCCACTATTACTGGAGTCAGGATTTTCCAAATGTTCTACCCTGAAGTCCCTCACCCACTCTAGATGCCCTGTTTAACTTTTCTAGCCTTAAGGACATGGGTGGCTTCAGTTAGTAGGTGCCCTCAGATAAATTCTTTCTCTTTTTACTTACACCATAAAAGCAGAGAATTACAAATGCCCTTAAGTACTTAAATAAGTCAAGGACTTAGGGAAAAAATGGTATATTTTCCCAGAATTATTAAAAATGGTCAACATGACTAACAGTGATCAGATAAATTATAGAATACTTTTCAGCTCTAATGTCTAAAGAAAATGGTTAGGATTTTAGAAAGCTTGGCATATCTTGAACTGGTTTTAGTTAAGAATTTTAATAAAAACTAAATTTAGAATAATAATGTCAAAAAAGTAAAGCCTACTGAATCAAATACATGTACATTAACTTTTCTATTTCTGTCAGCCTTTACTGTTGTATACTCTGAAAAATATTGTTTAAAAATTAAATAGGGCCTTCATTAATGATATATATGTGAATTTCATTTATATATGTATATATAATATATGCTGTACATATATATATGTCCACTATATATATAATATATATACATATATCTATAATACATGTGAATTTCATATATATATGTAATAAATACACATATATTTCATATATATGTAGTACAAGTGAAGAAAAAACAACTAATATTGGAGTGGGAAGAGGGCAGAGGTGAAAGACAACAAAAATGACAAGAAAAACCAGCATGGGGAGGATGATGAGGACAGCAATGAATCAGAGGTTGATGTGGCAAAGGAAGTTGTACTTTAAGCAGGATATTTAGCAAAGACATGCCCAGAGGTGCATTGATGAAAAGCCTGGAAAGATCCGCAGAGCTAACAGCATGGAGGATGCCTGAGACAAGGCTTCAGCAGATGGAATAGTAGAACAGCTGTATAACAGTTATTCTCTTAGCCTCTGAGGAGCAATGCCTTTACCTCATTACACCAAAATCCAATCTTCGGGACTCTAAATTTCCCCTCATTACTCACCAGCTTCCCAGTTTCTTCCGATTAACAACAATCATATACATTAAAATGCTCATATATTAAGTGCATATTTTGATCTGTTTCATTAACATGTGAAGCCAATAAGACCTATTAATTAGAATATAAAATTGTTCCATTCCTTTTTTATTGTTGTTGTTTTTGTTTTTGTACTAGGAATAGAACTCAGGACCTTACACTCGCCAGGCAGGTGCTTGTGCTGCTGAGCTACATCCCCAGCCGACCTTTCTTCTATAGTTCTCTTATATATGACATTTCTTGAATTTCGTCTAACAAGAATTTGCAGCATGTGTTTCTTTATGCCTGTCTTCTTACATTCCCTATACATATTTTGAGATTCCTTTGTACTGCTAAGTGGTATCTCATGGTATCTATCTAAAAAATGTACTTATTTTCCTTTTGATGATGGTTCACTTCAGTAGTTGGGGTTGTTTTGGGTCTTTTTCATTTTGTATTTCATCCTTAATTTGTCCAAAAACAAAGCTGAGAGATACAAGATTTTTAAACATCATTTCTAACATTGTCTGGATGAATACTTCCTGTAAGATTAAAATTGCTAGATGACAAACAATGTTTAATAAGAACTATACTATTTTCCGTGGAGTTTTTTATACCCCACCACAAACGTATACAATATGTTTCCCTTTACATCTGCTCACTGCTTGCTATTTTTAGTCTTAATAATTTTAACCATTTTATTAATTGACTTCTTGTAGTTTTTTTATATTCCTAAAGATGAGCCCAATGTTGAGAATTGTAGTGGGTGCATTTTGTCCATTAATACACCTTCTTGAAATGTCAGCATATTATTTTACTCATTTTAATGTAGTTATTCCTTAACTGTGAACTTGACTGGAATAATTATTTTTTCAGGAATAAATGAAAATATATTTCTTCCAGCTTGTGGTTTTTCTTTCACTTATTCATAGTGCTTATGGGTGCAAATAATTTCTAACATAAAGCCCAACATATCAAATTTGGTGCATGTAATGCATTTTATAAAAAATATTTTGTCTACTTCAAAGAAAAGTATTTCTTCTAGGATTGTAGTTTTAGCTTTTATATCTAAGTCTGCCATCCAGTTTGAGTAAATTTTTATATAGTGTGACAATAGTTAGTGAATTTTCTTGTAGGAAGCTTTTGGTTTAATTTTTAAATTTTAGTTTGCAATTGCTATTCAAATTAGTTTTCATATGACATGAGGTAAAGATCAATGTTCACATTTAATTTTTCCATTTGAATATTCAACTATTTCAACACTGTCAACACTACATTCAACAACCTTTGATACTAAAACTGTACGAAAAAAATAAAAAATTGAACTTTGGCTAATTTAATTTCTGAGAATCAACTCTAATGATACCTAATTCTTATCTAATACATTGGCTATTTACACATCATTAAGTGTGTCATATTAACTTTGCTGAAAATTTTATTTTTCTATAATTAAAAAACATTTAACAGAAGTATAATCTTCAGTGCATGTTAGTTATGCAGTGGGCTTGCCTGCAACAAACATCTTGATTAATGAAAGATTTTTAAGATTTTACAGAGGTTCAATTTTTGTACCTAGAATTATTGGTTATCATGAATGAAAATGTCACAGAGTAACCTAGTACTCAATATAATTAATATGCACTAATAAAATATTTTTAAAAGTGTATCACCCTTGATTGATGATAAATAAAGCTTATTATTTAATGTTTTAAAATGTTGTGCATAATGATTGCCAATTTATGGTATTCATTTAGTCCTTTAAATTTATGCAGTAGTTTCACTGACTGTATTTACTGTTGAATGTTAAGTACATACTTCAAAGAAGTTGGAAATTGAGCTATTTATTTATTCATAGAATTATGTTGACTTGAGACCATGCTTTTATATAAGGCAACTATTTTGTGATTACTAACATAGAGAAGCATTTTCTCCCAGCAAACTCGCCTGTAGATACTACTTTGTCCCAAATGCTTATGCATTTGTATACTGATTGATTGATTTAGGTAGTTCATGCAGGAGGCGGTTGACAAAGGGTCTCGCTATTAGATCTAGGGTGGCCCTGAGATCACTATGGATTCCAGGCCAACCTGGAACTCATGGTGTTTCTGCCTCAGCCTCAGTGTAGTTTTAATTGTTCTTCATGTAAGTAATTGTTTTAAATGCAGTACTAAAATTAAGTGTTTCTATCATTAAATCACATTTCAATTTTTAAAATACCACGACTTCTCAGAGGAAAGTCTGGCATTGATTAGAGGTTGGGCCAGACTAATGCTGGCGGCTAAGCCAGTAATAGTAACCTGCCTACAAGAGGAACCTTCAACTGGGTTGGCAATTTTGATCTGGGCCCCGGACATCTGGCGGATCTCATTGATGTTGGAGCCTTGGCCCCCGACTATGCAGCCAATTAAGTTATTTGACATGGTGAATTCATAAGTGGTTTGAGCAGATGCATCCAGACTTGCCCAGGGGTGCAGCTAGAACAGTGCTGGTTCACTCGTAACCCTCTTCTGCTGTTTCCCCATGATTCAACTGTGTAATTTCTGGTCAGTGATACCAGGCTTTAAATAATTTGTAAGTGTTCAGTATCTACACTTTTTCATCCACTAAGATGATCACATTCTCTGTTTAGCAGCTAATGCTGGGATCCGTATTTAGTTTTATAAGCTTTTCCCCGCTTTTAGTTTCTTTTGGGTTTTTTGGCTCGTGGATTTTATTTCTGTCTGTCGATAAGAAATGCTAAGAGTGGAATGTTAATTTCATTTTAGCTCTGTAATGTCAAGAATTTAAGAATTAAAAAATGCATTGGTTAAAAATTTTAAAAAATAAATAAGTAAAATAGTACAACTTAATAAAATATAGGAATCATCTTTTATCTCACAATATTAAGTAATTCCAATAACATATACCTAAGCCCATAAACTATTCAAACTAAAAATGAGATAGAAATATATGAAATACTAAAGTATACTTCATGATAAAATACATTTTTCCAAATAAAGAGAGGTAATACCACCTGTTCTGCCTGTCACGTTTAATCATTACTTATATTTTGTGATGTATCACTTTAAGTCCTAAGAAATTTTTATGTATAAACACTGATAGTTATTAAAACAACAATAGAACTCCATTGCTCATTTTCATTGTATAACATGATTTTCAGTTCTTCCTTATCATCCACTACAGATCTCATGATCACTGAGGCAGATTTCACTCTTATTCTGCCCTCTCTGCTTCTTGCTCCTGTGTTCTTTGTTTTAGTTGATCATAATCTATTGTTCTACATTAAAGATAAAACCACTTCACTTACTTTCTTCAGTTTTGTGTATTCAGAAATGTAGTAATCGAAATTCATCTGGGCTATGAAAGGAATTTCTTAGTCTTTAAGTATCACATGCTGCGGTGAGATCTTATATGATCAGAGGTCTGCAGAATGTGTATCTCTCTACATTGCCTTCTATGTCCCATAAAAACTTATAAAGTTTGTAGTTTTATTTGATATCATAAAAAGCCCTCTCATTTTATGAGCCTTGGCTCAATTCCTTCAAATTAATCGTACACTGTAAAAACCCAAATTCTCTCTACACATGTTCCCAAGGAGTTCCACTTCAAATATATATTCTACAAATGTCATGATATTAAATAACACCTTGACTTTCTCTTTACTAATCTATAATTATATCTTGTACTGAAGTTTGCACTATGTTAAATTTATTGCTATATCTTTTAAACCAAAAGTTGGCTGTTTGCTCCTTCCTTATTCATTTTCTACTGAGTTGATTTTCAAGCCAATTTATTTTGAAAATTATCAGTGCTACATCTTCAATCCTCAATATGAAATCTTCACACATTCATAGCTATGACCACCTCCCTACCCCTGCTTCAAATCTCCATTGTTCAATTTCAGCACCTTTTCAGTATTTAGCATTCCTTAACACGGCTTTCATTTCATTTCTCTCCCCTAGTATTTCAAAAGATCTGTGTATCATTGGTAGTTTTTCGATTCCACGACTTGTAAATTGTTTGGACACCTCTGTAGAGTGGAATGTGTAAACTCATACCCACTCACCTCTACCTCATGAGTAAAGTAAATATATTTCCTCTGAGGGCTATGTTTTCTTGGCTGAACTTTGAAATTTGTCTCTTTGCTCTTTGCTCTCTAGTATGTCACATTGAAATTTATTTTTTAAAAGCTAATCTCGCTTCTCCACAACTGCTGCCTCCTGTCCTCCCTTCAAATTAAGTTATATAGTGTTTAGTTTTGTGTCCAGCACATACCATAATGTGTCCTTTTATATGTGCTTCTGAGACTGCCTTTTCATTAATACATCAGCTGCTTCGTAGAAAAAGGGCCATGGCTCCCTCAGAAGTATACGATGCATTTTCTTTCTTATAAGGCCTATCAGATGTCAGTGGCAACCCAAAAAGTTCTAGTAATCAGACAGGTGACAGCGGCACGAAAAGTTAGCAATGCTTTCAACGTTTGTTTTTCTTTTTGCTTGTTTGGGTGTGGTTCTTTGTTTTGTTCATTTTTTGTTTTTGAAAGAGCATTTCTTTAGGAACTATTCTAATATGGAATTGGTAGCCTAAGATTTAATTATGCAAAAAAGTGAATTCATATTACCAAAACAAAAATTCAAAGTGAGAAAAAGGAAATTTCCTCTTTCTTTGCTCTATTTATTAAAAACCTCTATGTAACTATCACCATGGTTAAAATAGACAGATGTTATCAACTGTGCAAACAGCTGGCTAAGCAGAAAACTCCCTCAATGTGGTTCTTTCCTCAGTTGCATTGGGACCCTTTAGTATGTGAAGATGCTAAGCTAAAATACAGAATATTCAATTTAGATTTCTGATCAGTGAATAACTTGCTTAGCACAAGTATGTCTCAATCAGAATTTGGGATATACTTATATTAAAGCATTGGTATTTAAATGGATGTCCTCTGTTTCTATTTGCTAAATCTAGCAACTTTACGGATAAAAAAATTGAAATATCATAGTTACACGTTGCCACATTCTTCATATATTAGGACATGATCTAAAATTAGATCACATAGTTACCATATTTACTAAAATTAATGAAGACCACTTTTGTATGTTCTATACATTTCATTCTAAGAAATACATAAAAAGGAAAGGATTTTTTATGAATCTTCTGCGTCTTTACCATAGTCTTTTTCATGGGACAACCACAATCAGGTCACCTTTAATCCTGGAACCACAGGTTTATGATACTAGTTTGTGTTCTGAAGCTGTTTTGAAGCATTTAAAAAGCATTTATAAACCATTTTACAAAGCATCATGCCAAATAGCACTATTAGCTCATCACATTTGTTCCACATTTGGATCACTGCTTCAACATTGGTTAGAAGTTCTAATTCAAATAAAATAAAATACTTTGGTGAGCAATGGTAACATGCCATACTTTTAAAGATACATATTATCTACTTTAAAACAACTGGCAAATATGTACAAACATGAAATTACATGTGTTTTTCTAATGGTTTATTGAAAAGAACAGTTAATGCCTAATTATTTTTCTTTTTGACCAAATTTTGCATGCTTATATCTGATAATCCAAACAACTAATTTGAAGACAACAATATGCAGTGTAGCAACTATGGTGAATTCTTACCATGTTGTCTAGTGAAACTCTTTTTGTTTTTATTTTTTATTCTCTTTAATGGTTTAATCAGTCTTGCACTGTTATATCTTACAGGTTAATCTGAGCAACTTTGTTGAAGATAACAATATATAATATAACAACCACTGTTAATTCCTATCATTTTGTTCTGAAATTCTGTATCTTTTTAGTAGTTTTGCTTTTCTTTGTTTTTGCCTATGTTGTTGGTATTTTGCTGTTGTTCTTTTTTATTATTCTCTTTAAAATAAAAAAGAACAAAAAAAGACATTAATGCTTTAATACATTTTAGTCTATGTATATCTAGTCAAATACAAATGAGAATAGCATATTAGCCCTCTAGATCTCTGTGATCTCATAATGTTAAAAGAAAAAGTAAGCAAGAATGACTCTTTTAAAAAGTTGGAAAGGAATATATGTACATGTATACATAGTTTTTAAAAAAACTAGACGTAAAAATAATAAAATTGCAGCAGTATATTTTTCTAGTTAGTGTAAATTATAGTTTAACATTTCTCTAAATTTTCCATATTTGTAATGTGATGAAGCATTACTTGTATAATCAGAAAGATGAATATTATGAAAATGTATGTCTGCCAATGGATAAATTAAATAAGAGAATCAAATATTTTAATAATACCCAGCATTTTGGCTGTTTAGTTTGCTACAGTTGCCATAAGAAAATACCACAAATTGGGTATTTCTATTGCTGTCATTTAGTTCTGGAAGCCAGAAGTACATATTAAAAATATCAGGAGGATAAGTTCCTTCTGAGAGCTCCAGAGCAGAATCACTTCCAAGGCTCTCTCACACACATTTCTTGGCTTATGGGTCGGTTCCTCCTATGTCTACACATTGTCCACTCTCTGTCAATATTTGCGTCTGTGCCTCAATTGTCCTCCTTTGCAAAGACACAATTATAGTGGATTAAGACCCACTCTGATGACCTCTTCTTAGCTTTATCACCCGTAATTATCCAGATAAGGTCACATTCACGGATACTGAAGATCAGGACTTTAGCCTCTTCTTGGGGAACACAACTTAACCCATGATCATTGCATAATTTTTGGTGACTGGAAAAGCAGTTTGTTGCTGTTACCACCAAAAAAAAAAAACATGCTGAATTGCATCACTTTAGAGGAAGATATCACATTCACTGTACTACGGGAGCTATATTTTTTGAATGTCCAGCATGATCTTCATATATGGTCTTCACGTAGTCTGATAGGTTAAAATATATATATATCTTAAACTGCAAAGGACTTTTAAGATTTTTTTCCAAGTAACAACTTTTGTACTTAAAACCATAGGTACCACAATTTTTCATCCTTTGCTATCAATCACCATATATCCTACCACTGCTAGGAGGCTTCCCTCTTACCATTCAAAATACACTCACTGCTCCTCTTTCTCCCTCCCCACTTTGTCTTATTCTGTTCCACACCAGATGGGGTCATTCAATTTCTTCATTACCGTTGAATGATAGTGTTTCTAATGTCTTAGGAATTCATAATTTTTCTCCTTATATTTGAATATTCTCAGAGCTATCTGAATGCAGTTTTGGTGAAGAATATGACTGACACCAACAAGAACTCCATAGGACTTAATTACAGAAGAAGCGTGGCTTCCACTCATGGTTAAACCCAGTATTAGATGGAAGAAAGAAATGCTAGGGAGTGAGCAGGGTGCAGCTAGTCTTCAGAGGTTCTTCTCATTAATCACAACAACCCACTTAAAACTACAAAAACACTGCTGCTCGGGGATCCAATCCCTGTTTATATTTTCTCATCTAACTTCTAAAGCTTTCCTTATTTGGACACTTGTATATTATTGGATAAAATGTAAAATGTCACTGCCTCTATACAAAACAATATAAACATCCTTCTCAAAAAATTAAAACTGGAAATTACCATATGATCCAGCAGTCCCACTTCTGCCTCCATGTCCAGAAGAATTAAAAGGATCTTAAGGAGACATCTGCTTTCCCATGTTCACTGTGACGCTTCACAGAAACAGAAGATATGGAAATGACCTAAATGTCCACCAGTAGATAAATGAACAAAAAACAAGGCATACATAAGCAATGACATATTATCCATACCTTTGAAAAGAAGGAAATTCTTCAGTCTGCAAGAACATGATAAACTGGGAGATTATTTTGCTAAATAAAAGAAGACTGCATAGAGAGACAAATATTGCAGAAGGTATCTAAATAGTCAAATTCACAGAAACAGACAGCCAAATCATAGATGGTAAAAGCTGATGGAAGAGGAAAGTGTACTGTTAGCTGTTCAATAGGTGTCAATTTTATTCAAGATAAGCAAGTTCTAGAGATCTTCTCTTCAGCATTGTCTTTTTAGTTAACCATACTGTATTTATTTATTTATTTATTTATTTTTTTTTTTTTTTTTTTT
>NW_004955407.1:30357238-30375672 GCF_000276665.1 Chinchilla lanigera
TTTTTTGGTTTTTCTCCGGTACCGGGAACCGAACTCACGACCTTGCGCTTGCCAGGCAGGCGCTTTTGCCGCTGAGCTAAATCCCCAGCCCCTACCATACTGTATTTAAAACTTTGTCAAGGTATATGGCATGTTAAATATTCTTACCACAATGAAAGATAAAAGGAAAGTTTTAAATCCTTCTAGCACCAAAATAATAAAAGTCTTTTATCCCTAACAAAGCTGCACTGGTCCTCTGCCATCTGGCTAAAAGTTGACAATCAGTTCTCTAGACCATGCTTCCCTCAATTATGCCTGAAATTTGAGGTCTTTGTCCTCATGGGTCACGTGTTCTAGGGAATGAGTCCAAAGGTACACATAAGCCACAGAATGGACAATAAGACAGTGTGGGGTGTGTACAATCCCCAAGGTTTTTCCATCTCTCACAGATTTTGTTTAGATATAATTCACAGATGTTCAGCCATTATGGATGGTACAAATAGGCTGCAGTTATCCTTTACCCAGAAATGATATGTTCCATGCAAAGTGTTAACTCTGAACTTGAATCACAATTGCATTTAAGAAAAAATGAGGTCCTTCCACAGAGTTGAATCCACAACTATTTTACCAATAGTAAAGCACTAGCTGGGTTTTATGACAAAATCAAAGAGTGATGACAGGTCTAAGTCCAGCAAAGCATAATCACCTTTACTGCAGCACCACCCCAAGAATCACCATTAATAAAGTAGGGGCCGTGTCCTCCAGCATCTCACAATCTGCTTTGGAAACCCACAAGCCTTTGAGAGACTTTAAAATCAGGAGATTCAAGTCTATCGGCAACAGCAGGGAAACTTGCTAGGAGCACTGATTTGTTAAACAATACTTATTTCTTCTTTTCATCTTTTAGTAATCAAAGCCATATCAAAGCCAATCAGGGCTTTGTACAGCATACCATAAAGTATTAGTGCAATAAACTGCTTTCATTATAGTAAAAAGCAAGGAACCTTGTTTATGCATCTCTCCCACATAGTCATTCGGGAATATATACCATTTTCTAAAAGTTTTTATAAATGTTAAAAAATTATAATTGTACTACTACTTCTATTGATTTATTGAAAGGAGCAATAATGCTTAATTGCTTGTATACCTATGTCTGGTGATATGAGCAACTACTTTGAAGACAATAATAAACAATATAACAACCATTGTTAATTTTCTATCATGATGATTTGAAATTCTATATGGTTTTTATTGGTTTTTTTTTTTCTTTAAAACAAAAATAAGCCAAGTGTTGTGGTATATGCCTATAATCCCAGCACTTGGGAGGCTTAGGCAAGAGGATTGTTGTGAGTTCAAGACCAGTCTGGGCTACAAAGTGAGCTCAAGGCCAGCCTGAACTGCATAGTGAGACCCTGTCTCAAAAAGATATTAATAATAAATAATAATAATCCACAGGCTCCTTTACTGACTTAGTAGAACTCTATAGATTCAGGATCATGATGGAAAAAAATGTTACTAAATATTTTACTTGAAAAGGATCAATAAAAAGTAATCTCATATATCCCTATTTAAATGTATACCATGATATTTAAAGGTTTCCTGACCCAAACTTCATGACATGTAACTTAATTCTAACTTTAACCAATTTTTCCCCATGCAAGCAGTCATGCTTTTAAATATAAATTTATTGCATACAAGAAAAAACTCTCTGTACGTATAATTTTACAAATCACTAAGCCATTCAGATATTTTCACTGATTCAGCATCATTCTCCTAGCTGAAAACTTCATACTTACTTATCACGGTACTTTCTTTGGTAAGCACATATTGGATAATTCTTTAGATTCCTTTGCCATATTGATTTCTACCTTAAATTGGCCAAACTCTATCCCATATTTTACATCCTCTATCCCATATTTTACATCCTCTATCCCATATTTTTATAGTCTATGTATCTGTGCTACTTGTGAGACAGAATGATTAGTAAGCAATTCCAAACTCATCAGAGATACATGCTGTGGATTATTTGCTTGTGATTTTTACCTGATTGTATACTTGTATCCCTGTAAAACATGCACATATCGGTGTTCATTAGCCTTTCTGGTGATTCTTAAATTAATATATTCCTCACATATAAATCGATGACAGTGCTTTACATCTTACATAATTTTATTTTTCCTGGCTAAATGTTAGATTGACAAATAAAATTTTTATATATTTAAGGCATACAACACAGTTCTCTGTTAAATCATACCTTTTATAATAATTCTCACCATCAAACTAACTTACCTCTCACCTGAAGAAATGACTTCTGTGTGAGTGTGTGTGTCTGTGTTTACGTGCACAAGTGCAGTACAAACCCTCCCAGCACAGTTCACATACACGTGCATTGTTAGCTGTATAATCACCATGATGTACTTTAGTTCCCTAAAACTTATTCATCTTACAATGAAACTTTGTACTCTTTAACCAACATTTCATTATCCCAGCCATTCAATCAACAACTAATTTACCCTGTGTTTCTCGAAGTTTGACATACAGTATTTAGGTTTCAAAAAAAGTATTAAATGCTTTTTAAATATCATACTGAAATATTTTGACTCCTTATAATGAAAGACACTGTATAGAGCTATTTCAATGAATCAAATTTCAGTTGCTGCTGATCACGGTGACTTTTGCCTTTTTTCTCCACCTATAGAAAGTATTTCCTGAGATACTCCTATAGCAAGTATTTCCTAGATTAGTTCCACTACTCTGAAAGATGACCTGTTATGCATTGACTTCATCCTAAATTGCACATATAGATAATTTCAATTGATATTCAGAACATCTAAAGTGAATTTGTTTTGTTTTATTTTTCTGAATAGACAAATACCATTGAGGTACTAAAATCAATTAATCAAGGCTTATGTGCTTAAAACACTGGGTTTGATGCATTTTACAAAAAAATCCAATTTAAGAAGATTGTTTAGAACACAATGTCTTAGGACATTGTGAGGGCAGAGTTCTTTCACTTGTTCCTTTTCGTTTATCTTTATGGAACAAATAGCAGCAAAAGCATGATATACTGAGCCAAATAATAAAGGCTTTGACTATAAAGATTTTCATACAGCTAAGAATTCATTCAAAAAGTAACAGAAGGGCTAGGGATATAGCTCAGTGGCATAAGCACCTGCCTGACAAGCACAAGGTCCCGAGTTCAATTCCTGGTACAAAAAAAAAAAAAAGGAACAGAGAATAAGGTTTTGAGCAAATGAATGGCACAATCAGGTCAAAATTTTGAGATACAGCAATTATTACTCTTTGTCTAATGCATGTAGTTATATCCTTTTTCTTTGAAACCCTGACTTGCTACATAACTCTCTTGAGCAACAGTCTTTCCTTGAGTTCTAGACTTGTGGCAGTTTATTCTCCAACCACCTTTCCAGGAACGTGCAAATAGGAAGTATTAAAATGGGTTTCAAGAAGTTTCCAAGACAAAAAGTATGCTCTCCAGCACTATTAAATAAAATTGCTTTCAGGATATTCACAATATGTATTTATTCTTTAAGTTTTCCATGAGCATGTATGCCAGATACTCTGGTAGGAGTCAAAAGTCGACTTCAGTAGAATTGTATTTTTATTTATTTTATTTTATTTTATTTCAGTATAATTTATATTTTTAACTCTTTTCAGGTATACAACTGCATGAAAATAAGCAGTCTGACACTGCTGAATAAGCTCACAAAATTGTGTGATAAAATAATTACTGAAGTCTGCAGGTTAAGTGTCCCAAAAAACCCAGTGGTGTAGACTGGGTTGCTATCAAGGGGTCGGTGGGAAGGAATGGAGTCTTTGGAGGTGGGGCCTCTCGAGAAATCTTTAGGTTATTGGATGTGTGCCCTTGAAGGGAATAGTGGGTCCTCAGACCTTTTTTGCTTCCTCACCAGTAGATGAGCAATTTTGCTCCACCAATTGATCCTCACGATTATCAATTACCCTGGACCGAAGCCTAAAGGCAAAGACCCCACGTAATCATGAGCTGGAAGCTCTAACCCTATGAGCCAAAAGAAGCCCTTTTTCTTTATGAGTTTATTATATGAAGTATTTGTCATAGAAATGGAAAATTTACTAACATAATAAAGTTTTAAGTTTATAAAACTTCTACATTCTTCAAACGGTATTAGAATACACATGATAATGAAAGCCTTAGAATGCACAAGCTTCCAGATCATTGAGAAAATATTAGTATTTCTACACAACACAAGGGAGTAGACGATCTCACATCAAATATGTCATCTCTTTTTTTGGCATCTCTCTAAATAGCCATTTTGTAAACAGATTTGCCTGAATTAAACTGAATTTTAAAAATTTTTGGCAAGATTGCAATCTTTTTCCACCAGAATAGCTTTAACTTATCTAAGTGTGACATTTCCTTAACCCCAAAAACTAAAAAGTTTTGTTTCAGATCCTAAAGAAAGTCTGAAGAGAGCTTCTAAAACTTAAGGCTTCTTTTGAACCAACTTTTCTACATATGTGCATAATATATGTGATATGCAGTGAGTTTGTTTCTTTATTCACATGCTTGTCTTCTTTTCCAGTTGTAGCAATGATAAAGTGAGAACTTTGTTATTTTGCCTTTATTTGGTGCTGCTCATTGCATACTACACCCCCACAACCATTAACCTTTCTACAAGGGTAGTAGGACTACGGTATGTATTTCTTTGGTGAAATTATTTTGTTCTAATTTTTTTTTTGCTTTTAATTATTTGTTCCTTTTTCATTTTAGATTTTTGTTTTTGATTGTAAGGAATTGAACTGCTATTCTTCTTCTATACCTTTAAATTCTGAGTTGTTCCAGAGGATATTTCTTTACCTTGTTCAAATTTATCTTAGTTTTGGAAACTTTTTTCTGCTTAATTTCCCAATTACTGATAATATAATTATCATCATTTAATAAATGATAAATAATTATCATCAGTTAATAAAAATTTGCCCCATTCGCTAAAATGTAAAATTTACTACAAATTTATTACAATCTTTCCAAATATTTTCACTTTCACTGTTATACCCATGGTCCATGCTAATCATCCATGAAGACCTTGTGCCACTGTAAGTAACACACAGCACTGTTCAGATCCAATCTTTAGCAAAATAGCTGCCTGATTCTTTGACCTATCAGCTCTATCCATAAAAATATGAATACATTTCCAAATTATGTGATGATAAAATTTTTTTATATTCTCCAGCCAGGTATTTCTTGTTTCTTATAAAATGTGACATTGACCTTTAAATCATTTTTCTTGAATCATCCTTTTTTTCTTTATTCTTTTAAAGAGAAGAAAAAACAATAAAAATGATACAGAATTTCAAAACAAGATGATAGGGAATTAACAATGGTTGTTATATTACCTATCATTATCTTCAAAGTAGTTGCTCAGATTACCAGATGCAGGCATGCAAAATTGATCAAACAATATAAGTACTAACTGTTTATTTCAATTAACTAATAGAAATCAGTAGTACAATTATCTTAGCTATCTTGTGTATGTGTATATGTGTATATATATATATATTTTTTTCTTTCCTTCTTTTATCCTTTCCCCCATCCCAGTTGTTCTTTCCTTTTGAGCAGTTACTTCACCTCTCACAATATCTATTGTACCTTTTGGATCTTATTTTTTCTTTCAGTATCTTACACTACAGAGACAATACAATGTTTATACCTGATTTATTTCATTTATGAATATGGTCTTTTAAATAACAAATTTGAGACATTCCCTCTGTTTCTCCCTGTGAATTCTGCGTAATTCCTGTTTTTCATCCTCCACTAAAATATGTGTCTGCAAAAGATAACCTTCATCTGTCTTCAAAAACACAACAATAAAAAGCAGTTTATTATCACAGCAGGAACTGTATCATTTATATTTATTAGATTTAATTTATCTCATTCTACAAAATGTCCACATAAAAAGTCGATACTATCATAATTCTTATGGAATTGCTTTAGTGCTAAGTCAGTGTTAATTGCATGTGTAGTTTCAAATGCAAATATAATTTATAGTAGATAATATTACAGTCAATAAATGTTTAATATTTATAGACTTATTTGAGAAGTACAGGCATTTAATTCTGAAAGAGGGCTATATTGAAAATAAATTCTATTTACTTTACTTTCATAGGATGAGGGTTACTTAGCTTTCCTCTGATCATTCACTCTCCACCAGCATGGCATGCTCCTTGTTTCCATTTTTATTCTCTTTTTTTGTAGGGGGAGGTTACTGGGAATCAAACTCAGGACGTTGTGCTTGCCAGGCAGGTGCTTGTACCACTGAGCTATATCCCCAGCCCCTTCCACTTTCATTCTCTCAGCCTCTTTTTTCATCTGTCTCTTTGACTCTACTTCCTTGTCCTGCCTTCTACATATGTCTAATGTTTTCTTTCTTCAAGCCTAATGATCTTCCTGGGTCATTGTTTTCCTTGACCTCTCTTGTTATAGTTTATCAAGTTCCTCTTCAAATTCTTTTCAATATCATCCTAATTCTCTTTTCATAGCTCTATGCCTCACATGTTTTCTTCACTTTTACATTTACCTTTGTCCCAGGTCCAACTCAATATTTCTGGGCTTTATGTCCTCATCCTCTAAATTCTCCCATAAATTTTGGTTCATACACTTTCAATAATACCTGATATACAGAAGGCTCTCTGATAAAAACAAAAGGAATAACTATGTGTGAGTAATATTTATGTATGGTTACAGCTTTTAAGGACAAATTATAGGAGTTACTTTCAAACTGATGCATCATATATTCTTCGTGAATCTATAAATTTCTACTATGCAGTTTAATTTAATGTGTTATAATATTAAATCCACATATCTTAAATGAAATATACCTCTCCGGTAAGACTAATTTGCAAGAATATGTCTGCCTGTTGCAAGGTGCGGTGGTGCACACCTGTAATCCCAGCACTCGGGAGACTGTAGCAGGATGACAGCTGTGAGAGTTCGAGGCCAGCCTGGGCTACACAGTAAGACTCTGTTTCGAAAGAAATACAAAACAAACACACAAGGAATGTTTCTGCCTGTTAATGGAACTAGTTTTCCCAAAGCTTACCTAAGTTCAAAAGCACCACTTCTATTTATGTCACTGAAAGCAATCATTTTCCACAGGGAATATGGCTTTTTCTATTTCCTCATTTCCATACTTCAGCTTACTTGCAGCTTTAGTCTCTGCACTCTTGTGTTCCCCCAGTGGACTTTAACTCTGGACAGAGCATCTTTTAGTCCCCATTCCATTCTAATTCTGCATATTATTACTAAATTTCTATTTCTTACCTATCATTTTCATCAATGATTTTTTTCTGCTAAATATTCCTGACTTCCTACTGTATTAACTTTAAATCCTCTTCCTTGCTTACAAGACTTTTAAGCAAGTATTTCCTCCTCAACACTTCTTAACCTGTTTACCACTCTGAGTCATACTAATCATCAAATTATATATCAAATTAGGCTTTAATACACCTACCACTCTCCCTAGACAGCTGGTTGAGCACCCATCCTCAGAGCTTCTGTCCTCATGCTGTCCTCTGACCTTGAATTCCTTCTTTTCTAATCTATGGATCAAGCACTTCAAGGATAAGTTCAAATCTCTGATATCAACAGATTTCTACGATTAGCAGAATCCTTCTTCCTCCAAGCTTCTACCAACCTTTTTGTTAGGTTTCCTGCACAGAAAAGAACCAAAGAAAAGAAAGAAGGCCTTTACTCTAGACATGGAGAGACAGGACTCCTCTGGGGGTAGAAAAAGGAATTGGGGTTTACAAAGACTCTGCCTAAGGGCAGGGCTTAAGGGGAGGGCTTAGTGACGTGTCAGAAGCTGATTGGGGCTTCCTTTGTGTGCTCTGGAAGGGCAAGAGGAAGTTGTACTCCCAGTGGGCTGAGGGGAGGAGAAAACGAGAGCGGGGTGCTGGGGTCATTGGGAAGTTAAGCTGTTGTTTTGGGCTTCAGCCCTGTTAGACCGCCTCCATAATAATTCAGCAATTCATACCCAGGTAGGAACCTATCACTTTTCGTCTGTGTCACATAAACTGGTGTACTCCACAGTTTGTTCTTTACCACAAATACGCATGTTAAATTTGATCTTCAGGAAGGGTAATTAGTCCTTTGACGACAGCAACTGTATCTTATCTGTCTCCATAGCATCTCTCATGGCATATATTAAGAACTCACCAGGCACTGATTTAGTGTTCAATGCATTCCTATTGATCACATATTTAACCAAGGTAGAAACAATGTTTGACATTAAAGCACTTATTTGATTGCATTTTTAATAATCAGTATTTCTCAACAGAAGTCCATGAACCAGAAGAATCAGGAGCACCCAGGAATTTGCTAAATTTGAGGATTTTCAGGCCCCACCTAAGACTTATGAGATCACAAAGTTTAGGAGTGAAGCCCAGACATCTGTTTTGAAGCACAAATCTGATATGTCCCGTGGTCTGAGAGCACAGCTGTACATCAACCATCTAGTCCTTATAATAGTGTTTCTAGCTAAAATAGGCCTGGATGACACAAATAGTTAATTTACCAAGCTTTTATTTTTGAGAACATTCTGACCTAAATCAAGACAAATGAGGACAAACAATGTCCTGTCTAGACACATAAAGATTACATGATAGCAAAACATAGTCCATTCGAGCAATGCTTCTGAATGGCTCCGGAAGGTTTGGCAGTGGGAGTTAATGTTCCATGTTTCTTTTAACTTTAACCTTGTTCCTCTCTCCAAAATTGGTTTATTGTGCAGTGTTAAAAATAATTGGAATCTAAAGCACAGAGGTTGTTGAATGCTCAATTTAGCTGCCATGTACTGCTGATTTGAAAACATTTTAGAAACCAAATATTAGCTTTAAATTTTCCATCAACCATCCTTTGTGAACAATAGCTTCCTGAACCTAAGGCCTCAGAGAAGTCTTAAGGATTTCAGAACACTCAGAGTTGGTCTATATTCTGTCCGGGGACAAACAACTGAAGAAAAACAAGGAACTTCAGAGACTTAGCAGATATTTTTACTTTCACCTAGTTAGATAGTACATTAGTCATGGTCCTTCAGAGAAAAAGACCCTATAGGAGATGTAGAATACATGACATTTGCATGTATGAAAGCATCACAGTGAATTCCATTAATTTTTATGGTGCGTATGCATTAACAATTATAATGAAATGCATTTTAAAAATCAACTCCAAATTATTTATAATGCTTAGCACAGGGGGTGGGGATTTAGCTCAGCGGCAAAAGCGCCTGCCTGGAAAGCGCAAGGTCGTGAGTTCGGTTCCCGGTACGGGAGAAAAACCAAAAAAAAAAAAAAAAAAAAAAAAAAAAAAAAAATTGCTTAGCACATTGTAAATGCTACATAAGTAGTTGCCACCCTATGTTATTTAAAGAAAAATAACAGGGAAAATGTCTGCATGTGTTCAATAGAGATGCAGTTATTTCAAATATTTCTAGATATATAGACCTGATACATAAAAATATACATATTAATAAAATAATATGCAACATTTCAATACATTATATATTTATGATGTTTAAATCAAATTTGAAATATCACTTCAAGTCTTGATAATTTTTTATAGTAAAATATTTCAGAAATTTCTTCTAGATTTTTGAAATGTACAGTGCATTATTGTTCTCTGTAGTCGCTCTATTTAACAATAGCACAGCAGAACTTCTTGCTGGTAATCATCTCTCTGCCATCCCTCCCTCCCCGCTTCAGTCTATCCAGCCTCTGGTCACCACCATTCCATCCTCAATTTTGAGGGGATCAAATGGATATCCTTACACTAAGTGAAATAAGACAGGAACAGAACAAGTTTATTAATGTTTGGAATAGCGCTTGGTTGAATCCATGGATATCGAACCTATTCATAGAGGGTCAGGTGGCAGTACAGAGAGACTGTATGATTGTTTGGGGATGTCTTCAAATCTCTGACCTGGAGTACAATTGCTCTTAGCAACTTTTGAGGACATAAGGAACCTCTTCCTAATCATGGAAAGGTGTTAAGTTTCCTAAGGAAACATTTATGAAATACTAATATTTCCCACCGAAGAGGAATGAAGTCAAAATCTTGGGATGGGGCCGTGGTGTTCACACTCAATGAAATCTCTCCTAGTAAGTTTGATATGCATTTAGATCTGAGGATCACCGTTTCATTCAAATCTAAGGGTCACTGCTTCAGAGAAAAACTTCTCTGCATGTCATCACAAACTGATCATCAGATGATCAGATATTGCATTATTTGAGGAAAACAATCAGTATATACAGAATGGAAAGCCACTGGAACCACAATGTTGAAAGGCTTAAAGATAAAAACTTAATATAACAAGAGTTTGGCTACATTTGAGGTTTTCTTTGAGCTGCCTGGACCATTTTTGCTCCTCGTTCCCTCCTGATCCTTCTCCTCTTTCTCTTCCCCTTCCTCTACTTCCTTCTTATGATTCTTAAAAGTTTTAGGAATGGCAATGATACTGGATTTGGGTTAATGTTAGAGTTTCTGCCCTCATTATCTGCCTCTAAATTTTGGAAGAAACATGGATTCATGCTAGGAGAGTCAAAGAGACTGATGGATGCTGAATTATAAAGTCCCAGTGAAAGAGTGGATTTCAGGAGCTTGAAATGTTCCTCATTAGAGTAGCAAACAAAGACTGTCAAAGGTTTGGTCTTCTTGTGAAACATAAACGTGTATGTTTTCAGCTATCAAATGTAGTCCACCAACCTACCTTAGGATGGCCTAGGAACTTAGAAATGCCACCTCACTCTTCCCCATAGAACTAATGAGTCACTTACAACCCATCCCAGCTATCTTTGTTTTAGTAAGCACAGTTACTAAGTTTAGTTATTATGTATGCTAAAGTTTGAGAACCACCAGTGCAAGCAAAATGGATGAACCCTCAGTTCTCATTTCACCTTATTCTTAGTTTATATTCTACCTGGTTTCATTGCTATTTATTTAGGTTCTATTGATTTTGACCTGATTCCCTTGAAAATCCATTATTTATTTTTAATAATTTTCAGTGTTTCACTTGGGTTTTCCAAGAGCCAACCCATCTATGAACTTGATTAATTTCATTGCAGTACGTTAATGAAGGTATGAAAGATGGAGAAAATGAACACCATGGTCTTACTATTCATTTGATGGATTTCTTTATGATTT
This sequence comes from Chinchilla lanigera, assembly GCF_000276665.1. Classification (NCBI taxonomy): domain Eukaryota; kingdom Metazoa; phylum Chordata; class Mammalia; order Rodentia; family Chinchillidae; genus Chinchilla; species Chinchilla lanigera. The sequence goes on from NW_004955407.1 coordinate 30,368,409, forward strand.
CACCAATAAATTTGATGTTGTAATTTGTTTTAAGAAATATAAATATCCTCCACTAATTTCACTCTTAGCTCTTTTGTTATGAATAGATGTTCAATTTTATCAAATGTTTTCATAATACCAATGAATGATTTTTATCTCATCTAAAATACTTGTATAAAGTCATAATACAATGCGTATCACTTCACCAAAGGACTTTTGAAACACAACTGTAACTATTTAAATACAACTTTTTGTTAATATTATAAATTTTGCTTCAGTGAAGTGAAAATACTATTTTAATGCTCAATTCAACAAATTTCAGGGTCTCCTGCCTTTTTCTATATGCTATTATATTTTATTTTTCATGAAACTTTTTGTTTTAATTGTTATTTTTATTTTCCTTTATGTTTAATGTTTAAACTTTTAGCCTACTAGAATATGTTCAGGTGGTATAATTGAAAGTACACTTTTATTGTTTTTTGAATGAATATATGGGGTATGTTATAGTCTCCAATGTATTTGGATGTGTTTCTAGAGTTTTAATTCAATTCCTTTACTTTACTTTTCTATTCTTAAAGTAACACTGCATTCTGATTTTTCACTCTTTTTGATTTGTCCTGAGAATGTATTTTGTGTATATTTAGAATCATTTTACTGAATAAAGAATCCAGTAGACATCTTAGTCTACATTTTCGTGTGGAAATTTTACATTGTTATAACACATTGTCCCATTGTGGGATAATATGCCTCTCCATTTCATCAAATTTTTTTCCTATATAAAATATTGTATAATGTTTTTGAATATAGGTTTAATTCTTTTTGGTTAATTTCTTTAAGAATTTACTTAAACTACATTACAACATTGTTTTATGTATTTCTAAATCTATAGACAAAAAAAATCTTGTAACATACTTTCTCTGACCATGTCTCTTACAAAATTTCAGATTAATTTTAGTAATTATTTTATTTCAGCATCTTGAATTTTTGTGAATTATAAATGATAGAAGCATCCAAAGGATCACTTTTTTCCTGATATTTGTGTCTGTTATTTTATTTTTTTCTCTTTCTACTGTTGATGATGATTATGACAATAACCAACATCCTATCTGCCTCATCATTTTTTTGTTTTGCCTTGTTTTTCTTCTGGTACCAGGAATCAAACTCATGACCTAGAGCTTGTCAGACAGGCACTGTGCCACTGAGCTAAATTCCCAGGCCCTGCTTCATCATTTTAACTGAAAACGTTTTCATTATTTGGCTTATATACATAAAATATTTTACTTTTATTTTTAGCTAAAGTTTCATTACACTTTGAAATAGTTTTCTTCTGCTTGTATTTTGTTTCAAATATTTTCAATTAGTTAATTCTATCAAAGATTTTTATTAATATATACTATAACCCATATCTGAAATTTCTGTATCATTTATAACCATTAAGATTTTGAGAAGTTAGGGTATCTTAATATTTTAAAAACAGCTGGGATCTTAGGAAGTTTTTCACTTTGAACAAAGACCTATGAGTATTGTTTGCTATTCAACATCGATCTTAGAAAATATTTGAATTTTCAGAGTAGAAATCTACTCACCAAAAAAACATATTTACAATGACAAACTTTTATGATGAAATTTGTTTCTGCAGCATTTCCATGTCTCACGGCACTCTTTTAAATATCATTTCATGTGTCCTAGCCTTAGAGTAAATTTAACATTCTGATTAGTAGTGTGATTCTCCTGTCTTCAAAAGATTACAAGAACCAATTTCTGTGTTATTTTTCAATCCTCATGTGAGCATTTGCCGCAATTAGAAAATTGCTGGTGTTTAAAGAACACTTCTTTTTCTTTTCTATCTTGGAGTTCATCTTTTTCTTTAGTTACAGTTATCTCCAAATGGAAATGCATGTCTCTTGCCCCATTTTAAGATTATAAAGGTAAATTTTTCTAAATTCATTCTTTTATTTTCAGGATTCAATGATTTTCTAGAAAAATTTAATGCAATATTAAAAGTCAGTGTACTACAGTTTTGCACAATATTTTTGTTATTATAAATTTTTTCTAGGTTTTTAACAGTCTTCTTAAGTACAATCATTTCTCTTACAAAAAAGTTACTGAAATGTTTTCTCTGCTCCTCATTGTGAATTCCACGGTATTTTCTACAGCTAACCTGTAATCAAGTTTCTGATGACACAACGCTTTGCCTCTTCCAAAACCAAATCTGAGAAGACTAATTATCCTAATGTTAAATGAACTATGTGATTAAAAGCATTTTATACAATAAACTGTTACTGAGAATTCCATGTCAGTTCATTATAGTTGGAACTGTAACATATTCAATAACAATGAGGCACATCTGCAATGATAAAATGGTTAATCTGAAAATATTCTAAATCTCTTGCTGAGATTTAATTGCCATTATTACTTACCTTTACAAGGTGATTAGGTCATGAAATCTCTGTTCTCAGCTTTTCCATTGCTGATACAAAATACCCAGTACACACAACTTAAAGAATGATGAGTTCAACTTGGATCACAGTTTTAGAAGTATCAGCTTATGGATAAAACATCATAGTGAAAGGGTGAGATGGTGCAAACTTCCTCACTTCATGGTGATACGAAAGCACAGCAGGGGCACAGCACCAGAGAGGAAGAACCAGAGACTAGAAAGGTCATCCCTCCATGACTTATGCAGACACACCCCGAGAGTGCTACAGTAACACTTAGCTCTCAAGACAATCAATGACATTCAAGTTTAACTGTCAAAATGCAGAGGAGTCAGATATCATGGTAGTGGTTTATTGATAAAAAGGACTCATCATTTTTCTCTTTCTATTTCCTACCCACCACATTGAGAGCCACACTCTATGACCTGGCACCCTCATTTAGACACCCAACCTCCAAATTATGAGTCGAAAATTCTGTTTTATGAATGGCTCATTCTGTAACATTTTGTTACAATAGCAGAAAACGGACAAGATTGGACAACTTCTTATTTTATATATGTCAAAAACAGTTAACTTTAATTTTTCTGCGTATTTTTTCATAAGACAGAAGCCCAGCATCAAATCCAAACTCCTAAACTACTGCCACAATCTCATGACCAGTGTCCATTTCTCATTAATATCCATGCTTTAATTTGTGCAAGATCTGAAATTTGAGGTGTGATGTTTGTGTTTATGTTCAATGATAAATCTAGTAGATAGATAGATAGATGATAGACATAGATAGACAAATGATAGATAGTTGTAAGAAATCATTCATTGGTTAAATCAATAAAAGGCTATATTTGTATCCTGTGGTCAACTGGTTTTATGGAGACCACAATCCCTGAAATCATTGACAGGTCTGATATAGAAAAACACAACATTTAGTGAGTTAGAAACTACTATTTGGTGACATTTTAGTGCACTCCCGTTGTATAATCCTACTCTACTTCTGCAGATATCCAATGAATAGAGTCAGAGGAAATATATAAGAATTTACATTTGAAAAATGATCAAAATAGTGTCGGTATTCAGTGATGTGATGCACAACTCAGACTTCATCAAGTGTACAATTTCTTTAATTATAAATCAGATGCACAGCAGATGGTTTTCATCTTCACATTGGTGTAAAGTTAGTGATTGGTGGTATTTCAAATGGATGTCAGCTGGGAGTGGTCAGAGCAAGGGCAAAGTATGACTTGTCATGATGATTAGCAGCAAGAGGACTAGAATCTTCTGTAGCAGAAATGTTGGTAGCTACAGCAGCCAGAGTTATATTTTCTTTATTATATCTTAAATTTTCTTTATTTTTTTTATTTATTTCTTCATGTGGATATCTTATCCTTCATCTGCACTTCTCAATTTATGCACTAGTAAATCTTGTACACTATAATGGACACAAGTACACAAATTACTCTTAAAATTAAAGATCTCTGCCAATGTCTGGGCCCAGTCAGAAGACATACAGGGACATACAGCCATAAAGGGAGCTGTATCCATAGACAGAGCCATATCCACAACCATATCCACAGCCATATCCACAGCCATAGCCACAGCCCCAGCAGGAGTTTCCATAGTAATTCCAACACATGGTGTCTAGAGGTGAGGGTTAGGAGGGTGTTTCTCAAATATGAACATCATCTTTTCTTCCTGGCCCTTTATATACTTAACAGGAATGGATGGGTCACATGGCATGTGGGCTCTGTTCTCCCATTTCACAACCATGTGCCTAAAGTGATATCATTCTATGCACGTGTATTTTGTTAAGAATTCATAATTTATGTATTTTCTTCTTAGGTATTTTCACAAGCCTTGAAAGGAAACAAGGGTACATTTGCCATATGTTGAAGCTTATACACCACAATTTCATCTTTTACAGCTGTATTTTACGGACATGAGAAAACAGCATAAAAATGTTTTGACCTATAGATATGTGTTTGTTTGTCATTGTATTCTTTGAGGTTTTGGAAATTGTCTGTTATACGGGTCATTTACTCACTACTATTCATCTCTCTTTCTCATCTTCTTCCTCTTCTTGCTCTTTTTGTTCTTATTCTTCACCTTGTTTTTATTTTCCTTTTCTAGTAATGTCTTACTTCACCATGATCTTTCTAAATACTGTTCATGGACTTTGGACAGTGAGTTGTGTACTTTGACATGTTCCATCCATTTCTGAAAACATTGGGCCAGGGGTATAACTCAGTGGCACAAGTGCCGGCCTGACAAGCACAAGGTCCTGAGTTCAGTTCCCAGTACCAAAAATGAAAATAAATAAATAAAAGCAAAACTTGCAACATTTCTGAAAACATTATGCTTCTCTCTGAAAGAAAGCTTTTCCAGCCCTTCATTTTCCATATAGGTTGTGATTGTCTCTTCTTTGGAAAAAATTAAATTTGTCAAACTGCTGAGGGATCAATTCTATAAGGAGAGCTATTATTTCACTATAAAGGACACATTTGCTAAGTTCCAACTTAGAATGCTGTAGATGTCTTAGATCAATAACTTCTTTGTTTAGAATCCAGGACCTAATCACAAGTGTGTTTCTTGTTTCACTGGGGCTACTTTCACATTTGTGCTATATATGCACACTTCTCACAAGAATGCAATCCATTGATAAAAATATATGATTTTATAAGAATATTCACTTCTACTTTTTATCAGCTAACGTGACTTGAAGAACACTTGACTCTTCTACGTCACTTATTTGTTGTCCTTTTCTTTTCATATACTTTCATCTTACTGTTTTCATATAAATATGTTTCTGATCTATTTTGCCTTAAATTTTCTTTATTTAGTTTTTTTTATTTATTTCTTCATGTGGATATCTTATCCTTCATCTGCACTTCTCAATTTATGCACTAGTAAATCTTGTACACTATAATGGACTCAAGTACCCAAATTACTCTTAAAATTAAAGATCTCTGCCAGTGTCTGGGCCCAGTCAGAAGACATACAATAGGCCAACTGGGAAAAATACAATGTAAAAATGTTAAACTATAATGAAAAATGTCAATAATTTATCAGAAAACTCTTCATGCTGTTCTAGGTCTTTGGGAGAATCCTCAAAGAGGAAAACTCTTACAAATGTCATGCTTACCTGATAAATACATTGGAAAAATATTTTCCTATGTAAACATGAGTGTATTGTGCACTTAAAAATTTGGAGAATTGTAGCTGCCATGTTAAACATTTCTACCCCTAGGAGAAAAAAAACAAATAAAATGTTGAAAGGTGATAGATGTGTCTATAAACACATGTGGAGCTGGCTTCCTATGTACAAGTATATGTTTAAACTTAAGAAACTATGTACATAAAATGTGGGGAGTTTTCTCTATAGTAATTATATTTTATGGAAGCTATCTAATAAAAAACACTTCGTTCTGCAGTCACAGGGACAGGAGGAATGATATCCAGGAGACAGGAGGTAATTACACGATCTCAGCCAGGGTGACATCACCCAGAGACACTGAGAAGCAGCTCCCAGAAGACTGTTGGAGCCCAGGGTGAGCAAATAGGGCAACTGGCCATCTGGGTGGGAAGGAGGCCTTCAAAGACCCATTCCTGGGAGTTATTCAGGAAGCCAGCTTCTGTCTACGGGGATTTGGGAGCAAATAACGATTATTGTCAGACTGAAGCATCCACTACTTTGTGGACCCTAGGCTTAAGTAGGCTTCACCAGATGTCCTACAACTCACTCTGCCAGCTTTCTACCTCCCTAGAGAACTCCAGACCAAAAAATACCAAGAAAAAACTCAAAAGATGTGTATACCATCGGGAACGTCCACACATGTCTTCTGCTGAGAAATCTTACCCTCATGCTCATATGTAAGGAGAGATGCCCGAAGGAATCTCACTGTTACAGGCATTCCTGTAATACATATAAGAATGAAATTGCAACTGACAATTAGTAAGTTGACAGCTGGTAGTCCTCTTCCAAGTTTCAGAATATCAACAGTAAAATAGCTTCCCCTGCCAAACACAATGACTAATATATTGCCTGAAATATTGACTTTTTACATGATTACGGAAAATGTCCTTAATGGTGTGAACCTCAATTTCTGTACATGATCAATAGGAATGAAGGCAATTACATGCATAGAAAACTTCATCATGCGGCTCATGGAAAGAATGTGTCATATGTAAAATGTACAACACAAATCTTCATAAACAGTGAAAAAATGTATTTCATTCTTTCCTCTCCTTTATTCACATATAAGCATCCTACGAACAACTACTTTTAAAATTTGTTTGCATATTCATTCCAACATATTTGTTTACTAAAACTGTAAGAGTTACTTTAATGTTGTTGTAGATTAATGTGTAACGTGCGTGTGTACACAGCTGACTCATGTGGCATAAGTATCAATACTTTCCATAAATAAGATTCAAAGATGATCTAACTCGCTCAAAAATGTAATTGTGCTCTGCATCTTGCTGAAGCTTTTTTATCATAAAGTGTACAACTCCAGAATCAAGGACTATGTCTCAGGACTTGATTTCATAACATATTTTGAAACTCACTATCTATGAAAATCCATTGAAATTATCAATACTTAACATAGCAACATATCCATATGTGTTGAGAACACACCTCTGTATTAAATGGTAAGAGAATACACCTTTGCTTTTTCAGACAATAGTGTTAAAGTCAGTAATTCAGGGAACATTTTAGTAGAAATAAAGCAGTAATCTGTCATTCTTTTTTTTTTTTTAAAGATAAAAGGAGGGAAACATTAACAGACATACAACATTTTACAACATATCACAAGCACAATACAGACAATACAGAGTTTCAAACAAAGTGATAT
>NW_004955407.1:30381696-30525944 GCF_000276665.1 Chinchilla lanigera
GAGGGCCTGCTCGCCCCGCCCGTCCCCTGGGCCTCCCTGCGCCTAGAAACTCAGTCTGCAATGTCCGCGGGGTCTTTGTTCTCGCGTCCTGGCCTCCGGGATTGGATGGGGCCTACTTGGTTCTGTGTGCGCTTTTCAGCTGGGAATCGTGGTGGTATGAGTCCAGCCCACACTCGGTCCAGTAATCTGTCATTCTAAAGGTGACTTCCAGATTCATAAATTCTTGCTTTGGAAGGACACTCTGATGCAAATACAGATTAACACTTTTTACTTTATTTTTACCAACTTATACTTTAATTGGTCATTTAAAATGTTATATGCTGTATGTTGTGCAACATAATGTTATACTACATGTGTCCATTGCAGAATGGCTAAATTAAGTGATTTAATGTGTGCATTTTCTCACACATTTATAATTTTTTAGTGATAAGGGCACATTAAAATCTACTCCAATATCAAACCACTTCAGTGATTCATGATGGATCTACATTGATCACACTAATCCTTAGCTCTCCAGAATTTATTTTATAACTGAACATTTGTAATCCTTTACCAGAACCCCCCATTTCTCCCACTGACAACCACCATTCTACTCTGTTTCTGTGTGTTTCACATTACAGATTCCACATATAAGTGAGATCTTCCCATATTTGTTTTTCTGTATCTAGTTTATTTTACTGAACATAAAGTCTTCCAGATTCATCTCCATTATCACACATGACAGGATTTCCTTCATTTTAAGGCTTACCTGTATTTTACTCTGTATATATTGCACATTTTCTTTACCTATTCATCCACTGATGAACATTGTGAAAAGGCTAAAATTGACATGAATTTTCAACATACTGGTTATACACCATTTGCTTATATGCACAGGAAGTGGAACTACTGGATCATATTGTAGATACTTTACCTTTTTGCAGAACACCCATACTGTTTTCTATCATGGCTATACTAATTTACACACTGTGTAGAATGATGCTTTTAAAAAAATATTCTTCCAGAAATTATGTATCTCATTCATAACAACTCAACCTAAAATGTGTGAAGTAATACTCACTGGTCATTTATATGCTTTATCCAGATAATAAAATATGCTGAGTATTTTTTCATAAATCTGTTGATCCCTTATTTAAAAAGTGTTTTTTCTGGTCCACAGTCCATTTTCCATTGAGTTATTCATTTTCTTAATACTGAATGTTTTGAATTCCATGTGCATTTTTGATACTAGCCCGATATCAGAGGTATGATTTGAAAATCATGGTTCATTGTATAGGTTTTTCTATTCAGTATGCTGATCATTTCCTATGCTATTCAGAGCTTTTTAGTTTGACATAATTTTCCTGGTTTAGTTTTGTTGCATGCATTTTTGGAGACACACTCTAGCAAAACCTTTCTTCTATTCTGTAGGTTGTCTTTTCACTCTGTTGATTGCAAAGGATTGAAACCAGATCCCTCACCTCTCACCCTGTACTAAAATAAAATCAAAGTGGAACAAAGACTTAGACATAAAAACAGAAACTTTGAAACTGCTGAAAGATAACATAGGGAAAACTCTCAAAGCCATGGGCAAGACAAGGATTTCCTGAATAGAACTCCAGTAGCCCGGGGAATAATGTAAAGCACTGACAAATGGGATTATATCAAATTCAAAATATTCTGAACAGCAAAGGACACAACCAACAGGGACTCATTTTATGCAGGTATTTATAGAAAATCAGAAATCTTAACTTTAGCACTAGGTAGATTGCATTAAATGACAACACAAATGTAAAACTTCTCTCTCTAAATCTAAAAATACTAGGGCATCACTTTTCCTGGACTTTTCAGGCCATTTATCCTTACTCTAGTTCTCTAGATTATACCTTCATTCATTCTTTACTTACAGAGTCTCCACATCCTAAAGCGGAAGTGGATGGTAAGGATCAATTAATATGAGGTCTGAATGTGCAGCTGAACTCAATCTCTTACATTAGTCGAGCTCCAGACTCTAGAACGGTGATGGGGAAGCTTTTAGGACAAGTGCCCAAACTGAAGCACAAGCATTCAGATTTAGTGCAGGGACCTTGTGAGAAAAAAGTGTCGGGGGGGGGGGGTGCATTGTGAAAACCCTGAATGCTTTTGTTTTAGTTCAGAAAAAACAACTCCTACCTTAACATCTTTTGTCTTCTAAGGAAAACAATGCATAATAGCTTGGCCCACACTGCCCAGAAACATCTTCATGCACAGAAACCCACAGGGAGTGGGTTTACATTCAATGTTTACACTCCTTCACCTGCTTTTTATTAGAATTTCTCATCTTGCAAAGTCTGTTCCTCTCTGAAGTTTATTCACTGGCCTACTTCATTGTAATGGAAACACAGAGCAGAATAAACATAAGTATTTGTCATACAAAAACAGAGCTTTTAAAATATATGAAGAGGGGCTGGGGATTTAGCTCAGCGGCAAAAAGCGCCTGCCTGGCAAGCGCAAGGTCGTGAGTCCGGTTCCCGGTACCGGAGAAAAACCAAAAAAAAATAAAATAAAATAAAATAAAATAAAATAAAATATATGAAGAGATATAAAATAAAGAGAGCTTAGCAGACAGAGTACAGACAAACTTGGACATGTGTAATAACAGCATGGGAACCCTTTAAAAAGGAGGTGCCAACACTCAGTAACAAATCAGTTACTCTACTAGTAAGAAGAGTAGGAGAAATCTGTTCCATGCAGTGAGAAATCAATCCGTAGCAACACATAAAAAGACTTCCCTGTGGATTAATGATCTAAATGCAAAATGTAAAACTTTTAAATTAATGAGTAGAGTGTAGAGTAACAGAGTATCTTTGACAGTGAGCTACGGAAATAAAGAAGGCTAAATTTGAGTCATGTGTTGGCATATGGATGTAGCTTGAGACCATAATATTAAGTGAAATAAATCAGGCACACAAGTTTAAATATCACACTGTTTCCTTTATACAAGAAACCCCAAGTGTAAATAAAGAGCAAAATAAAAGATGAATAAGAGGAAACAAGGAGATAGTTCTTTTACAAGTGGGAAAGGAATCAAGAAATGGAGGGAGAGTGAAGGAAAGGTGGGGGAAGGGAACATATGAAGAAGTAAGATCTGCCATGTACAAATACCAACACCCCACAATGAATGTAATCACTATATACTACAAACATACACTAATTAAAATAAAAACTAAAAAAACTATAATAATTGCAAATGATAAGTTGAGATTTATGTTTATTACCCACATTATGAACAAAAATAAATAGGTGACAGTTGTGGAAATGATATTTATTGTGCATAACGCTGATAAGTGAATTTATCCATCCAGACCATGCAATAAATACCTACAAACTGCTAACAAAGACAGAAAACCCAGCAGGCAGCAAATTTTAAAGAAGAAATGGAAATGATAATATGTATTTGAGGAAATGAAAAGTAATCAATTCATTCATTATCAAGAAATATAAATTATACCATTAAGATTATATTACTTTTCACTTTTCAAATGAGAAATACAAGAAAGTTACATAATAAAAAGAATGAGCACAGATGCAAGAACATAAGAACGGCACATTTAGGTTTGGACTAGCTTAAATATATTGTAGTGGAACCTGGCTGAGCTTGATATTAAACACACTGATCCCAGAAGATGAGGTCTTGGTATGTCCTCATAGAAAATCAGAGGGTGCCTTTTTCATTATAAGAGTGCTGTTTGGAAGCACATCTGGGATGCTTAAAAACATATGAATCACTCAGGTAACAAAAGGACAAATTTTTATGTATGTACCGCAGGAACATGTAGCAATTAGACATAATAATGACAAAAAAAAAGGTGATTGTCTTCATCAGTGCTCTTTCTACTGTGTTTATGCTCATGAGGAGATCATTAAAGCAACAACTTAAATACATATATAGTGGCACAGTTGGATCTTTTACTACATATCATGCTGACAGAAAAAATAAAGATACACATTATTTGCATATCCTCAAATATATAAATACATTTGAATATCCCTCATACACTATGCTTTAGGTCAAATTTGCAAGTTGCTGATTTTATGGATTTTGCAATATTTACATATGCATAGTGAGATATTTTGGAGACAACACTCATGTTTAAACACAAAATTCATTTAGGATTCACATAGACCTATTACATACAACTGTAAGACAATTTTAAGCATTGTTTTCATTTCTGCATAAAAAATATTCATAATGTAGAGTTTTCCAAATATAAGCATTCAAAAAATTTTCAGATGAAAGATTATAGGTATATGATTTTCTATTAGGAATACTGAATTTATAAAATGACCATCCCTCATGAAACTGTACTGGAATAAGATGAGGTGTCTAAACATAGAGTAAGATAAACTGTAAAATGGCTGTGACAATGGAAATGAAAATAGAAATTTAAAAAACAACAGAACACATCAAAAAACATATTAAACACAAATGTAAAAGCCCTGAGTGAACAAAATAAAAGAAACAATGAGAGTATATTGAACAGAAAAAAATATGAATGAAGAATCAACTGTGTGTCTGTCCTAATCAGAATTACTGTAAAATATCTACACATAGTTGAGTTTCTGTTTCCTGAGCTTCATCTTGTTGTCCAGTTACCTAAAATCTACAGATTATTGGCACTCATTACAGGCTGGAAAAAACAAACCTTTGTCCACAACCTTCTTTTCTTTTTAGCCACCTTCAACTTGGAGTTGCCCCCTTACAAAATAATAGCCAAAGAGTGGTAAGCAATAGAAAAGGAATTCTCTTTCTACTTATAAAGACAAAGATTCTTAGTAAGATTTTATTGCCACCATCATTTCTCCTGGTTTCATTTTATGCCTGGACTATTAGAATCATGTTGGTCATTGCCTGTAATACTCGCAAGCCATGAGTGTAAAGTCACACAGCAAGACTGAAGGATAGGAAGAATAACCAATTCTGGTCCTTTCTGATATCTTTTAGATACTTTCATAACCTTATATATGCATTCATAGATTTCTTTCTCATATAATTCAGAAAATACTAGCTTTAAATTAATATAGTTACATCTTCATTGTGAGGTCTTAAACCACAATCAAGCCAATCATCTCTGCACTAATCCATTAATTTTATGGGTAGATTGTCTTTCTTATTATCTCTACCCCATCCCCTTATTTACAGAAGACATGAGAATGTAAGTGTGGCAATTACTTTTGTGTTGAAATATAAAGATAACTAATAAACATGTAATAAATTAGAAAATATTTTAAAAGTTAGTAAATGGACCCAAACAATAAAATACATATCTCAAGCTGTGGTCAAAAGATTATCCAAGAGATCAATATTCAAACCTTAATTGCAACAGCAACACAAAGGAGACCAAATTTTATAGTATATAAATTCTTTATTAGTACACTGCTATTTTATGACATTTTAACATATGCCAGTTACATAGCCCTGCCGTGATTTTGAAGATAGCTACAGCAAAGGGATAAAAAAAATTATAATTTACATTTAAATATTCAAAAAAAGAAAGTATCTTCAGTAATGTGATAGAATTATTCAGTCTACATCAAGTGCATACAAAAGTAGCGATTTTCTATCAGGCATTCACAAGACAATAATCAACATTCCATTGATTTGAAGTTAATGAATAGGAGGGATTTGAATAGAACTTATCCTTAGTTTAGTCATTCCAAAGGGAAAGCACGACTTCACGGTGATTAGCAGCAAGAGGTATAGCATCTTCTGTAGCAAAAGGGTCAGTAGCTACAGCACCCAGAGTTGTGTCGACAGCCATATCCACAGCCAGAGCCACAGCCAGAGCTATATCCACAGTCAGAACTATATCCACAGCCCAAGCCATATCCACAGCCATAGCCATATCCACAGCCATAGCCACAGCCAGAACCATATCCACAGCCATAGCTACAGCCAGAACCATATCCACAGCCAGAGCGATATCCACAGCCATATCCACAGCCAGAGCCATATCCACACCTATAGCCACAGCCAGAGCTGTATCCACAGGCAGAGCCACAGCCCCCACAGAAGTTTCTGTAGTAGTTGCAACACATAGTCTCAGGAGGTGAAGTTTCAGTTGAAGGGAAATGAGTATTCTATTCTGAAGTGTGAATTTCATCTCGTCTCCATGTCCTTTATATACTTACAAGAATGGATAAGTCATCTCTCACATGGGCTCTGTTCTGTTATTTTACAACCATGTTCCTATAATGAGGTCATTCTGAACATAATCATTTTGTGAGGAATTCATAACTTGCTTAATTTTTCCCTGGCAGTTTACAAAAGCCTTCAAGAAAATAAATATATATTTTCTAGTGATTGAAGCTTGTACAACAATAATTTCATTCTTACCTTGTCATTACAAATGAGCATGACATAACACACATCACCAAAATATTTATTTCCTTGTTATTTTGTCTTATTAAAGTCCTAAAAAATATTTACAAATAACACTATTGCAAGTATATTATTAGTAGTGGCATCACCAGCAGCAGGAGTAGAGTCAAGTTGGTTAGTTTTTCTCTTTTCTTCACTTTAGTTTTTACATCAAAATTACACCAAATTACATTTGGAATTGTAGACAAAGAATTGAGTATTTGAACATGCTTCAACCATTCTTATACCTTTTTCCTTCTCTTTGAAGGAAAACTTGTCCATCCTATTTTTTCCAGGCAAATTCATTGATGCCTGAATTTTTGTTATAGTCCTCATAGTCATTCATGTGAGCAGATTTACCATATATGATTTTGGCTAAGTAGTTCCAAGTGTTTCAATTTAGAGAGGAGAAAACATGTAGGTTTTATGATTTCTTTCTTGCTGAAGTTCAACAAAGATCAATTCCTAAGTAAAAGTCATTTGTGCGATCATACAGGCTACTGTCATGATTGTCCTCTGTATGAATGCTACTCACAAAATTTCATTCCTCAGTGGTATTTCCAAACTAGTGTGGTTGATGGTAAATGGGAAAATTGATTCAGAACCAGTATCAACATTTCAATTTGAAGGAACAATTTCTAGTGCACATAATGGCAATTATAATTTATAAAATGCATTACATAATCAGAAATACAAAAATATATTTTAGATGATTTAGCAAAAAATTGAGGAATCTGTGATGTGCATACATATCAGTTAGGTAGACAATCTATCACTGAATTTTTAAACTTTATTCCCTCCTATCTACTCCAAAACAATATTTTAATATTCACTTGCACTTCATTCAATGTATTCTAACAGTTATAATATCCATGGTAATTTAGTATGCACTTATATTTCTTTTTCATCCTTACCTTTACCTTTAACTTTGTATTATCCTTCCCTATGTTCCTATGATAGATGGGTTTCTATTCCATGATTTTTGTTTTAGACACAATTCCTTCTTGAATTTCCCCAGGTTTTAGACTTCATCTGGTTTTTCTTTACCCTAAGCCTCTGCTTCTCACCTTACACACCAGTACAATTTATGTGCTGCCAATAATTCAACTATAATATACATGCAATGAATCCTAAAATGAAGGTCTATGAATTTGTCTGGGTCTAATCAAGAGAAATTGACCACACAGTTGATCAATCAGAGTGACTTTAATATAAAAAGAGCTATCAGACTATGAAAAAGAACAATTAATATATACAATAGCACTCAATGTAGTACTTTAGGGCTGTGGGAAATGCTCAAGGTAGGAAGACATAATTGAAAAAGCAAAATAAAAGATAAGAAATGTAGAGATAGGCCTTTTGCAAATGAAAAGGGGACCAAGAGATAGAAGGAAAGGGGAGAGAGGAGAGAGGAAGTAAACATTAAAAAATTCATATGTAGTAGGTATAAGTACTCACTCTCTGTGAGAAACATAATCATTATGTATTGCAAGAAGGTAGTGATAAAAATTTAAAGAAAAAACAAACATGATGAAGTTCTTAGCCACTGAATGAAAAGATTGGAAATCTGTGTGCTATGGAGAACAATTTTCTACTGTGCACTCGAAATATGGTTAAGAAGTTAACTATTGTAAGTATTTCTATCACTAGAAAAAGAAAGAAGAATGTGAGAGAATATTTGGAGGTGTTGAATACGTCTATACCTTAACTATGAAGACATATTTCTGGAGGTAAGCATTATGCAAACTCCCAAAATTTTAAACATTAATTATGTGTAC
Source organism: Chinchilla lanigera (assembly GCF_000276665.1). Taxonomy (NCBI): domain Eukaryota; kingdom Metazoa; phylum Chordata; class Mammalia; order Rodentia; family Chinchillidae; genus Chinchilla; species Chinchilla lanigera. The sequence continues at coordinate 30,389,854 of NW_004955407.1, forward strand.
TTCCATGGTACCTCAGTTCACAAACTTAACTCATTCCAGGATTTTGGAAACGATGGCAATGTTCATGCGGGAAGGATGGCCGTGTTCCTCACCAATACAGAGTTCCCAAATGGACACAAAATGTTGCTGAACACTTCTGTTTGTGAACCAAACTGCTTGCAAACAGAAGTATTCATGAACCAAGGTATTACTGAAACAACCGTATCTCAGTAAAGCTGATGAAGGTGGACATTAACAAATAAGCAAACCTTACATTGCAGAAACTGGACAAAGCAACCCTCTGGAGTATAAGTGGTAACTAACTGATCATCAGCTGGTGATGTGGACATGTGGAGAGTTTAGAAAGGCGGGTCATGGGGAAACTATCAGGAAGATGGCGAGGACAGCCTGTAGAGGGTATTTGTGTATCTGTGTGGATATCTTCAGAGACCCGTGCAAGGAAAGGCTGAGAATTGCTTGCTTCTGTGTAGAGAGACAAATCCAAATTAGTGTGTTTGAAGCTCTAGTATTATCAAGTTTCCAGGAATTTCTGTCTTGTGTACAACATACAGTGTGTTTTCTTTTTGAATCCAATCTGCCAATCTATGTCTTTTGATTGGGGAATTTAGATCATTTACATTGATTACAAGTATTAATGTTACTTTATTATTATTATAAGTATTAATGTTATGTTATTAATGAAAAGTATTGACAGATTTCTGAGTTTGCATGTTTTTTCTCTTGCTGATTCCTTTCTTTTTCATTTTACTTAATGGAAAGCCCTGCTCAATGTATTTATTTCTTTAAGCTCCTTGGTGTTGTTGGCCCCACTACCTCTGTCTGGGATTTCTTTGGGTACATTTTGTAGTGTGATTTTGGTGTTCAGGAATTTTTAAGGTGCTATCTGTCATGGAAAACTTATATTTCTCCATCAGTTTTGAAAGATTGTTTTATAGGATAAATTAACCTACATAGAAACTATTAGTCTTTTAAAAACTTCACTCCAACCTATCCTGGCCTTTAAAGGGGACTTTACTGTAATTCTGACAGATTTGTCTTTATAAATTGTCTGTTGCTTTTTTCATGTAGCTTTTACAAATCTGTTCTTATATTGCAATTCTGAGATTTTTAACTATGATGTGTCACGGAGAATTTCTTTTCTGAACTGCTGCATCCCACATAGTGCTCAATGTTCCTGGGGGGAAAACAGTAAGGGGATGAAGAAATAAAGACAAGAGACAAAGCTGGGGTCAGGTGAGCCCTCTCTCCAGAAAGGAACTGAACTACCACCATAAGGGCATTTATTTATGTATTTGACAAAGTTAGTATCATGTTGTACAGCGTTGCCTAGCAACTAATTACTGGAATTGTCTCAGGCAAGTAGCTTGACTGCTTTAGGCACTCTGGCCTTGTCTTGCCCTCAACATGTGACCAATTTCCAGCTTCATCCACTCCCTACACTGATCATAACTATTTGAGGTTCTATATGCCTCATCTACCTAGAATTTGAATTATTTCACTACCCTTGGAAATTTTCTGCTATTTTCAGTAAGAAAATTTTGTATCTTTGTGTTGTCTTCAGATTTTCTTTAACTACTGTAATTGGTGGGTTAGTTTTCTTTGAATCATCTGGCAGCTGTTGATCTCTCTTTTTTAAGGCGTCTTTTAGGATTTAGTCTTCTGCATCAACATTATCTTCTAGTTCAGATGTTCTCTCCTCTCATTGATTATTTTTGCTGACAGAAATACTTTCAATAAAATTTTTATAATCTAGATCTGCTGGACTTCTTTTCGTGTTCTCTAATATTTCACTAATTTAGTCATTCATGTGTTGTATCATCTTCATTATTTCACTCAAATTTTTGTTAATATCTTCTTTAAACTCACTGATCATTTTATTAGTTATGTCCCTTATCTGTTTAGTTAAATCATCTTGGACCTCCTGAATATCTTACTGATCTTTTTGTTACTGTCATTTCTTCTTCATTTCCTCATACCTTTCAGTCATTTTGGTTTTTCCTTTCTTCCTATCAATGCCCACTGGATCCACTTTAGTGAGGGGAAAGAATTTTTGAAGGTACTTGTTGCCTTGTTTCTCATATTTCTATATTTTTGTGTTTTGTAAGGGTGTGGATCAATTAGAATGGAATAACTGTCACAAACATACAGATCTCTTTAGTTAGTGTAGGCTTCCCAGTATTGAGACCTTAATTATGTTTTCATGTTTCTCTACGTCTTCAATCTACTCATACAGTGTAGCATAATAGGGTCGTGTTCTAGGAGAGAATCCCTACCAGTTGTATCAGCATCTACAAAGCCAATTATGCATCAATTGTGTACATTAAAATAACAATTTCACCATTTTTAAATGATGTTTAAAGACAAAGATATATTACTACTGATGGGTAGAATGAGATTGGAGGATGAGGGAGACTGAAAAGGGAGAGGAAGAGAGTAAGAAAGAAGAAAATGAGAAAAAGAAGATAACAGAAGAACAAAAAAGTGAGAAAATGTTGTTGATATTATTTCTAAAACTGGAATGGGGGACTAGTGTAGAGAAAGTTTCAGAGAATATTTGTGGAAGGAGAAGGAATAGAGACAGAATGAAGAGGGATTGGTGATTACAGCAAGCTCCTAGAAGACTGGCACCTATTAATGGGCTCATAGCTTGCACTTGAATCTTTTAAGCACTGTTTTGGTGAGGTTAATCCTGATTTGTCCATGAAAAGTAGTATTTAAGATTAAAGCTCTGGTTAATTCTTCTGTTCCCTTTCACAGATACAGATACACTCCTTAGGTGGTATTTTCAGCAGAAATGGAGTGTAAGGGCAACTGCCATCCAGACCCACCCCTGTTTCCCTTTCTAAACACCATGATATTACACTCTATTGGATTTCTCTTTCAGACTGATTCTTAATATCTGGCTTTGTTTGCCTCCCCTTTTTCTGAGTATCCATGCTTCACAGTGGATCTCTGATCTTCCTTTACCTGTCTCTGTCTTTAGTTGGCCATGATGACATCTTTTTGATTACACCGAGAACCCTGTATTTCTTCTGCATGTATATGGAACCTCTGGTTTTCCAGGAACATTTTACAGCCTGTTCCACACTAGTGCCTCAGTTTAGTTGCATAGAAGCCATGTGCAGAATGTATTGTCAGACTTTTTGTTTTAAGAGGATTCAGTCCATGATCAAATCGCTCCAAGGCAGAAAGAGCATTGTGGTAGTGCATGCTAGACTTGAGCTGTGGTCTGGACACAGAATATTTTTGGTGGAATCTTTAGTATATTCTCTATATGGCTTTGTCATCTACTAAAGAAACAACTTAACTCTTCCCTTCTAATATTGATACCTTCTATTTCTTTTTCTGGCCCATTACTGTGGCTAGGACTTACAGAAATACATTAAATAGAAATAATGAGAGTAGGCAATTTTATAGGAAAATTCTTCAGATTGTCTCCATTGAATATATGGTCAACTATGGATTTGGTCTTAAGGATCTATATTTTATCAAGGTACCATTCATTCTACAGCTAAACTGATGAGAGTAGTTATCATAAAGATGTTGAATTTTATCAAATAATTTTTTTCATCTATTAAGTGTCATTTTTTTGTATTTCCTTCTGCAAAAATGCTATATTATATTTACTGATTTTCCATTTGATTGTAGGAAAGGGCCCTGGGCTATAGCATGGATTTCAGCTTGCTGGTGTAATGTTGAGAATTTTTGCACCAATGCTCGTTAAACATTTTGGCCTGTTATTTCTTTTCTTGTGGCCTTATAAAATGAAAGTGGAAGTATTCCTTTTTCAGTTCTGCAGAAGAGACTGAAAGAAATTCATACTGGTTTTGCTTTAAGCATTTTGTAGAATTCAGCTGTGAGTCCATCCATTCCTGGGCTTTCCTTTGATGGGAGATATTTACTACAGATTGAATCTCCAAACTTACTATACATCTCCATAAGAAGTAAGAATCTCCATAATTACTATGATTTTATTTCACAATTAATTAGAGCTAGTAGGTTGTAATTATCTATGAATTTACCCATTTGTACAAGTTATCCAATATTTTGTAGTACAATAGTATCTAGCGGCATGTACTAAATTTTTACACCTTTCCAGTAACACCTATGACATCTCCTTTATCACGTCTCATTTTCTTTAGTCTTATTCTTAGTTAAAGATATTTTAATTTTGTCAATCTTTTCCAAAAAAAGAAAACAAAGATTGTTGTTTTCTTGATTTTTTTCTATTTCTTTTTCAGCTCTACTTCATTTAGTTCTACTCTGATCTTTATTATTTTCTTTCTTCTATGTGCTTTGGGCTTAGACTTCCAATTTTTTAAGGGTCTATAAGGTACAAAGTTGTTTATTTAAAATCTCTCCTCCTTTGCCAAGTGGATAATTATTTTGAGAAAGTTCTTTCTTCAGACTGCTTTGGTTTGGGCCATACTTTTTGCTATGTAATGTTTTCATTTGAATTTTGTCAGTGAATTTTTAAATTTCTTCAATGACTTACTGTTTGTTTGGGATAATGTTATTTAACTGCCAAATATTTATGAAATTACCCTTCTTATTTTTCCTACTTCCGTATCACTATGGCCAAAAACATATTTGATAATTTCACAGTGCTCTTAAATACATTCCTATGTATTGTGATATCTAATGCATGCTCTATCCTGGATAATGATCCCTATGCTCTATAGAAGAAAGAATATTGTGCTGCTGTTGCTTAAAATGTTCTGTTTAAATATAAGTTTCATTTTCTCTGCTGTGCCCTTCATCTCCAATGGTTACTTCTTTGTTTCTGTTCAGGTTATGATTCCATTCTTGACAGTGATATATGAATGTACTGAACTATAATTGTATTACAGATACCTGTCCCTTCTTGTTTGTTCATATTGATTCTAACTGTGTTAGGTATTGATTTGCAGGTTTATACTATAAATATTATATTTGCTTGATGAAATTATCCCTTTATCATAATATAATGGCATTCTTGTGTGTTTTGACCTATAATAATGTTTTACAGATTTTAAATATATAGTACAAGTTGATCATATTTATCCTAAAGATTGGAACCAAAATGTCATTTGTTACTCATTTTTTTATATTTTTAATATACATTTATATATAATTATTTTCTTGAAAATGAATTACATCCCTAAACATGAAATTCATATATGTTCCCATCACATCTAATAAACATAATCTAAAGGTCATTTCACACATTGTTTTTAATACTGTTTACATGAAATAAATAGTTTAAATAGTTTTACATTAAATATATAGCATTCTAACTGACAACAATCAAAAATTTTAAACTGAGATAATTTTTAATTTCAGATTTTGTTGGTTAGAAGCTCTCAAACTGCAAAATGGTCCCCCCTCTTGTGATGTCAGTAATATGAAATAAGATGTTTGAATTACAAAGTAATATAAATTCTAAGATAACTATGAGTGACAGGTGGGAAAAATATGAGAATAAAACAGAAATACAAAAATTAAATAGATAAACATGTTAAGAAGTAAAAATAGAAAAGATCACTTTGTGAATAAATGATAATATAATGGCAATAAATGATAATATTGTGCTCAATACCTTTGTCTTAAGGTTTAATATAAGTGAAGACTCTAGTTGTATATATGCCAAATAACTATTTCTGTAAGACACATATCTACATACTTAAGTTTTTGATTCTTCAGTCTTTCTGCTTTCTACCTGACAGTATATACCTGTGGAATCTGGGCACACACCTCTGGCTGACTAACACAACCCTTATATAAAACTTTTCTTTTTAACTCCCTTTGGCTAAGAGTGGCCACATTACAAAAAAAAAATGATAAAAAAAGTGCTCAGCAATACAGAAAGGGTTCTTTTTACAACTACAGTGGCGTCTCTTTCTAAGACTTAATTGTCTTCATTGCTTCTTTATCTCTTTTTTTTTCAGTTGGAACATGAGAGCTGTGTTGGTAATTCTAAGTAACTACTATTAAATCCTTACTGGAAAAAAAATCACACAACAGGACTGAGGAACAAGACAATCTTAGTTTTTTGTGCTATCCTTTTGTAGTTGTAGTTTTGATATATGTAAGATTTCTTGTTTCACATATTTAAAAAAGAAAGTCAGATTTATGTTAATACTTTTTCCTTGTGGGTGCCATGATTCTAAACTAGGGTCAAGCCAATCAGCACTTCAGTAAGGCATTAGTTTTATGAGTACATATCTATTGATTGTCCCTATTTTTATTCTTTATTCATATAAAAATTAAATTTAGAATATGATATTTTTATTTTATTGAATATAAAAATAATAAATTAACATTTACAAAATTAGGAAACATTTAAAAGGGTTAATGTGGGTTATAGTGGACAAACTACAGGAGACCAAAAATTCAAAACTTCATGGTGACACAATATAAAGCAGAACAGATTTTTAAGTAAATATATTATTTTATTTAAAAACACTAGTTTTGTTTCTTTTCAATATATAATAACTGGCATCTTTCTGTGCTGCTGAAAATAACTATATTACAAAGAAATGGTTATGTGTATTTTTGAATATTCAATAAAGAACATCTGTCTTCAGTGAATTGTGAATGTTCTCAGTCTAAATCCATTTCAAAGTGAAGTTTTCATGTTAATCCAGCTGCACAGCAGATAATCACAAAACTTTGCTTTAATCTGAAATTAATGTAGGTGGAATTTCAAGTGAACTTGCTTTTTGAGTAGTAATTGAAAGGGAAAGCATGAAATATTGTGGCAACTAACAGCAAGAAGTATAGCATAGTCTGTACCAAAAGGCTCAGTAGCAACCACAGCTATAGGTGTATCACCATCCATAGCAGGAATAATATCCACAGCAAGAGCCATATTCAACAATGTCATCTGTCCCCAGCCATGCCATAGAACTATCACTCTACATCAGTGGAAAAAGAAGTACTGATGTTAACCCAGGTGCCCAGCAGTCAATAATCAAGAGTTTAAGTGGAAAGGAGTTCTATCTAACTTGTCCTTGAAAGTGTCAAGGGTTAAAATTTCATATCATGGTGGCTGGTAGCAAAAGGTGCAGCATCTTCTGTCACAAAAGAGTCTATAGCACCCAGAGTTGTACCCACGTTCATACCCATACCCAGATCCATATCCACAGCCATAGCCACACCCAGATCTGTTTCCACACTCCCTGCAGGAATTTCCTTAGTTGTTATAACACATGGTGTCAGGAGGAGAGTTTTCAGTTCAAGGGTAGGAGAGTACCTCTCAAGTAAGAATGTCATCCAGTCTTCCAAGACCTTTATATGCTTAAAAGACAGATAGGTCATACCTCTCATGGCCTCTCTTCTGTCTTTTACAACCATGTGCCTAAAATGAAGCCATTCTCTACACAGTCATTGAATTTGGAATCTATGATTTACTTACTACTTGACTGGCCACTTTCAGAAGTCTTAAAGGAAATAAAGGTACATTCTCTAGACACCTGAGCTTGTGCCTCCATAATTTTGTCTTTCATAATTTTCTTTTATGACCCTGAGTTAACATAACACAACATCACAAATTTTTACCTATAGATGTATGTTTCATTGTAATTTTGTTGTTTCATGAACTTGGAAATTATCTGTTAAATAATATTTTTAATTGTAGTTTATTAATATCAAGAACGGCAGCAGTACCAGTACATGCACCTGCATTTCTTTCTTTCCTTTCCTCATATTTTGATTTTTCCATAAAAATTACTTGAAATTCTTCTTTGTAGAATTTGGACAAAGAATTTCAACATACTATATCACCCTCGGAAAATTTCTCCTCTATAAAATAAAGTATCTGAAACCCATCCTTTGGCAGGAAACTTATGAAGTCTTCTTTCTTTGGCTCAAAAATCTATGTTAAACTCTTGATTGATCATTTAGGTAAGGAGACTTATCACTGATGGCTAAAAGGATAAAACTGTATAAGAAATTCTGTTTGGAGAGGTGAAAAACTTGTTGGTTGAATAAACTCTTTGTTCTTGAAGTCCAATGAAGGCCAATCTTTAAAAATGAATTGGATTTGGAAGACTGCTCACAATTCTCAGATTTGTTCGTCATATCATCTCTTCTCATTAAAGTTTAATTAATCAACTTCAAGATTAGTGTAGAAGAGATAGGAAGAAGAGATAATTGGTTTACAGGGTCCATACATCAATGAGGAGGAAAAAATAGCATCAAGTTACACAGAATGATTACAATAAATAGTGTATGATACATTTTAACTTTACCAAATGAGTAGTTTTAAATATTTTCATCATAAAAATGATAAGTATCTGAGGTGATGTTCATGCCAATCACTTATACAATCTGAAGAGAAACCAGACTGTATATGCCAATCACTTAGTATTCAACATTATTGTATTGACTGTAGTGTCCCTTATCTGCCCCAAAACACTATATCAATAAAGATATTTATTTACACTATGTTCAGTGAATCCTAGCAATTTTGAATTTATCAGTAGTTGTGGATTATTTAGGATTTTTCATTCTATTTTATTTTTAGTTTCATATCATTTTTTCCCATTGATTCCATGATAAATGGGTTTCTAGTGGAAGATCTTATTTTCATACACAACTCTTTCTTGAGTTTCCCTGACTTTTGGGTTTCATTAGATCTTCATTACTATCTATCTTTTCTTTCTCACCCAACACACTAGTAAATTTTAGATGCTATCATTGATTCGACTACCATATATACACAGATGATTCCTAAAATTAAAGTTCTTTGAATCTGTTTCTAATCAACCACACAGTGAGACAGTCAGAAAGATCAGTACAAAAACACTATTAGACAACAAAAAATAAAAATTGTAATATGTGAGAGAATTTAACATGGCACTGTCAAGCTATGACAATGCTCAGGAAAGAAGGCCTAGAAGAAATACTGTACCTATTGTATGACTAGATTGGGAAATTATTTTGCTACAGTTAACAACACTAAATTGTATGTCTAAAAATTGCAGAAGTGTCTAGCTATCACTTCAAGTTTCTTATTGTAGGAAAAAAAATCTTAGAAAATGAGGAAACATTTGAAGGCAATTAACAGGCTGATATGATTATGGCAATTGATTCATGGGTCTATGCATTTGCCTACACAAAATTATTAATTAAATATATATAATTATTAGTATTTCTTAATGTCAAGTATATCTTAATGGAGCTCATAAGCACATAAACAAACTTTGTTGTACACTCACAAGACAATCAAGATCAACTCTGCACAGCATAGGTGGTGTGCAGATCAACAGTTGGTGGTGTGGACATGTACAGGCCTTGGTGGCTGGTCACAGACAGACTACAAGGAGGGTGGGAGAAACAAACTTCTAGAGGAAATTGGAGTGTCTATGTGACTAGGAGTCTGACTACAGTCTCACACATGACAAATCTTCAAGGTGGTACTTTTGGTGTGTAGAAGACCAATAAAAGTTAGTGTCACACCAAATTTCCAATGGCATTACACTTCTAACACTTTCTGGGCCCAGTGATGACATAGACTTCACCATAGTCCTCACGATCTCTCTGACAGTATCCTCTCCTTCCCTCTACTGCCTCAGCCTGAAAACAGGACCTCCTTCAGCATCCATGTAAATTCTTTCCTGAGAAGGTCAAAGTTTATATGCACATTTAAGGAGAGATGTGAAAAGGTATCTCATCTCATCTCTTTCAGAGACCAAACACTGAAGGGTGAGTTTAAAGCTGGGAGATAGTAATTTGATAATTGGTGAAGTATCTCTTCCAAATTCCAAAAGCTCTGTAGGAGAAACCGATGTACATGGAAGACAAAGTGACTGATTTCCTGGCCAAAATATTTGTAAATTATATAATCTTGGAAAATGTCCTCAATCTGTGTGACCCCCATTTTCCATAACGGCCCAGAGAGAAAAAAAGAAATACACATAATTAAATTTTGTCAATAGGTCCATGGAATTTATATAGAAAATATAAAGAGTATAAATTTTTATATATAAGGGAGATAATGTTGCCTATAAATTTTCTAGTTCATTTATTCAAATATAGGCATATTAAAAATAGCAACATTTCTAATTTCTAAATGTACTTTTATTAATTTACTGTTTTAAGATTTACTTTAATGCTGCTACAGTTTATATATACACATGACTATACACATATATCTTGTATATGTTTATGTCTTATGTGGTCAAAGTATCTCAAAAACTGAACTACAAGGTAATAAATAAATTTTCTGAAGAGCTTTTAACATAATGTTTTTATAAAAATGTATGATTAATGAATATATCATAAGGCTTGTCTTCATGACCTATTTTGAAGCTTAGTGACTGTGAAAATCAATTGAAAGTTTACTGTACCTAACTTGAGAATATGCCTACATATTAAAGTTTTTATTTTTTGTTTACTAGGCATTTAGGGACATATTCTTAAAATCATTGCTAAGAAAATATCATGGACTTTTACTCCTGTGTTTCCTACTAACAATTTTATACTTTCATGTTTTATATTCATCAATAAAACAGTTTGAGGTGATTTCTGTATGTGGTATCAGCTAGGAGACTATCTAGAATTTTCTGCATTTGAATAGGTAGTTTTCCCAACACGCTTTATTCAAGAGACCTTTGTTATTGTGTTTTTCTGCCATCTTTGTCTAATAGATTGACTTTAAATGTTGAGATTCACTTCTGGACCTTCAGTTCTCTTCCATTGGTTTTTTATGCCAATATAATACTGTTTTAATTGTGATAGCCATTTGACGTCTTTTGAAAATAGTGTGATCCTCTGGAATTGTTCTTTTTTTTAAAGGTTTCTTTGGCTGTTCAGGCTCCTCATTGTTTGAAATTTAGACTTGCAGACTGGTTATTTTGTGCAATGTGCAAAATCTGCATTTCAGTAATGAGACATCTTACAGATGGTACAAGTGTCTAAACATGAGATGCATACACATGTGCTACAAGTAAAATGAAGGAAATTCTATGCACTATACTAAGATACATCTGCATGAAATAATAATTTAGAATTTTTAAAATTTTAAACAACCAAAACAATTTCAGATGGAGGATGCCAACTTACAGATATTTCTAGTAGGAGTACAGAACCTATAAAATAACTACCTTTCTGAGACTTCTTGGAAGAAACGGGATGTCAGAATACAAAAGACCATGAGTTATGGAAAGGTTGTGGCTGACAAATGGAAAAGAAAATGAAAATAAAAAGAGGATAAACATTAATAAACATGTTGAAAAACAATTCAAAAGCAAAAAAGTACTGTGTGAAAAATAAACATTTAGTAAAATATAAGGGTTAACAAAAAAATACACTGAATGATTAAATTTATAAAATCTTACACAGTGAAAGACATTCACAAGAATAATAACTACCTATAAGATAAGGGAGAATATTTGGAAAGGGTTAATGTCATTGTGTGTGACTGTAATAAAGTTTTAATTTAAATTCATTATTTTCAACATCCCCCCCTTGTCAAATGTTTAAAGGAATTTTTTGAATAAAAACATTACTGTGTATCATATCCGTTTTAATCACTGGATTTGAAGCATTGTAATTTCTGGCTCTTCTTTAAACTGACCATAAAAGCTAAACTGTTTAACAGGATTCTAGACATCCCAGGACCCAGGACAACCCAATTAAAGACACTCAGGAAAGAGGACTTCCAGAGCACTTCAGAAAGTGGCAAGAATGAAGGAATAAGTGTGTACAAGCAACGAGGAGCATGTTGAGAGGATTTAATGACAATGTGTTATTCACTGTAGTAAACTGTTTTTAATTTAGACATTCACAGGATTTCTCAATAAGCTGAATCTAATAAAAGTAAGTGTAAGCCAGCAGTCCACCTGATCAAAGTGGAATTATTGTAAAATATTTGTCAATGTACTGGACTTTTGCTTCCTTGGGTTTTAGCCCCTGATAGTGTCACTGAAGGCCCGGGTGATACGGCACACACTGCTGGCTAGCAAAACACAAGCCATGGCCATGAGCTTTCTCTCCTTAGCTACATTTAGCTGAGAATGGTCCCATCCCACTGAAAGACTGCAAAGTGCTAAACAATAGGACAAGGATTTCCTGTTCAAATATTAGCACCAAGGTTCTCCATAAGATCACTTTGTCTTCCCCCCAATTTGTTCCTCTTCTGATTTCATGCCTGGGATATTAGAACCACTGTGAAACCATAAGTGTAAAAGTAAAATAGCAAGACTGGAGAACAGAAAGAATAACAGATACTGTGCAAGTTCCTCATGATTTCTTTGAGAGTCTTACATCACTCCGTGGACAGATGTCAAGATTTATTTCTCCCATATGACCAAAAGTGTTAATGTTCAGTTAATATACACATGTCTTCAATACCAGGTTGGAAACTATAATCAAGTAGTTCACTTCCACCTTAATTCATTAATTTTATGGTAGATTCTCTACCAGATATATCACCCTATCCCACTGTTACATTAACACAGGAAATGAGACCTCCAGCATGGCAGATGCTTTAGTGTTGAAATGTAAAGGTAATGTATTAACATATAAAGCAATACACAACATGCAAAAACTGCTGATATCTACACTGAAATACTAAATATATACTTGTTCCAAGTTGTCATCAAAAACTACTCATGAGATTTAAAAAAAACAAAAATTAATGGTAACAGTGACTCACTACAGACCAGGTTTCTTTGTAAATAATTTATTAAGAAATTTGTTTGGTTACATTTTATTATATGCCAATTACATAGGCTTGCTATGCCCTAGAGTTAGTTACAGCACAGACAGGTTAGAATAATTTACATTTGCAAATTTGAAAATATAATATATGTCTTCAGTAATGTGATAGAAGGATCAGCTTGCACGAAGTGGAAACAGTTTCATGTTAACTCAGTCCCGAATTAGACGGGAATCTTTTCTTTAGTTTGAAACTGTTGGAAGAGGGGTATTTCACCTGAACTTGCCCTCACAGTGGTCCTTTCAAGGACAAAGCATCACTTGTCATGGTGATTAGCAGCAAGAGGAGTAGCATCTTCTGTAGCAAAAGGGTCGGTAGCTACAGCAGCCAGAGTTGTATCCACAGCCATATCCACAGCCAGAGCCGTATCCACAGCCAGAGCCATATCCACAGCCAGAACCATATCCACAGTTATAGCCACAGCCAGAGCCATATCCATAGCCAGAACCATATCCACAAGAGCGGTATCCAGAGCTGTATCCACAGCCAGAGCCATATCCACAACCAGAGCCATATCCACAACCATAGCCATATCCACAGCCAGAGCCATAGCCACAGCCATAGCCACAGCCAGAGTTGTATCCACAGCCATAGCCACAGCCAGAACCATATCCACAGTCAGAGCCACAGCCAGAACCACAGCCCCCACAGGAGCTTCTGTAGTAGTTGCAACACATGGTGTCAGGAGGTGAGGTTTCAGTTGAAGTGTAGGAAGATACTTCTCAAGTGTGAAAGTCCTCTAGTCTTCCAGGCCCTTTTATACTTACAGGAATGGATGGCTCATACCTCACATGGGCTCTCCTCCAGCATTTTATAACCATGTGCCTAAAATGAGGTCATTCTGTGCAAGCTCATTTGGTTAGAAATAATGTGTAATTTACTTACTAGTGTCCTAGGAATCTTGCAAGCCTTCAAGGAAATGCATGTGTCTTTCTAACAACTGAAGCAAAGGAGCAATAATTTCATGCTCCATCATACTTTTCCATGACCCTGACATAGCACAACACATCACCAAAATATGATAGACCTATACATGTGTTTCCTTGTTATTCAGTTGCTTTGAGGTCCTGGAAATTTTCTGATAAACACAACTCTACAAAGTCAAAGCTGTCATCATTAACAGCGGCAAGCTCACAACAGTAGGGGTTGTAGCATCACTGTGGGTTCTTTGTTTCCTCCCCTTTATTTTCAACACCCAAATTACATAGAATTATTTTTTAATTACAATCGAGTGTTTTGACACACTACAATCACTCCATGAAAGTTTCTCCTCTTTAAGCGAAAAGTTGTCCAAGCTGTCCTTGTCCAAGCAAGGTGCTTGACTTTTTGTTAAATTCCTGAGTAATGTAAGGAGATTTACTTGAGGTGCTTTCAGGAAAAAATTTTCAAGGGATTCATCTGAGGGGGTAAACATTGTCTCTTTCATGAGTTCTTTGTTGCTGAGCTCCATAGAAGATCAATTCCTGAACACAAGTCATTGCCAAAGCTCCCAGACCACTCTCCTGAGTGCTACTCCTTGATGTAATTAACCCAGTTAGTACTTCTAGATTAATGTTTCTGATGGGAAATGGGAGAAATGGTTTCATCACAGGGTCAATATTTCAATTAAAAGGAAAAATATATAGTTCCGTATTGCACACAATGATAAATATCTTTAATGATAGTGTGAAATTTATTTTTTTTTTTTTTTTTTTTTGGTACCAGAAATTGAACTCAGGATTTTGCACTTGCCAGGCAGGCACTTGTGCTGCTGAGCTACATCCCCTGCCTGATAGTGCATTACATATTTCCATATTACAAAATGAGTGCATTCTACAATGATTTTAGCATGATAAATTGTGAATATGTGAAGTGATGTTCTTGTCAATTAGATTGATTTTTCATCCCAAATTAATTTTTAATTTACTCTTACTGTTATGCTCCAAAACAGTTTTGAATAAGAATATTTGCTTACTTTGTTTCATGTATTCTAAATGTATTAAATAAGTGCTGGTAAATTGTTCATCGAATTTTTTATTCAACTGCACTTTTAATTTCAGATCACCTTCCCAAATCGTTCCTATGAAAAATAAGTTTCTAGTTCATGTGACCTCACTTACATTCCTAACTCTCTCTTGAATTTGCTTGGTCTTGTAGTTCATTTTTTTTTAACTTGGGATCTTCAGTTTTCAAATGACTTACTAATAAATTTTATATGCTACCACTAATTAAATTATCATACATACACAAATGACTCTTAAAATTGAAGACCTTTGAGTTTGGCTTGTTCCAGTTGGGAGACAAGAACTACACAGTGAGTACATCAGGGAGAATTTCATATAAAAAATTATGAGATTATGAAAAGAGCAACTAATATAATCCTGTCTGAGGGGACTGAGAAGGTATTGTGAGGCTGAGGAAAATACTCAAAGAAGAAAAAATTTTTAAAGAATATTGTACCTGCAGGAGGATTGGATTGGAAATATTTGTGTTATAGCTAAGAATACTACTGTCTGCACTTAAAAATTGCTGAATAAGGCAATCATCAAATAGTTTCTATTACTAGAGAAAAGCAATCAGAATATGGGGAATGTTTTGGAGGAAATGAATATATTTACACCTTTGTGGCCAATGAATTCACTGATGTACGCATTGAGTACACTGAAGGAGCATTATACATTACACATCCTTAGTTCTTTGTACTGATAATATCTAAATGAATCTGATAAGGATAGACAATGGCAAATAAGTAAACCTTGTTCTGCTGAACTCAGTCAAACCTCTGGAGCAAGGGGATGATGAAGAGATCAGCAGCTGGAAGTTGAGACACACTGAGAGGGTGGGAAGGTGGGTCACAGAGAGACTGCTGAGCACCCGGGTGT
Source organism: Chinchilla lanigera (assembly GCF_000276665.1). Lineage (NCBI taxonomy): Eukaryota > Metazoa > Chordata > Mammalia > Rodentia > Chinchillidae > Chinchilla > Chinchilla lanigera. The sequence goes on from NW_004955407.1 coordinate 30,405,418, forward strand.
TGATGGGAACAACAGGCTACCCACAGAGATCTTGCACAAGAGACCTTCAAGGTGCTCATTTCTTTGTAGAAGGGATGAATCAAAATTACTGGCAGGCTGACTCTCCCCTGTGAATGAGCTTCTGTCACTTTCTGGGCCCAGTGACAGTTTAGACCCCAGGAGATGTCCTTGCACTCCGCTGTGTCAGCACTCTCAGCTTTACTCTGGCATCACAGGCAAAACTCTTGCAGAATCATCGTCACTTTCAGTGTCTATGCTCATGCGCTCCTGAGTAAAGCTTGAGGTCACCAGCACAGTTAAGGAGAAATCTACAAGGAAATCCCATCTCTTCTCAGACAGCAAATATTGACTGGTGAGTTTGAAGCTTAGAGGCAGTGCACTGGTCTTGGGTTGATTCTCTCTTCCGTGTTCCAGAGGTTCTGTGGTACAGACTGTTTTCTTGGAAAACAGAATGACTCATTTCCTAACACATTTACTAATGTTGTGACTGTGGTAGGAAGGTTTCCATTGTTGTTAAAAATACCCAAGAAAATCAACTCAAATGAAGTAGGGCCTATTGTGGAGCACAGTTTCAGAGGTTTGTTGCTAGGCCTTTCAGCTCTGTCATTCCTAGGCTTGTGGAGAAGAAAACCATGGTAGAAGGGAGTGGCCCTGGAAAGTGGCTCACTTCATAGTGGCCATGAGAGAGAGAGAGAGAGGGAGAGAGGGAGAGAGGGAGAGAGGGAGAGAGGGAGAGAGAGAAAGCCTTTAACATGATATTGTCCCAGAAGAGCACGGAGCCCCTGACCCACTCTTGTCAACTAGGTTCTTCTTCCTAAGTCTGTTTCATCTCTCAGTAATCACTCCAGATTGTAAATCCACTGTGAAGTTAAAGCCCTCTTACACTGTCACCTTCCAAAACCTCTTCTGTGAACATTGCTTCACTAGTGAGCAACTCTCCCCAATAAAAGACTATTGGGGACATCACATATCAAAGCAACAGACAGACTGAACTTGTATAAACATCAATTTCTGCAACAGCCCTGTGGGAATAAACAAATTGTATATGTGAAAAATATATAAAAACTATAAAAGGCAGACAGTAGAGCCTCACGTATAATGTAAATAATATATTCTATTCCTTTTTTCCCATTCCTTTTTACGAATAAAAGCACATGCTGGTACTCATGTGTGCTCATTATCCAAATTTTAAGATTCACTTTACTGTTGTGTCCATTTAATATAGGTGTACATACATGAACATACATACATGCATGTATCTTCTATACTTATATAACCTATGTCGTTACCTTAATAAATTTTTAGTTGTGATTAGTACTTCAAAAAATGATTTACCGTGTAACTGAATTCACTGAGCTTTGCCAAAAGCACTGTGACAATCACACTGATGGCAAATACAGATTAGCTCTTTTTGTTCTCTCCACTTTTAGAAATTCCTATGTCAATGGATCAGTGAATTGTGGTATGTATTTATGGTGCACAACATGTATACATTTATTGTATATAAAATGTACAGAATGTACATATACTGCAATGACCAGATGAAGTTTTTTACTATAAGCTTCAAAAGTATTTATCATTTGGGAGCAGAAGAATACTTAAAGTCTACTCTCAATAAACTTTAGGTAAGTAATTCAGAACTGTTAATGATATTTACATCCTATTAGCTTCAAACATTTATTCATTTTAGAAGTAAACTTTTGACTAGTATCGCCCTGTTCTCTCTCGACAAGACCTTATGTGTGAGTTTATGTATTCCTTTCACAGATACATATCCATTTTTATAGGGAAATTTGTTTCCTTAATATTGCCTGGTTTGATTTCATTAAGAATTCTCATAAAAAAAAGAATTTTGAAAGTTAATCCTCAATCACGAGTAAGTTTGTAAATAAACCATCAGTTTTATAAGCTTTATCTTCACTCCGCTGATTACTTCCTTTGTTTTTCAGAAATTTTTAGCTGGATGTAGTTCCATTTGTCTGGTTTGCCTTTGTTAAGAGATATATACTGAACAACATTACCCAGGGTCAGGGATGTAGCTCAATGTCACAGTGTATGCCTAGCAATTGCAAGGTCCTATGTTTGAGTCCTGGTACCAAATACATACATACATACATAAATGCCATTACCCAAAACAAGGTAGAGTTATCCCTTTATGCTTTTTAGCAATCCTTTACTTTCATGTTTCTTTAAACATATTTGTGTTAAATTCTTTTGAAGTATTTCTTGTATATGATATGAGGTGAAGGTTTGATTACATTCTTCTGCAGATGAAGTTCTGATTTCTAGCACAATATTTTTTATTTTAAAAATAAAAGGAGGAAAACATTAACAGACAGACAACATTTTATAAAATAGCAAAAGAACAGTACAGGCAATACAGAGTTACAAACAAAGTGGTAGGGAATTAACAATGCTTGTTGTATTACATACTGATATCTTCAAAGTGGTTTCTCATGAAAACAGATAGAGACATGCAATAGTGATCAATCAAGGACTCATTGACAGTTTCTTTCAGCAAAGAAACAGAAGACAGTTTATTAAACACTATGTTTTCCTTCCCTGTTTATGCCTGTTATCATTGTTAATAATCAGTTAAATCTAAATTTGGACATCTGCTTCTGGACTCTGTTTAATTTTTTTTACAAATATAATTGTACCTGTGTTATTAAGGGGTTGCAGTGCATCTTAAGGAAAAACTAGTACCACATCTTTGGCTTTGTTTTGCTTTATGAAGGGACTTTTGCAGTTTCAAAGAATTTTAGAGTTATTTCCCACTTCGCTGAAAAGTCACAAGAAAATTGAGAGCTATAATACTAAATCTATAGATGATGTTGGGTCTTATGATCATTTCAACAAGTTTTTCCTGTGCTGAAGACCATGCCATATCTTTCCATTTATTTTTGTCTTCCACAATTTCTATCACCAGTATTTTATAATTGTCAGTGTGTAGATCATTCTGCTCCTTGATTATTTTATTCCTAAGTATTTTATTTTGGAGATCTTGTTAAATGAGATTATTTTATTGTCTTCTTTTCATGTAGTTATGTAATACTGTGTAGACATTCTAATCATTTAGCATCTTCATGTTGCATTCTCATTAAAGATGGGATTTTCTCAGTCTCTTCTCTTTCTGCGGAGATGATCCTATGTCTCTGTCTTTTATTCTGTTAATGTAGTATATCACATTTATTGATTTGAGGGCATTGAGCCATCCGTGATGAATTCTATTTGATACTGGCAAAGGGTCTTTCTAGTAAAATATGCACTTTTTCTTACAGTACGTTGCTCAGAATGTCTGCACCTATGTTCTTTAGGGATGTTGGCCTGCTATATCCTTTCCAGTAGTGTTCTGCCCTGCTCCAACAAACTGGTTTCATTAGTGAATGTGGAAGTGTCTCTTCTATATTTTTGGAGACTATGAGATGATGTGGCTGTTAGTTATGATATATCATTAAGAAATACCTTGTAGCTTAATAAAGCACCCTTCTGGATATGTCTGCAGAGATAGCTCACATGCAGGCCAGCAGAAAGCAGGAAGACCCAACGTGATGTATTTGGCACCACCCAATAGGGTTTCAATCCATGTGGAATGACTCCAGCCTGGATACTGAACAGTTGAGTTATACTGTATATAGCTTAAACTCCTTTCACTCACTCATTTGGGAAACCTTTATTTGGTCATCCAACCCCTTAAATCAGACACTAGATGAGATCTTGAGGATGAATAAATAACATATAAAGCATTGCTTTAAATCAAAGAAAATTCAGTCAAGAAGGTGGAGAAGCAAAAAGAAAATTGTAGTACAATATGGCAAGGGTCATGATGGAGACAGTAGAGCACTACAGCTTCAGAGACAGGGGAATGAATCAGACAATGAAAATCAGGGGGGGTCTCCTGGAGGAGGTGACGTCTTGTTGAATGATGAATTTTTGCTTTTTCCCAGATTTTTTTCCTAGGTGTTTTAGGCAGTTGAAGGATCTTGTAGAGAATGTTGAATTCGATTTCAAGGTTTATAAAAATATTATAGAGAAAAGTTTATAAGAAGAAGGTGTATGTAGTTTCAAGCCAGAGTTGTTGAGCATACATTTTAATAACATTCTCTTGGATGATGTTGATTGTTATTCAAGGTTGGTGATTATTTTTTGGTATACTTGAGCAACTGCAAGTGTATCGCAAGTTTACAACAAATTTGGAGTCACCAAAAAATGCTCTCACTTATTACAATAGATACATACTGACAAAAATGTAAGAAAGTTTTAGTAAAAACTGTTAGAAAAACAAATTTATATGTAAAATAATGTGGAGGAACCAAATCAAAAAGGAAGCCACAGGCAGTTAAAAGGGATGAGCCATTTAGTAAATGGTGCTGGGGAAACTAGCTTAGTATCGTGGAAGATTAAGACAGAATACAAAAAAAAATTGAAGAGCAAGAAGGATTAACCATATAAATATGTTTAAATTCATACATATTGACATTAATTAAGGCAAGAGTTTATCACTATAAAAACCTAGAACATCACCATCAGCAGATTTACAGTTTGTGTTATACCACATGTACTACATACACAGATTAACAAATGCTAGGTTAAAAGATGTTAGCCATCTCTAAAAAGAACAAAGAAATTTGTTAAAAGTAAACAATAAACTCCTACAAACCACCAACAAAAAAGAGAAACTACATTTGAAGGGTTGGAGGGTAATATGAAAGAGAAAACCCATATGGTAATATGTATTTACAAAAAGAATGTTCAAATATATTAGTTATCAAGAAAGATATACTACAGCAAGACAGTATCATTGTTTACTTCTCAAATGAGTGACCTGAAAACAGTACATATTACCAAGATTTCGGATAGATATAAGGACGAGAACTGCCATTTTAGGGTTCGTAGTGGTGCAGTTGTGCTGAGAAGTACTCAAATTTTACTTGTAAAGTTAAGGGTACAAACATCTTTACATCAGCAGTTCACATCTGCAGTTGATTCTCTCAAAAGCCTGCAGGGAACGTTGCTTATTGCAGCAGTGCTGCAGTGAGGAAGAGGTGGAGCAGAAACGAGACACTGATATAATGAAAGGGAAAATCTTGGGTATGAGTCACATTATTAAACTTTGCAGCTGGGCATGGTGGCACATGCCTGCAATCCCAAAACTTAGGAAGCTGAGGCAGGAGGATCACAAGGAGTTTGAGGCCTATTTGAGCTACATAGCAAATTCAAGCCAGCCTAGACTACATAATGAGACCCTGTCTCAAAGAAAAAAAAGAAGAAAAATTAAAGAAAAAAAAGAAATCAAAGAAAAAAAAGAAGAAATGACAGAGTAATAAGACCTGATTGTCTTCATCATTGGACCTTCCTCCCCATTCATACCTGTAACATGATTGTTAGAAATAATGATCTAAATATGTGTGTAATACTACACATGGAAGTTTTCATATAAATTATGCTGATAGAAAAAATTGAAAACTCAAATTATTATTTACATAGCTTCAAATATACCATAAAATTTGAATATCTCTCATATTCTGAGACAAGAATTGCAGATTGCTTATTTTTTGGATATGACCATATTTGCACATCAGTAATGAGACATTTTATAGAGGAGGTGGGGGTCTAACCCATAATGTGTATGGATCATAGAATTTATCTATGGTCCATACACATTGTGACACAAAAAGAAGGAACTTTTAAGCATTATTTTAAAATATTTCTTTTTTTTTTTTTTTTTTTTTTGTCTTTTGTCTTTTCTTCCGGTACCAGGAATTGAACTCATGACCTTACGCTTGCCAGGTAGGCACCTTGCCACTGAGCTAAATCCCCAACCCCTTTAAGATATTTCTGAATGCAATAAATTTTTTTTTTGTTTAGAGTTTTACCATTTTAAGCAACCAAAACAATTTCAGAAGGAGGGTGCCGGATTACAGTTTTTTCTAGTAGGAGTCTCAACCAATAACTATCTCTGAGACTCTGCTTGGAAGAAACAGATGATAGAATATAAAACAAGATGAATTATAAAATGGTGTGACTGACAAATGAAAATGAAAAGAAAAACACGTTGAAAAAATTTAAAGTTAAAAAAAAGTGTGTTTGAACAGAAATTCTATGAACTACGAGGAGTGATGAAAGATATGTTGAATGATTTAATTTATAAAACCTTGCAGTAAAAGACACATTGCCAAAAATGAAAATTGTACAAGGCAAAGGAAGTACATCTTTTTGATTCAGTTTTCGTAATTCATACATGTCTAGGAATCTGTCCATTTCTTCTGCATTTTCCATCTTCTTGAAGTATAGGTTCTTAAAGTAAGTATTAATGATCTTCTGGATTTCCACAGGATCCTTTATGATTTCACCTGTTTCATTCCTAATTGCTTGAATTTGAGCCTAAGAATCAATAACTGCAATGTCATCCTATTAAGAAGATTATGCACAACAAGGAAATCACCAACAGAGTGAAAGAACAACCCATGAATTGGGAAAATAATTTAGCCAACTGTTCCTCAGACTTTTTTCTAGAATACATAAAGAACTGAAAAAACTCAGACACTCCAAATTTAAAAACTCAATCCAAAAATGGGCATCTGTTATGCATACACACTTCTCAGATGAAGAAATACAAATGGCACACAAATATATGAAAAAATGTTCAAAATCACTGGTTATTAGAGAGACACAAGTTGAAACAATACTGAGATTCTATCTCACTCCAGAGAGAATGGCTACCATAGAGAAATCAACCAACAGCAATTGCTGGAGGGCCTGTGGGGAAAAGGAACACTTCTCTGCTGTTGATGGGAGTGTAGACTGGTGAATGGGAGTGTAGACTGGTGAAACCACTGTGGAAATTAGTCTGGAGATTCCTCACAAAAGTAGGATCAGAGGGCCCATTTAACCCAACTATTCCCCTTCTGAGTATTTTCCCAGAAAAATTAAAAACATCACACCACAGCAATATATGTGCACTCATGTTTATAGCACCACAATTTGTCATAGCTAAATCTTGGAAACAACCCAAATGCCCATAAACTGAGGAATGGATAAAAAAGTTATGGGTATTTTTTTATGCAATGTAGTTATTACTCAGCTATAAAAATAAGATAAACTCTAGGCCTTTATAGTTAAATGGATGCAACCAGAGACCATATATATAAGTGAGATAAATCGGACCCACATGTGTATAGATCATATTGTCTCCATACTGTAAGAACCTGAAAGAGTAAATAAAATCCAAAATGTACAATAGATATTATGAAAGGGAAAGAAACTGCTCAAAGGAAGGAACTGGGATGAGGCAAAGAAGAAAAAGAAAGAAGGGAAATATATATATAACTTGGATCTCTGTACTGCTGATGTCTAATGATTTACTGAAAGGAACAGTTAATGCTTAAATTTTTGACTGATTTTGCATGCTTGTATCTGGTAATCTGAACAACTAATTTGAAGGCAATGACATGCAATATACAACCATTGGTGAATTCCTACCATCTTGTGTAGTGAAGCTCTGTATCATTTCTTATGGTTTTTTAGATTATTTTTTATTCTCTTTAATGGTTTGATCGATCTTGCATTCTTACATCTGGTAATCTGAGCCACTTCATTGAAGATAACAATATGGAAGATAACAATACGTAATATAACAGACGGTGTTAATTGCTATCATTCTGTTTTGAAACACTGTATCTTTTTTATTGTTTTTGTTTTGATTTGGTTTTGCCTATGTTGTTATTATTATTGTGTTTTATTCTCCTTAAATAAAAAACTAAACATAAAAAAGAAAGTGGCAAATAATGGAATAAGTGTGTCAAAACAATGAGGAATATATTGAAAGGGTTAATGACAATGTATCATTTACCATAATGAATTGTTTTTGATTTAGACATTCACAGTACTTTTAAGTCAACATCATTGTAAGTAGAAATTTATATGTTTGAGGAAAAACTAAGTGAGAACATCAACAGTACACCTGATCAAAGTAGAATGACTGTAAAATATTTGTCAATGTACAGGACTGTTGCTTCCTTGGGTTTTGGGGGCCTGATAGTGTCAATGAAGGTGCAGGTGATATGGCACACACTGCTAGCTAACACAACACAAGCCATGGCCATAAGCATTTTCTCCTTAGCTGCTTTAGCTAGGAATGGTCCCATCCCACTGAAAGACCACAAAGTGCTAAACAATAGGGCAGGAATTTCCTGTCCAAATATTAGCACAAAGGTTCTCTGTAAGATCGCTTTGTCTTCTCCCTCATTTGTTCCTCTTCTGATTTCGTGCCAGGGATATTAGAACAGCGTTGGTTTTCTCTGCAACCACTGTGAAACCATAAGTGTAAAAGTAAAACAGCAAGACGGGGGAACAGGAAGAATAGAAGGTACTGTGCCAGTCCTTTATGATTTCTTGGAGAGGCTTACATCACTCCATGGACAGATGCCAAGATTTCTCTCACACGTGACCAAAAATGCAACTTTTAAATAATATATTTATGTCTTTATTACCAGCTTGTAAGCCAGTATGAAATTAACCACTGTTGCTTTAACTGATTAATTTCAGAGATTAATTTTTTCTTTCTTATTCCTCTTCCTAGTCCTTTGCTGTATTCACACAAGATGAGACCTTGAGCACAGCAGTTGCTTTTATATTGAAATGTAGATAATGAATTACCAAACAAAGAAATATAAAATATATAAAAATTGTTAATGTTAGGATTGAAACAAGAAAATATTTTGGGCTAGAGACTAACCATTGGACCATAGACCAAAAATTAATTGTAAGAGCAATGCATTACAGACCAGATTTCTTAGTTAATAATATATTACGAATATTATTTTACGGGGCTGGGGATTTAGCTCAGCGGCAAAAGCGCCTGCCTGGCAAGCGCAAGGTCATGAGTTCGGTTCCCGGTACCAGAGAAAAACCAAATAAAAAAACCAAACAAACAAGAATATTATTTTGTTACATTTTATTATATGTCAATTACATAAGCCTGTTCGGTTCTGGAGATAGTTACAGCAGAGGCATGTTAGAATAATTTACATTTGCATATTTGACAATATAACATATGTCTGTGGTAATGCGATAGAAGGACTCAGCCTAAATGCAGGGGAAACAGTTTGATGTTCATTCAGTTTCACATCAGACACTAAGGTTTTCTTCAGTTTGAAATAACTGGATGGTGATATTTCACCTGAACTAGCCCTCACAGTGGTCCTCTCAAGGACAAAGCATCACTTGTCGTGGTGATCAGCAGCAAGAGGAGTAGCATCTTCTGTAGCAAGTGGGTTGGTAACTACAGCAACCAGAGTTGTATCCACAGCCGTATCCACAGCCAGAGCCATAACCACAGCCAGAGCCACAGCCAGAGCCATATCCACAGCCATAGCCACAGCCAGAACCATATCCATAGCCAGAGCCATATCCACAGCCATAGCCACAGCCAGAGCCATATCCACAGCCAGAACCACAGCCAGAGCCATATCCACAGCCAGAGCCGTATCCACAGGCAGAGCCGTATCCACAGCCAGAGCCATATCCATAGCCAGAGCTATATCCACAAGAGCGGTATCCACAGCCAGAGCCGCAGCCCCCACAGGAGCCTCTGTAGTAGTTGCAACACATGGTGTCAGGAGGTGAGGTTTCAGTTGAAGTGTAGGAGGATACTTCTCAAGTGCGAAAGTCCTCTAGTCTTCCAGGCCCTTTTATACTTACAGGGATGGATGGCTCATACCTCACATGGGCTCTCCTCTGGCATTTTACAGCCATGTGCCTAAAATGAGGTCATTCTGTGAAGCTCATTTTGTTAGAAATAATGTATAATTTACTTACTAGTGTCCTAGGAATCTTGCAAGCCTTCAAGGAAATGCATGTGTCTTTCTAACGACTGAAGCAAAGGAGCAGTAATTTCATGCTCCATCATACTTTTCCATGACCCTGAGATAGCACAACACATCACCAAAATATGACGGACGCATAAATGTGTTTCCTTGTGGTTCAGTTGCTTTAAAATCCTGGAAATTTTCTGATAAACACAACTCTACAAAGTCAGGGTTGTCATCCTTAACAGCAGCAAGCTCACAACAGTAGGGGCTGTAGCATCCTTGTGGATTCTTTGTTTCCTCTCCTCTATTTTTAACATCCAAATCACACTGAAGTATTTTTTAATTATACAATTGGGGGTTTTGACACCCTACAATCACTCCATGAAAATTTCTCCTCTTTAAACGAAAAGTTGTCCAACCTATCCTTGTCCAAGCAGGTTCTTTGGTGCTTGACTTTTTGTTAAATTCCTAAGAGTAATGTAAGGAGAATTATCATGAGTTGCTTTAGGGAACATTTTTCCAAGGGATCACTTGAGAAGGCAAAATTTGTTTCCTTCATGAATTCTTTCTTGCTGATGTCCATATAAGTTCAATCCCTGAACACAAGTCATTGCAAGAGCTCCCCACCACTTTCATGAATATTAACCCTTAGTATATTTAATTCATCTTAGTATTTCCAGATTAATGTGTCTGATGGGAAAATGGAGAATTGGTTTTATCACGGGTCAAGATTTCATTTAGAAGAAACTATATCTAGTTCCCTATTGCACATGATGGTGAATACAATGAATAATGGTGCATTATGAATTGTAACATAATAAAATGAGTGCATTTTACAATGATTTTATTATGATAACTTGTGAAAATGTGAAGTGATGTGAGTATCAATTAGGTTTATTTATTTATCCCAAATTAATTTTTAATTTACTCTTACTGTTACGCTCCAAAACAGTTTTGAATAAGAATATTTGCTTACTTTGTTCAACGTACTCTAAAATTATTAAATAAGTGGCAGCAGACTGTTCATGGGAATTTCTTATTCCACCTGACTTTTAACTTTATATCATCTTCCTAAATTGTTTCTATGAAAAATGAGTTTCCAGCCCATGTGACCTCTCTTACTTTCTAACTCTTTCTTGAATTTTCTGGGTATTGTACCTCATTTGTTTTTACTTGAGATATTCAGTTCTCAGATGACATACTAATAATTTTATGACTGTGACAAACAAAGTTTGTTTATCTTGTTCTGGTCAGGAGACATGAGCTACGCAGAAGGTCAATCAGGACAGATTAATATAAGAAAACTAGATTATGATAAGTGGAATCGATATACTCTTACATAATGGAACTGAATAGAATAACACAGTAGAAAGCATTTTTAAAAAGATCTTAAAAGAAGTATTGTACCCACAGAATGAATGGATTGGACATGCTTGTGCTACAGACAAGAATTCCATTTCTGCACCTAAAAGTTGGGTTAAAACATCTAAGGTAGCCATTGTAGTTTGGGTTTTTTGCAAGAGGAACAATATAATACAGGACACCTGTTTTATAAGATCATTTTATAATAGTCACCCAAAGAATCATATACAAAAAAAGTGCAGGGGGTGCTGGGGATTCAGCTCAGTGGCACAGCGCCTGCCTGGCAAGCACAAGGTCATGAGTTCGGTTCCTGGTACTGAAAAAAAAAAAAAAAAAAAAAGGAAAAAAGAGTGCAGGAAATCTGTCCACACACTAAAGACCAAAGAATCCACCTGAGGGCCTGGATCCCAAAGTAATGTCCTGCATGAGTCCAGATGAATACCTAGAGCGCATAACAACACCTTCCATGAGTCCACCTCGAGGCTTAGAGCCCATTACAATGTCTCATGCAAGCCTGTTTCATGGACCTGCACTGGGAAGGCCCAAAGGTCAGTGGTGGAGGCTAGAATGTCTGCACCAGTGGGATGAAGGATCTGTGCTAGCAGGCTGAGGGATCTGCGCTGGAGCCAGGAAGCGATGCACAGAGTAAGAACCAGCACTCTCCAAAGTACTATAGCCATCCTCAGCAACAGTGAGGTCCAGAGTTCCTCCGATAATAAGGAAAGCCGAGTTCCCATCAGGAAAGCAAATGCAACAAGCAGTTCACCATCTTCCCCTCTGGAGCCAGGAAGCGATACTCAGAGTGAGGACCAGAGCTCCCTCAAAATGAATCACAGCCATTCTCAGTGGCAATAAGGTCCCAAGCTCCTTTGACAAAGAGAACGGCCAGGTTCATCAGGAAATCCAACATGACAAGCTCCTCCAAGACAACCAACATCTCCTTAAAGCTTCTAACAGCACCCAACAGCTTCTACCAGCTCCCAACAGATTCTCTCAGTCCCCGAGAGCCTCTCTTCTTCCTCTCTCGTCTGCTTCCTATGCTGCTGGCAAAACTATCCTCTGGTGGGCCTCCCACTCCTAGAGGCACTCTTACTCCGTTCAGCTGGGTGTTCGAAATTCAGCACTAGTTGTCAATCCAGCACAGGAGCTATCAAATTGTTTCTATAACTAGAAAAATAATCAGAAGACGAGGCATATTTTGGAGGTGAGGAAGACATTTACACCTTTGTAGAAGATGAATTCAGTGATGTATGCACTATGCACACTGAAGGAACATCATACACTATATATGCTTAATTCTTTGTATTGATGATATCTAAATGAAGCTGATAAGGATAAATAATGACAAATAAGCAAACCTTATTCTGCTGAACTCAGTCAAACCTCTGGAGCACAGGGGGTGATGAAGTGATCAGCAGCTGGAGGTTTGGACACACTGAAAGGGTGGGAAGACCGGTCACAGAGAGACTGCTGAGCACCCGGATGTTCATGGGAACATCAGGCTACCCACAAAGATCTTGCATAAGAGACCTTCAAGGTGCTCATTTCTTGGTAGAAGGGATGAATAAAAATTGGTGCCAGGTTGACTCTCCCCTATGAATGAGTTTCTGTCACTTTCTGGACCCAGTGATGGTTTAGACCCCAGGAGACGTCCTTGCACCCTGCTGTGTCAGCACTCTCAACTTTACTCTGGCACCACAGGCAAAACTCCGGTAGAATCAGCGTCATTTTCAGTGTCTATGCACATGCGCTCCTGAGTAAAGGTTGAGGTCACCAGCACAGTTAAGGAGAAATGTACAAGGAAATCTCAACTCTTCTCAGAGAGCGAATATTGAAGGGTGAGTTTGAAGCTTAGAGGCAGTGCACTGAACTTTGGTTGACTCTCCCTTGTTCTAGAGGTACTGTGGTAAAGACTGTCTTCCTGGAAAATAGAATGACTAATTTCCTAACACATTTACTAATATTGTGACAGTGGTAAGAAGGTTTCCATTGTTGTTAAAAAATACCCAAGAAAATCAACTTAAATGAAGTAGGGCATATTCTGGAGCACAGTTTCAGAGGTTCAGTGCTTGGCCTTTCAGCTCTGTTATTCTTAGGCTTGTGCTGAAGCAGAAAACCATGGTAGAAGGGAGGGGCCCTGGAAAGTGGCTCATTTCACAGTGGCTGAGAGGTTTGGGGAAAAGAAAGAGAGAGAGAGGTCCCCTAACATGATATAGCCCCAGAGCACAAGCCCCCGACCCACTCGTGCAGACTGGGTTCTACATCCTATATTTGCACCATCCCTCAAGAATCATATTTGTGCCACACCCTTTTGAAATCATTTGTATATGATAGGAGATGGTTTCATTTCCTTCTTCTGCAGGTGAGTATCCAGTTGTGTAGCACCATTTATTGAAAAGGATTTTTTCCTCCTTGTTTATGCCTGTTATCATTGTCAAAAACCAATCATATCTCAGTGAAGATCTGTATCTGGGCTTCATTTTATCCCTTTAATCTTTTTTGCAAATATAATTATGCTTCAGTTACTAAGGGGTTGTAACAGATTTTAAAATAAACTAGTATACCTTTGGTTTTCTTGTGCTTTGATAAATGCCTTCTAGCAGTTTCAAAGAATTTTAGGGGCCTTACCCACTTATTTGAAAAATGACAAAAATAATTGATAGGTACAGTATAAGACTAAATATGTAAATGATGTTAGATCTTATCACCATTTCGGCAATTGTTCATATACATAACCATACCACATGTTTCCATTTTTTTCTTCAACAATTTTATCACCAATATTTTATAGATTTCAGTGTACAGATCTCTCTATTTAATTAAATTTATTTCTAAGTATTTTATTTTGTAGCTCTTTTTAATGAGATTATTTTATTGATTTCCTTCCAAGTAGCTGAATAATGTGTCTCATCATTCAGCATGTTGATGTTGTATTTTCTTTACAAAGTTGAATTTTTTCAATGTCTTTTCTCTGTCTGTTGAAATGACCCTATGTGTTTTTGTCCTTCATTCCATTAATGTGGAATATCACAATTATTCATATGAAGGCATTGAACCATCCTTGCAGCACAGTGATAAATTCTTTATGATACTGAAAAAGGATCTTTATAATGCATCATGGATTTCATCTTGCTAGCATATTGCTGAGAATTTCTGCACCTATGTTTTTCAGGGACATTGGTTTGTTATGTTTTTTTCAATAGTATTCTGCTGACACATTAATATTGACATCATGAAATGAATGTGGAATTATCCCTTCTTCAGGTTTTTTGGGACAGTGTGAGAAGGTGTGACTGTCAATGATATATTAATTACTATATTAAAAAATACCTTGAAGATTAATAAGGTACACTTCTGGGTATGTCTGTGTGGTGTTTCTGGAAACAAAAACACTGCAGGCCAGCAAAAAAAGAGAAGATCCACCTTAATGCATTTAGCACCATCCAATGGGCTTGCAGTCCAGGTGAAATGAAAGAAGAGGATGTCTACTGCATTTTGGAAGTTCTGTTTTGCTTTAACTATCCTTCTTTTGCTGCTTCCATCACCCATGTGCATCAGTCTTCTAAAACGACTATATTAGTGAATCTCCAGGCCTTTATTCCCACAGTAGCATTACATCCTTGATCATTTTGTTCTGCAGCTTCCAGCTTCCTGGGCTGAACAGCTACTGGATCCTCTGGTTCTTTAGGACACAGAAGGCCATTGGGAACTCCCCAACTCTGATCCTGTAAGCCTACATAGTAAATCCCCTTGCATAATTCTGTACTGATTCTGTTCCTCTAGAGAATTCAAATTTACCCAAAAAATATTCAAAGTAGTTATTTAAATATTTTGTAGAATTCAACCATAAATCTATCAATTCCTGAGATTTTCTTGATAGTAGACATTTTATTATTGATCAAATTTATATATCTGTATCACTAACCCCCTAATTTGTCTCACATATTAAAAAAACATAAATTTTAAATTAATATAATTTCCTTGTTACTAGCATGATTCCAAAACATCATCTAGGCAGTCACTAGTTTCAGTTCACTGATTTCATAATTAGAATACTTATCTATTCATGTCCCTATTCCAATCCTTTATTGCATATTATTAAATTTAGAGTATCATATTTATTATTGTATTGAGATATAAAAATAGGAATTTAACATTTATGAAATTGAAAGATATCTAAAAAGGCTAATATATGGATCCAATTCTTAAAAATAGTATTCCTTATCACTATTTTTGTTCCATTTCAATATGATAATTGTAACCTCTCTGTAGATAACTATAGCACAAAGACAAAGTTAGAAGAATTTACACTTGAATATTCAAAAAGTAACATCTGTCTTCAGTGAACTGATGAAGCTTCTCTGTCTAAATCAATTCTAGACTGAAGTTTTCATGTTAATTCAGGTGCACAGCAGACAATAAAAATCTTTCACTTTGTTTAAATTTAATGGATGGGAGAATTCATTTGAACTTGCCCTTGAGATGGTCATTTAAAAAGGTAAAAAGGTAGCTTACTGGAAAAATATTATTTTGAGGGGATTAAAAATGCTGGAGTAGGGGCTGGGGATTTAGTTCAGCAGCACAGCGCCTGCCTGGCAAGCTCAAGGTCGTGAGTTCAGTTCCTGGTACCAGAAAAAAAAAAAAAAAAAAAGAGAATGTTTTCAAAAATACTGGAGTAAAGACTGGCAGTAAAATACAGCCTCTCTAGGATCTGGAATTGAGATACCTGGAAAACAAAAATTTAGCAATGAGGAAAAGTAGCAAAGCTCTGAGAATCAAGGAAAAACCTGGAGGAATACTAGAAACTTGAGAGAATCTGGAAAAACTAAAGATAATGCAGAGCAAACAAATAAAGCAGTCTGGAATGCCAGTCCCAGATTCTGAGGAGATGTTTTCCCCACAAGCACAAGGTAAATTGAGAGAGGGTCAGGAGGCACAGGGAGAAACAGTGGGAAGACAGCACTAGCCTAAGAAAAGTCCATGGTCACTGTGATCTGCAAACACAGATTTACTCTGAAAGTAACTCTTTCCACAAGGCAGACTAGAGTGGAAGAAGAAACTCAGTGTAGTGTCCACTACTCACAGCAGCAATTCAATCAGAAACCATTTGGTGGAGCAGTTTAATATTTAAGACTGAGCTACACTAGGAATCAGAGGTCAGAGAAAAACTTCACTTCAGGTTGTCTGGGGCCATCCTGCCACAGTGACTGGAAGGGAGACTGCCACAAAAGGTAGTCACAGAAAATGGGTGGGCTAGTAAAAAATCCCTGGGGAATTTTAAGACACGGAAGCTCAGATTGTGGAGAACATAGCAGCCCCACCCTCTGTGTTCAAAATCCAGGCCTGTTGTATGTTTCTCTGAAGGTTCTGGGTCTAAAAAAAGTGCTGAATTAATTCCAGCAGACTCCTAGACCCCCCTGGCTGCCTGATTCCAGCACAAAGATCAATGATGGTTTCCTCTTCCTATTTTTCAATTCATCAGGAATACACCTTGGTTTGAAGAGTTGCCATGTCCTGGGATATATGGACAGAAGGGCCTCGGAGGCACTGGAGGTACCTCATGAGACGACAGGCAATAAAGCCAGTCAGAGATAGCAGTGACTTGGGGTGCACAGATTACCAATATTAAGAGTCCCTAGAGGAAATATAGCACTAATGCAGATGACACACCATGGGCTGACCACACCCAGTGAGAAAGATGGAGGAATTCACACAGCAAAAAGTCAGCATGGAAACAAAATAAGCCCTGTGTTGTGGAAAGAAATCACTCAACTAAACAGGCAGAAGAGTTTTGGGGGCACATGCTCTTCTCATTTGTTTCTTAGAGGATTTTTTGTTTTTGCTTTTGTTGCCCTGTCTTTTTTTCTTTTTTATTCTTGTCTTCTTATTTTTCTTTTATTTTTCTTATATGTCTTCTTCTGTCACCTTTGATTTATTTCTGTTAACTTTCTTTTAGTTTTTAAGCTTACCTTCTTAATCTCATCTTTTTATTCCTTTACCAAAATTTACTTTTCCTTTGACCCTTCCTCTCACCTCTCCATTTTTATTGTAATTGTTATTGTTTTATTAATTTTAAGTTATTTAGTTGACTGTAATTATTGATGAATTCTTTTCTATTTTTAATGGTAGTATAGTTGTTGCATTTAGTATCAACAAATATGATGCAACAAATATGTATATGTATATGATACAACAAATATGTATCATATGTCAGTATTTGGCTTAATCTATGTCTACCTTATTATTGTAGATCTCTTTTCTATTCCTAAAGATGCTATTGCAGAGTTATTATTAGTTCTTATGGTGTGCCAATAACTAGTTTGTCTTTGACTTTATTACTATGGTTGATTTACTTTATATTGTTAATTGTGGTACAGTTTTTGTCTTAATTGGCTTTTCATTTATGATAATATCTGACTTGTCTTTCTGTCATCAATATTACTGCAGTTTTTTCCCTCTCTGAGTGGTACTCAAGGCTCCAGAAGTTTGCACATTAAGAAAACTCTCAAATATTATGTTAAATAGCTTCAAGAGGGATGCAAACACCAAATATAACCAAACCCAATGATACATCACAAGGTGACAGAATCTAACTAAAGAGACCACCATGTAGTGACAGAGTTTCTCTACATTATCTGAGCTTCAATCCACAGCAAAAGAACAATAGAAATATGCCAAATAAAGGTAACAAAATGCCCCCAAACTACATGAACTGATCTCATGGATACTGAATTAGAGGAAGCTATAGGCAAACAAAACAACTCAGGAAATCCATTTTAGCTCCAAAGTGCCTCGTGGGACAGGTTGACCATTATCGATCCTGAAATGCAACTCAATTTGTCCCTGTACTGCAGGCATCCCCCATGCCCAGGCCATGGGCTGATACTGGTCCATGGACTATTGAAAGCTGGGCCACAGAGCAAGAGGTGAGGTGGGGAGAGAAACTGAAGCTTCACCTGTATTTACAGCTTCTCCCCATCACTGTCATCTCTGCCTGAGCTCTTCCCCCTGTCAAATCAACAATGGAATTAGATTCTCTAGGAGCAAGATCCCCTCCTGTGAACAGCACATGTGAGGGAGCTAGGTGGAGAATCCCATGGGAGTCCAACACCTTATGATCTGAAGTAAAGCTGAGGGAGTGATTCTAGCACAGGAGAGTGGCTACAAACACAGATTAACATTAGCAGAGAGGTTTGGCTATACAGAGAACATAATGGATAATCCCTTGCAGACTCATGTCAAAATCCTATTAGTGAGAGATAATTTAACCTGAATCTGATGGCAGACCAAAATTAGAATAGAATAGATGGGACATTAGCATCCCACTTTGGATGTCACTGTCTGCTGTCACACACAGATGTGCATGTTTTCTAGGCTTCCTAGCCTTTTCTATACTTACAAGTATGAATAGATCATACCTCACAGAATTTTTATTCTCTTATTTCACAACCATGTGCCTAAAGTGAGTTTCTTCTGTCCACACTCATTTTGTTATTAATTCATAGTTTACTAACTGTTTCCCTCGCAGTTTAAAGAAGTCTTCAAGAAAATAAAAATCCAAGCTTGCACTACCATCATTTTATCTTTTATAATTTCCATCCATGCCATAACAGAACATATCACCAAAATGTTTCACTTATACATATGTGTTTGCTTTTCATTCTCTTCTTTCATGATCTTGGAAACTATCTTTAAAAATATTATTAAAAGCAATATCATTAGTATCAGTGGAATTAGAAGTAACAACAGGAGCCATAGAATCATCTTGTTTTCTCTTTACTTCCCTCAAACTGTGTTTTCCCTATCAAAATCATTCAAAATTATTTTTCCTAAACTCTGGACACAAAGTATTGCAACATGTTACATCTCTTACTGAAACTTCCACCTTATCCTTGAAGTTTGTCCAGTTCACCCTTTTGCTTTCTTTCTACTTTGGTATAAAATTTTTCTTAAGCTCCTGAGGATCACTGACATAAAGAGATGCATCATACAGACTATAGAAGGCATCTGGAGTCTGTGTGGATAATAGGCTACCTACAGGCATGCATTAGAACGCTTCAAATGCTCACTGAGGGGACAAACAAAAATGAGGATAGACTGAATCTCCAATGCCATTGAGCTTTTAGCACTTTCTGGGCCCACAAGACATATATATTTTGACAGATCCCCTCACATGCACTCTTGCCAATACTTTCCCCTTTTCTCCACTACTTCATCCTGACAACCCAGGAAAATGAATAACTCCCTTCATGACCAAGTCTATTCCTTTATTAAGAAAGTATAAGTTCATGAGCAAATGTAAGGAGTAATATGCAAAAGGAATGTTGTCTTTTTCAGAAAATAAATTTTGAAGGGTGAGTTTGAATTTCACAGGAAATAATATGCAAATGGGTGAAGTCTTTCTTCCAAATTCCACAGACTCTGTAGTAAAAATTGCCTTCTTTGGAAAGCAGAGATATGAAGTAATTACATCATTTAAAAATGTTCTCAACCATTGTGAGCCCAAGTTTTCTAACTGTCCTGTGGGAAGAAAATAATTAGATGAATTTAGATTTTATTAAGCGGTCCATGGGATGTATACAGAAAATATAAAGGGCAGATACAGATCCTCACATACTATGATGGCAGTGTAATCTATATCTTCCTCATTCACTCAAATATAACCACCTTTTTAAAAAAAATCCTTTCTAATTTTTATATGTAATTGTAGGGAATAACTAAAAATTTAGAATTTATTTTAATGTTTCTTGATTCAATGTATGACATATGTACCTAGTATATCCATATGCTTTATTTGTAAGATGAACATACATATACACATAATCTTCTATAATATATTTTAGAGGTGGTCAAACTCCCTCAAAACATTTACAAAGGGATAGTCTCATTGCATGTTTCTGGCCATTTCTACACTAGTGTTTATACAAATACATTGTCGGAGATTTTTAGTTTGGTATTGTGGTTTTTTTATTTTGTTTCACTAGCTTTATTGTTCAAACCAAAGCAATGGACATATTCACCAATGTTTTCTTCTAGCAATTTTACATTTTCAAGTTCTTTGGTTGTGATTACACAATTTTGAGTTGATTTTGCATGTAATGTGAGATAAGGGACATCAACTGTATATCCACACAGCTAGAATTACTAGAGGACACAAGTGCATTTAGTTAAGATCTGAATTCCTCAAGTTTTTAACATTTTTTTGTTAACCAAGACCTATAAGATACTGATACATATGGCTGGCTAACAAAAATCAGACGTTTTCCAAAATCTCTTTCTTGGTAGCTACCATCACTTAGAATAGGTCAGGCAGCATAGTCAAAGGCACAAGGTTTAAATAAAAGAAAAGGAATTGTGTCTCCAAGTATAGACAAGGGTACTCAGTAAGGTTCTACTGTCTTCATCATCTGTCCTTCCTACTTTTCCACACCAGGGCTATGAGCATGATGTTGATCATTTTCATCAACCACTGTGAAATCATGAGTGTTACTGTCACATGGCAACTGGGGTACAGGAAAAACAATGATCGTAGTTCTTTCTGATTTTTTGGAATACTTATTATAATCTTTACTATGTATTCCAGACTTCTTGTCTGGAGTATTGACATATTTCAAAGAATCTTAGCTTTTGACAAACTAATATACTTGCCTCTTTTTAGCATGAGTCTAAGCTGAAATTTCATATTGGTCTCCCTACTCCAATGAGAGGGGTTTTTCATACAAGACATTAATTTTGATGATGTTTATTTTTGTTTGTGTGTAGATATAAAAGTGATAAATTAACATTTAAAGAATTAGGAAATAGCAATGAGCTACTATTTAGATCTTACCAATAAAAAATAATTTACTTACTCCAAGTTACATTCAAGAAATTGATATTAAAGAGAGTAAAGCTTCAAAAGTGAATGATGATATTAATCCAAAGGTCACTTAAAGTTCTCAGTGAATAAGGTTTTTATTAAGAAAATGCACTGGTATGCTGCTACTGTTCTATTTCTTTGTTTCTCATTTACTACTCTCTTTAAAATAAAAAAATGAGAAAATGCTATTTTGTTCCATCTTAGTATGTGCCAATTTTACAGCTTCCCTGCACATCTAAAGATAGCTGTAGTACAGAAACAAAGAGAAAGTTATAAAAATTTATATTTGAATATTCAACAAATAATATCTCTCCTCAATAATAAGATAGAACTACTCAGTTTACATCAAATGAAAACATAAGTGTTTAGATTAATTCAGATACCCAACAAATGATAATCAAATTTTCCTTGGTTTGAAGTTATTGCATAAAAGGCTTCCAATTGAACTTGTTCTTAGGGTGGTTCTTTCAATGGCAAAGCCTGACTTGCCATGGCGATTGACAGCAAGAGGAGTAGCATCTTCTGTAGCAAAAGGGTCTGTAGCTACAGCAGCCAGAGTTGTATCCACAACCATAACCACAACCAAAGCCATAGCCACACCCATAGCCACAGCCATAGTGATGCCCACAACCATAGCCACAATCAGAGCCGTATCCTCTGCTCCTGCAGGAGCTTCCATAGTAGCTGTAACAAATGGTGCCAGTAGTTGAGTTTTTAACTGAGGGGTATGAGGGTGTTTCTCACTGAATGTCATCTACTCATCAGGGCCCTTTACATACTTAATTTAAATGGATGGGTCATAGCTCATGTGGACCTTGTTCTCTAATTTTACAGCCGTGCACCTAAAGTGAGTTTATTCTGTACACAATCATTTTGTTAGGAATTCAAAATTTACTTCCTACTTTCCTAGCCATTTTGAGAAACCTTTAAAGAAATAAAGCTATATTGTTCTAAATAAGCTTTTGCCCCCATAATTTTATCATTCATGATTACCTTTCACCACCATGACTTAACACCAAAATATAACACCACCAAAATATGTTTGACCTATAAATACATTTGCCTATCATTCTGTTCTTTCATGGTCTTTGTAACCACCTATTATATAATACTACTAAGTCAAAAACATTTTTAGAATCACCAAAAAAGGTATACAATCATCTTGGTTTCTTTTTTCTTCTCCTCGTACATTGATTTTCCCCATTAAAATTGCCTGAAATTATTTTTTCTGGAATGTGTACAAGGAAATGAGTATATTAACCCACTACATCTCCTCCTGAAATTTTTTCCCTCTCTTTGTAAAGTAAAATTTCTATACCCTATCCTTTTGCCAGAAACTTATGACCATTTCTTTCTTTGATGCGAAAGTTTTTCTTAAATTACTGGTTTCTAAGTTATGTAAGACAATTTATCACTGGTAAGTTAAGGGGAGAACTTTGTTGTTTAAGGTCGTTGTTGTTGAAGCCCATTTAAATCCAATTCTAAAAGTGAGATTGGTTTGTAAGATCACTCAAACTTTGCTCAGGTGTTTGACTTCCCATTAACATCTAACTAATCAATAGTTAATAGTTTCAGATCAGAGTATCTGATAGGAAGTGAGAAAAATGATTTATAGGCATAGTATTTCAATTAGAAGGAATAAATTTTTTGCAATATTTACAGTAGTCTGATAACTGGTGAAACCACTCCCTCACTTTAGAATTTTTATAGAGATTGCAATGATTCTACATATTATTTTGAGTACTTCCAATAAGTGAACATTATTTGACCAATCCATGAACACAGTGTCCTTTTATTTGTGTCCTCCATGATTTTTTATTTGGGTCCCATCTTCACCAGTGTTTTTGTACAGATTTTCACAACTTGATTAAATTTTTTCTAAAGTATCATATGTAGAATTTGTTGCCTACTAAGAATAGGATTATTTTCTTCACTTCTTTTTTAAACAGCTTAGTGTTAAGATGTAGAAATGCAATCACCTTGTCTGAAATTCAGTATTTCTTGTATTGTTTTTGTGTTATTTTGTAAATGTATGTGTGTTTGTTAATATGTTTTTGTTCTTTTATCTTTAAAATTTAAAAAATGCAAAAAAAGTTTATGTCTTCATTTTGTAGCCTACAATTTCATACTATTTTTTATGTCTAAGATTTTTTTAGTGACGTCTTTAGGAATTCCTACATATGAGATCGTGCCATCCTAAAAACAAAGATATTTTCTTCCTTTCTTATTTGAATGACTTTTATTTCTTTTTATGGACAATTGCTTTTGCTGGGGTTTAGAATATAATGTTGAAAAGAACTGGTAGGAATTATTAGCCTTATTTTATCCTTGACCCTACAGAAATTTTCAACTTTTCCCCATTATCTACGGCTTGTTTCTGTATGGGCTGCATTGTGTTCCAGTATGGTCCTTCCCCACCTAAATTTCTGAGAATTTTTTAATATCATAAAGGACATTAAATCTCATCATATATTTTTTTCTGCTTCTAATGAGATGGTCATTGCTTTTATCCTTTCTATTAGAAAGGGTCACACAGTCACTGATTTTTGTGTATTAAATCATCATTACTTCAGGAATACATCCCAACTGATCATGGGAAATGTTTCTTCCTAGAAACTGTAGGTTTCTTTTTACTAGTATGTTGTTCTGATTTTTTCACCTATATTTATCAGAAATGTTCGTTTCTCATTTTCTTTTCAACAACAAACAAGTTATGTGTGGTGCGTATGAATCATAAATGAATTTCATGTCTATACTTGGGTCACATCTTCAAAATCTCCATTAGTTAGATGCAAATATTGCAAAAATACATAAAGTTGGCAATCTGCAACTTGGCATATTCAGATTTAATTGTATATTTGAGACTACGTAGATAACAACATATACCTTGTCATTTTTTGTCATCACGATTTGTATTTAAATATCCAGCTGTGTTAGTAATGTACTGTGTATTCAGATAATTATTTCTAATGCCAATTATATAGGCATGAATGAGGAAGAACGAATAATGGTAAAGACAATTATGTTTTATAATTCTATTATTATTTCCAGTCACCGCATGTTTTATCATGTGGCACACACCCAAACAGGCAAATCAACCCTAGATGCAAAATTGCTGTAATGAAAGTATAAGCTGCTTTGTTTGCTGTCAGAATAACACTCCATTAAAGCCAATGTGGAAATAGCCCCTCTTCTTTAAATTGTTAGAAAAATTTGTGAAGGACTTTTATTAGTTCTTCTTTTAATATTTTGTAGAATTTGATCTTGAATTTACTTGTTTGTGAACTTGCTTTGATGGAAGACTTTTCATTAGTGATTCATCCTCCTTGTTACTGTTCTGTTTATATATTTGTTACCTCGTAATTTACTGTTGGTAATTTGTATATTACTAAAACCTTAGCCATTTCTTCTTGAGTAACCAATTGTTATTGTATAACTAAGCATAGCTGTGTTTCCTGATTCTTTGTGTTTCACTTGTAATACATCTCTCTTCCTGTCTGATACTAGTGGAGTTCACTCTTTCTTCCTTAACCTCAGTAAAGTTTGGCCAATTTTGTTGTTATTTTCCGAAGCACTAATTATTTTCATTGATTTTTTTTCTTTACTCTGTATTTAACTTATTTCTGCAGTGACCTTTGTTATTGTCTTCCTTCTACAAAACTTGAGCTTAGCTTTTCTGAATTCTGTAGATCCATGAGTTGCAGACATACATAGGTTGTGTTTTGGGAATCTCTTATCCACATTGTGTAATTTCTTATATTTGGAAATTTTCTGCAATACATCCCATTATCAATATGTAAATTCACATTAGTGTGCTTGCAAATACACATGATATTATAAAAATCTTTGTAATCTGTGAGTATATGTTTGAAGATTTAATATATTATATCATGAAAAACTGTGCTCCTAAAATGAATCTGTGTTTTTCCTGTATTACTTGAAATGTTCTCTTTATGTCTATCAGGACTGCTCATATGTAAAAAGAATTTTTAAGATATATAAAGAGACAAATGTAAGGAAATCTTAGAAAAAAAGCTTAGAGACAAACTCATGTATATGTCGTAACAACATGGAGGCACCATATAAAGAGTAAACTGTCGGGGCTGGGGATTTAGCTCAGCAGCACAGTGCCTGCCTGGCAAGTACAAGGTCGTGTGTTCGATTCCTGGTACTGGGAGAAAAACAAAACAAAAACAACAAAAATAAAAACAAAGAATGAACTGTCAGACTGCTCAGTAGGTGGTGTGCAGAAGCTAGCTCACTACAGGGAAAATGAAAATGAAGCAACGTACAAAATGATACATTTCAGTAGATTAACAATTCTGATATGAGATGTAAAAATTTTTAAATTCGTATATATATCAACATCTGGCAATAAAGTCTATTACAAATAACAAAATCGCTATTAATTTATTTAAAATGTATGTGAGACTACATGCTCTATGTAAGAAGATAAACATGGTAGTTTAGAGGGAGATATTAATATTTCTAGAATGTCAAAGAATCTTATTAAGAATAAACAATAAACTCCTACAAAGAACTAACAAAAGAACACCAGAAAGCGCATACTTTTAATGCAGATAATATGGAAAAGGAAAGCAAATGATAATATGTATTTGAGGGAAGGATATTCAAACATATGAGTTATCAAGAAATGTAAATGCAAGCTGAAATCACTTCTTATTTCTCAAGTGAGCAATGAGAGAAAGTTGCGTATGAACAAGATTTCAAATAGATCTGAGAGTAAGAACTGCAATTTTAGAGACTGGACCAGTGCAAATATGCTGGGGATTAAACAAACGGTACTCATAATATGCAGTATGCACACCTTTTCAGCTCAGCAATTTGTATCTGGGATTGATTCACCTGGAAGCACACAGGGAGCACTATTTGTTGGAGCAACGTTGTAGTGAGGAAAGCTGAGATAGACATTTGTGATCACTGATATACTGAAAAGGCAAAGTTTTGAGTATGTGCCACGTGATAAACCATGTAGTAACTGGAAATACTAATAATAGTAATAGTAGAAAAATAAAATATAATTGTCTTCGTTTTTCATTCTTCCTCATTCATGCTTATAAAATGGGCATTAGAAATAATAATATTAATGTACACTACATAACTAACACAGCTGAATCTTTAAATACAAAGCATGAGAAAAGAGATTGAAGAGGATTTCAGAAAATAAAGATATTCCTTGCTCATGCACAGGAAGAGCCAGCATTGTGAAAATGGTAATACTCCCAAAATTGTGATACAGATCTTATGCAGTCTCAATCAAAATACTATTAGCATGCCTCACAAATCTAAAGAAAATATTCCTTAAATTCATTTGAAACCAGAAGAGACCTAGAACAGCAAGGACAATCCTAGGCAAAAAGGCAAGGCTAGAAGCATCATAATCTCTGACTTGAAATTATACTTCAAAGGTACAGTAGTAAAATCAGCATGGTGCTGGAAAAGGAACAGACTTGAGGATCAGAGGAACAGATTAAAAGATGCAGACACAACTACAAATGCACACAGCCACCCTATCTTTGACAAAGGGGACAAACATGTTCACTGAAGAAAGATAGACTCTTTTATAAATGGTGCTGGAAAAACTGACTCTCCACATACTGAAGACTAAAACTAGACCCATGTCTATCACCATGCACTAAACTAAAGTCAAAATGGATCAAAAATCTGAAGAGTGAAACAGAAACACTAAATCTACTGGAAGAAATAGTAGATAGGAATCTTGAAGACATAGGGGTAGGCAGAGAGTTCATGAACAAAAACCAACCTGCACGGGAAATACTTCAAAGAATCAACAGCTGGGATTTTATCTTATTAAAAAGTTTTTGTACATTAAAAGAAGTCACCAAAAGAATGAAAAAAAAAAACACGAATTGGAAAAAATTTTAGCCAACTGTTCCTCAGACAAAGGACTTCTACCTGGAACATATAAAGAATTAAAAAATCAGGCCCCCAGATTCAAAGTCTCAATCCAAAAATGGACATGTGAGATGAACACACACTTCTCAGATGAAAAAGTACAAATACAAATAAATATATGAAAAAATGTTCAACATCATTGGTCATCTGAGAAATGCAAATTAAAACAACACTGAGAGTCCATCTCACCCCAGAAATAATGCCTATCATCTAGAAATCAACCAATAACAGCTGGCAGTGCTGTGGACAAAAAGTAACCTTTCTCCACTTTTGGTGGGAATGTAGACTGGTAAAACCACTGTGGAAATCAGTGTGGAGAGTCCTCAAAAAACTGTGATTAGAGGTCCCATTCAACCCAGCTATTCCCCTTCTGGATATTCTCCCAGAAGAATTAAAAGCATCATACCACTGCAATATATGTGCACCCATGTTTACAGCAGCACAATTTGTAATAACTAAATCTTGGAAACAACCAAAATGCCCATCAGCCAAAGAATGGATAAAAAGATGTGGTAGTTTTATATAATGGAATATTACTCAGCTATAAATCAAGATAAACTTAAGGCTTTTACAGGTAAATGGATGCAACTAGAGACCATACCCATAAGTGAAATAAATCAGACCCATATGTGTAATTATCATATTTTCTTCATAGTGTAAGAAACTGAAAGTATATAAGATCGAAAAGGTAAATAGACATGTGAAAAGGTTAGAAACTACTCATGGTGAAAGAACCCGTATGGGGGAAAGGAGGAATATATATATTGGAAGAGGAATATATATGTATAAATGGAGGAATATATATATCTTAGCTCATGTATATATATGAGCTAAGATAATTGTACTACTAATTTCTATTAGCTAATTGAAAGGAAAATTTAGTGTTTGTAGTTTGATCACTCTTACATGCCTATGTCTGGTAATCTGAGCAACTTCTTTGTATATAACAAAATGTAATATAATAACCATTGTTAATTTCCTATCATCTTATTTTGAAATTCTGTATTGTTTTATGGTTTTTTATTATTGTCTTTAAAATATAAATAAATAATTAAATCATGCTAACAGAAAAAAGTCATTATATCCTATTATTTACATAGTATCAAATATACAATTAAGTTTCAATATACCGAGTTGCAGATTGCCTATTTCATGTATTTGTGTAATATTTACATATAAATGATGGACATCTTAAAGATGGGACCCACGTCTAGACATGAAATTTTTTCATGATTCATACATACCACACATAACCTGAAGACAATTTTAAACACTAGTTTTAAGATTTCTGTGTGACATAGTTTTCCAGTTCTAATCACTCAAAGCCATTTGAGATGGAGGATAACATATTCTAGATTTTCTATTAGGAGTACTGAACCTATAAAATAGACAATCCTGCTAAAATTCTACTGATATGTAGGGGATAGTTAAATATAAGGTAACATAAAATAGCATAAGCTATAAAATGATTGGGAATGTCAAATGTAAATAATTATAGGAATAAAAATAAAACAAGAGAATATATCCTTTAAAATGTCAAACAAAAATTTAAAAACAAGAGGCTCTGTGTGAACAATATATATATATATATATATATATGAATATATACATGAAAATATATGAGGGTTGATCATAAAACATACTGAATGACTAAATTTATAAAAATACATTGCAATAAAAGACGCATTGTCAAGAACAATTAGATAAATGTGTGCAAAGGAAAGAGGAATTTTTTAAGCATTTTAGGGGATTAATGGGAAGGTGTCTTTTACCATAATAATTTTTTTTTAATTTAAACATCCACCATTTTCTGGACACTCCTCCTTCATCAAAAGTATAGAACGCTTTTCTATGAAATGAAAATATTTATTTTTCCCTCATCTGCTTTACTCACCAGGGCTGGCTTTGTTACTTCTAGTTTTCCCCAAAGTCAAAATGACCACAAATTCATTCAGGACATCAAGGCAACTGTGACAGCAGAACTGAAGACACTCATGAAAGAGGGTGTCCATGATTGCATCAGAAAGTGGTAAGAGTTATGAGGTAAATGTTTTCAGTGTGAAGAAAGAGTGTGCTTTGTACTGTAATAAATTGCTTTTCCTCAAAATTTACTGTGTTTTTCAATTGTACTTTTCATTAAAATGAGTTATATACACTTCAGGAAAAAAATAGGTAAAAATTTCAGAGTTACATTTCTTCAAACTAAAAATCCTGTATAACATGTATCCACATAAGTGCGATTGTGCTTTCTTGATCTTTAACTTTTTGGCTTGTTACCTAAGACCTGTGGAAGATCAGCACACAGTGCTGGCTGACAGAGAGACAGCCCTTATCCAAAATCTTTTTCTCTTTAACTATCATCAGCTAGGACTTGTCCCATCACTCAACACTGCCTTGAAATTGCCAAGCACTTTGGAAAGAATGCCTTTGAAAATGCATAGGCAGGGGCTGGGGATTTAGCTCAGCGGCACAGTGCCTGCATGGCAAGCACAAAGTCCTGAGTTCGACTTCAGGTACCAGAAAAACAACAACAACAACAACAACAACAGAAATACACAGGCAATGTTCTGAGTAAGGTTTCCTTGTCTTCGTCAGTTCCTCCAGTTCTGTTTTTGTAGCTGGAATATTAGAATTCCACTGGTCATTCTATGCAATTGGTATGAGGCCATAAATATAAAGGTGAAACAGCTAACATGGGGAACAGGAATAATACAAATTCCAGTCCAATCTGATGTCTTTGAGGTGCATTCATAGCTTTATATATAAAAGATTTCCTTTCACATACAGTACTACAGAATATGTTACTTTAAATTAATTTAGTAGTATCTTCATTGCCAGGTGGTAAACTGCAATCAAATCAATCACTCCAGCACTGATGCACTAATTTTAAGGGTAGGTTCCTGTTCCCATCAATTACTCCATCCCAATCACTTACTCATATGAGACAGGATAGTCTGGATGTGGCGATTATTTTTTTCATTGAAATATAAGGGAAATGAACTTAAGGAACTATAAGATATATAAAAACAGCTACTTTTTGAATGAAACCAACAAAAAATGTATCATAAATTGTGGTTAAAAGATGATCCAAGAGATGGGGAAAAAATCCAAAAATTAAAGATTACAGTGATACAAAGGAGACCAAATTTCTTAGTAAGAAATTTATTAAGAAACTGCTTGTTTGTTACATTGTAGTATATGTCACATACATAGCCCTACCATGATTCTAAAGATAACTACAGCAAAGAAACAAAGACAAGTTAAATAATTTACTTTTCAATATTCAATATTGAAATATCCAATAAGATCTGTCTACAGTAATGTAATAAAACTACACCAAGAGCAAATAGAAGCAACAATCTTAACCCAGTGGTCCAGAAGACAATAATCAACCTTTCCTTTGGTTTGAAGTTAGTGAATATAGAAGATTTCAACTGAACTTGTCCTTGGAGTGGTCCTTTCAAGGACAAAGCATCACTTGTCATGGTGATCAACAGTAAGAGGAGCAGCATCTTCTGTAGCAAAAGGGTCGATAGCTATAGCAACTAGAGTTGTATCCACAGCCGTATCCACAGCCAGAGCCATATCCACATCCGTAGCCACAGCCAGAGCCGTATCCACAGCCAGAACCATATCCACAGCCAGAACCGTATCCACAGCCATAACCACAGCCAGAGCCATATCCACAGCCAGAGCCATATCCACAGCCATATCCATAGCCGGAGCCGGAGCCACAGCCATATCCACAGCCAGAGCCATATCCACAGCCGTATCCACAGCCAGAGCCATATCCACAGCCCCTGTAAGAGCTTCCATAGTAGTTGCAACACATGGTTTCAGAAGAAGAGTTTTCAGTTGAAGAAGAGGAGAATCTTTTTTCAGGTGTGAATCTCATCTCTTGCAGCCCCTTTATATACTTCCAGGAGTGAATGGGTCATACCTCACATGGGCTCTCTTCTCTCATTTTACAACCTTGTGCCTCAAATGAGGTCATTCTCTGCACAGCCATTTAGTTAGGAATTCACAGCTTACTTACTGCTGCCTGAAGAATTTTCGCAAGCCTTCAAGGAAATAAATGTGTATTTCTGATGGTTGAATCTTATACAACCATTATTCCCTTCTCTAGTGTGTCATTTCATGACCATGAAATAACACAGCACATCACCAAAATATGTTCAAACTACAAATAGATGTTTACTTGTTTCTTTGTTCTTTTAAGACCCTAGAAATCCTTGTGCACTAAACAGTGCTATTAAGAGTCAGTGCTATTATTTCTAGCAACAGCAAAAACAACAGGAGCAGCGTATTCTTCCTTTATGTGTTTTTTCTTGTGTGTTTTTTCCTTCCTTTCCTCATTTTATTTTTTACATCAAAATCACTCCAAATTACTTTTCTGCGATTTCAGACGAAGTTTAAACATTTGGACATGCACCCCCTCTTTCAAACTTTCTTCTTCTCTTTAAAGGGATGGCTCTCCACCCTAATCTTTTCTTGAAGGTACTGAATATTTGTTAAAATTCTGATAGCAATATGATAAGATTTATCACACATGATTTTGGGGAAATTTTTCTTAACAATTCAATTTAGAGGGCAGAAAATTTGGTTTGTAAGTTGTTTCTCGCTGTTCTTAAAGCAAGTCATTAGTGACTTGCACTCTCATGATCGTGCTCTATGTTATTGCCACCCATAAAAATTAAATTGGCCAGTAGTTAGCACCTCCATACTAGTGTTGCTGATGTGGGGTGGAGAATTGGTTTGGTCACAGGATCAACATTTCAATTTCAAAGAATACACTTAAGTGCTTTGTCACACATATTGGTTATTAAAATAAATAATAATGCGTGATATATTTCAACATTACTAGAAGAGTGGATTTTAAATGATTGTAACCTCCTCAAAATGCTGAATATGTCATATTCATGTGGTGTAAATGTCAATAATAATGTGTGCCCAGAGTTCTTTCAATTTCGTTTCACTTGTCTGTTCCAAAACAGTATTTTAATAGGAATATTTACTTATACTATATTGAATGAATTCTAACAGTTACACTATCAGTGGTTTTTTACTCTTCACTGATTATACATATTCATTCCTGTTTTTAATTTCACATCACCCCCTTCCTTTGTTACTATGACAAATGGGTTTTAAATCCATGACTTCTATTTTATTCCCAATATTTTCTTCAGTTTCATTAGGCCTTGGACTTCATTTGTGTTTTCTTTACCCTGAACTTTATATATGTCTATCACATATACACAAGTAACTGCTAAAAGTTAGGTAAAGACAGAACCTCTTTCAAAGTCCATGCGCATCCTCTCCTGAGAAGCTTAAGGTCATGCACCCACTTAAGAAGGAATACACAAAGAAATCTCATCTCCAAGTATTAGTCCCTGTGACCTGCTCCTGTCAACTAGGTCTCACCTCTTAAATTTCTATAGCTCTGCAGTAATGACCTCAGATTACAAACCCATCAGTGGATTAATCCACTGAACAAGCTAAAGTCCTCTTAAACCATCACCTTCCAAAATGCCCTGTGAGGGGGCTGGGGATTTAGCTCAGCGGCACAGCGCCTGCCTGGCAAGCGCAAGGTCATGAGTTCAATTCCTGGTACCGGAAGAAAAAAAAAAAAAAAAAAAAAAACAAAACAAAACAAACAAACAAAATGCCCTGTGAATATTGCTCCGTCAGTGAACAGCCCTTCATCACAAGAGCCTTTTGGAGACATTTCATATCTAAACCACAGCTACGACCATGGAAAATACCCTAAACCTTTGAGCACATCAGTTTCTAAAACCATTTAGAAATGAAAATAATTATGTACGTTTAAAATTTTGCCATAGACCTCATAGGGATATAGAGGAGCTATAATGAGCAGGGTACAGATCCTCATACAGTGATACCTCAGTTACCGAACTCTCTTCATTCCAAATTCATGTTTGAACACCAAAAAATTCAAGAAATGAACATATTGTTCCCATAAGAAACAATGGAAAACCAAATAACTGCTTCTGAGGCCCAAAAATTACACTGACAAATTCATTTTCCCAGGACCTTAACAAACTTCTCAGTGATCTCTTCCTCTAACTCTACCGTGGTTCTCAGTCTTCCTCTTAGCTGTACTGATGGTATCACTAACTTTCCTTGGAGCCACGGTTACAATAGCAAAAAAACATAATGACAACCGTTGTAATTCACTAACACAAGCACTATGTGTTCCCTGAGCAAGAGTGGAGCTTGGACGGAAGCATCTCTCCTTTGTGTCCACAGTGAGATTTTCCATTCCACTCGCAAGCAAAGTTATGAACACCGAGCAGAGGTTTTACAAACTTGAAGCCATTTGACAACCAAGGTATTACTGTAAACATTATAGTTGATATTTTCAATTTTTCTCCTTCCTCTTTTTGTTTCAAATAGAAGCACTCTCAATAAATAACTCCTTTTCAAATTTCTCTATATACTTATAACATTTTTATTTACCACAATTTTAAGATTTAGGGCTACTATGTTATTTACCTATTACTTCTTTTTAAAAAATTGTTATATTTGTGGCACATAATAATTACATTCACCTTTGGTCATCGGTACATATATGTACCACATCTTAATCGCTTTTCTTTGCCTCTGTCTCCCTACCCTGCCTTCTCCTCTGGTCCCCAGTTCCTCTTTCCATTTCCTCAAAATCTATCTCTTTGCTTCCTCTCTTTTATCTTTTATTTTGTTCTTTAAATTATGTATGATTTGCAAATAAACCTCCCATTGTATAAGTTTTCTCTTCACTCTGTTATTTCCTATGTCATGCAGAAACTTTGGGGTTTTTTGTAGCTCCATTTCTCTGGTTTGCATTTCTCACAGATTTTATGTAGACACGTCCTGAAAAATTTTATGCAAATGGACATGGTAGAGCATTTCTTCTAATAAATGTGCACTTTCACATTTTATATTTCTGGGTCAACCCATGTGATGTGTTCTTGTCTGTGGTACGAAGTTTTTATTTCATTCTTCTCTAGGTTATACAGGTTTCCCAACACCATTTATTAAGAGGCTATCCTCTCCTTATTGTTTGCTCCTATTATTATTGTCAAAATAAAATAAATTGTAAGTGTGCAAATCTCTTTCTGAACTTGTGGTTTGCTTCTACTTGTCTATGTATTTTTTATGACAACATAAGCCTATTTTCAATTACTACAGGCTTGTACTAGATTTTGAAATTATGTAGTGTTGTGCTTTTTGTCTTTCCATTTTGCTTTGCTTATTCACACTCATCTGCACTTTCATAAGAATTTTGAGCTTGTTTTTCCAATTCTTTGAAAACTTACAGAACAATTTGGTAGCTATCGCACTGAATCTTTTGATACTATGGACATTTTGACAATATTAATTCTTCCCATGCATACACATTGTATGTCTTTTCATTTATCTGTATCTTGAGAATTTCAAGATTCAAATATTGGTGAATATTTTTATAGGTTTTAGTTTTAAGATAATTCACCTCCTTGATTAAACTTGGTTTTAAGTATTTTATTTAATTTGTAGCTATTGTTGATGGAATTATTTTCTTGCTTTCTTTTTCAGGCAGCTGAGAAATATGTAAAATATTCTAATCATTTATACACTGATGTTGTATTTTACAACTTAACTAAATTCATTTTATTACTTCTTATAAATTTTAGATGGAACTTTTAGCATATTCTATATATGACTATGACATCTAAAGGAGAGCCCATTTAACTCCTGCTAACTATTTTTGATACATTTTATTTCTTTTTCTGGCCAAATTACTGTGGCTTAGACCTCAAGTACTATGGTGAACACTACTGGTGAGAGTAGGCACTTTACAGGAAAAACTTTAATTTTCCTTGCTGAATCATTGAATATAATATCACCTATGGGCTTAGTCTCTATAAACTTTATTTTATTGAGGTACATTCTTTTTTTTTCTTTGTACTAGGAATTGAACTCAGGACCTTGCCTTTGTGCCACTGAGTTATATCCCCAGCCCAAAATACATTACTTTTACAACTAAACTGTTGAGAGTTCTTTATTATAAATGATGTTGAATTTTGTCAAAATATGTTTTGCCTGTGTTGACAGTATCGTGTTTTCAATTGTTTCTTCTGTTACTGCGGTTATCACATTTATGATTTGCGTCTGTTGAGCCCTTCTTGTATCTTAGAGATGAGTTATACTTGATCATGAGAAATGACCCTTAGAATGTGATATGTATTTTAGCTTGCCAGTATGACACTGAGAATGTCCATACAAATGTACACCGAGTATGTATATTGGCCTATTGTTTCTTTTCTTAATGTTGCTAACAGAGTAATACTGACCTCATAAAATGAATGTGGATTCACCTTCAGTTTTAAGGCATAGTATAAGAATCCATATTACTTTTTCTTTAAGTGTTTTGTGGAATTCCACCATGAATCTATCAGTCTTTGGGCTTCCCTTTGATGGGAAAGATTTTATTATTGATTGGATTTCCATACTTCTTATGATGCTTATATTTCATTCCTTCATGAATTCATTTTAGTAGGTTCCATTATCTGTTACTGTATCTAGTTGTTCCAGGATATTCAATGTAATGATATATAAAGCTGTCTAGCTGCACTTCCTAACTTTTATAACTCTGTAGTACTCTTGTACTATCTCCTTTGATTTCTTATTTTATTAATTTGAATCCTCTTTTTCTTTAGTCTAGCTACAAAATTTGAATTTTGTTACTCTCTTCCAAAAACAATTAGTTTCACTAATTTTTTCTCTATCTTTTTTTAACTTCATTTATTTCTGCTTTGATTTCTACTATTCTCTTTCTTCTACTTTCTTTGGGTTTAGACTTCCAAGTTTAGCTAAGTTCATAAGCTATAAAGTTAAATTATTTATTTGAAATTTCTTTTCCTTTTGCATAGCAGGTAATTATTTAATAGTTTCCTCCTAACTACTTTGCTGCATGCCATAATTTTTGATACCTAGTGCTTCTGTATTTCCACATAGACCTCGCTGTATTTTCTTAATTGCCTTTTTTATTTCTTCTATAACCTATTGTTTGTTTGTAATCACATTAACTGACAAATATCCATAAATATTATGCAATTTCTCCATTTAATATTTCCTCATTTCATATCATTGTGGTCAGAAGGATAGTTGATATGGTTACAATGGTCTTAAATGCATTCAGATATATTGTGAAGTCTAACATATAGTTTACCCAAGACAATGGTTTATCCAGGACAAAGGAAAACTCTAGTCCTTTCTGATTTTGTTATGCAGTTGTTATACTCTTACTCACTGGAATATGTGTTTTGCATATTTCCAAAAAAATGAGACTTAAATTAATATTTTTCACCTTGTGATTATCATGATTCCAAACCAGAATCAAGCCTATCACTTCTTGACTAATTCATTAATTTAATAATGAGATGACATACCTACTGGTCTCTTTAAACCAATCCTTTATTTATGTAGGCCATTGACTTTGGAGTGTGATATTTCTTATTGTATTGAGATATAAAGGTAAGAAAATAAGTTACAAAATTAGAAAGTATTTGTAAAAGCTAATATTTGGATCCAATTAGTAAAAAAAATAAGAAAAAATAAAAAATAATGTCAGTTATACTATTAGTGTCTCAGTTCATTAAAAAGGAAGGTTTGTGCTAATATCATTTGGAGAAATTTTATGCCCATATCTTGTACCCTGAGCAGTTACTTTAATGATCACAACATGTAATGTATTAATTATTCTTATTCTCCTATTATTTTGTTATGAAGTTTTGTTTTACCTTTTGTCCTTAAAAAATTGAAAAGAAACATATTAATCCTAAATTAGGGTTTACAAACTTTCCAGGGAACCAAATGTCAAAAAGCTAATATTGACACTGACACAAAAGAGCCAAGATTTCTTAGAAAACATGTGGTTTTTATTAAGCACATACTATTTTCACTTCATTATAGAATACGATAATTACAAATTTTCTGTGGTTGTAATGACAGCTGTAGCAAACACAAGGAGAACATTATAATTTCCTTTTGAATAGTTAGCAAACAAGACCAATTTTTAGTGAAGTGATGAAATTACTTGGTCTATACCAATTGCAAATTGAAATTTTCATGTAAATTCCTGTACTGAGAAGACAATAATTGACCTTTAGTTTGGTTTGAAGTTAATGGATAAGAAGGACTTCAGCTGAAGTTGTTCTTAAGTTGGTCCTTTTAGTGGCAAAGCTAGACTTGTCATGGTGATTAGTAGCAAAAGGTGTAGCATCTTCTGTAGCAAAAGGGTCGGTAGCTACAGCAGCCAGAGCCGTATCCACAACCATAGCTAGAACCATATCCACAGCCAGAGCCATAGCCACAGCCATAGCCACAGCTACAACCATATCCACAGCCACAGCCATATCCACAGCCATAGCCACTGCCAGAGCCATATCCACAACCATAGCTAGAACCATATCCACAGCCACAGCCATATCCACAGCCAGAGCCATATCCACAGCCAAAGCCATAGCCACAGCCTCCACAGGAATTTCTGTAGTAGTTGTAATACATGGTGTCAGAAGGTGAGGTTTCAGTTGTAGGATAACAGACTATTTCTGAAGTGTGAATGGAATCTTATCTTCCAAACCCTTTATATACTTACAGGAGTGGATGGGTCACACCTCACATGGGCTGTCTTCTCTCATTTTAGAACCACATTCCAAAAATGTGTTCATTTTGTGTATGCTCATTTTGTTAGGAATCCATAGTTTATTTCCTCCTTCCCTAGCCATTTCCATAAGCCTTTAAGGAAATAAAGGTACATACATTTTTCTAAACACTCAAGCTTGTGCCTCCACAATTTTATCTTTCATAAATTCCTTTCATGACCATGACATAACACACTGCCTCAACCACATGCTTGACCTAGAAGTATGTTTCTTTGTCACTCCTTTCTTTCTTAGTCTTTACACTAAATCTCTTACTAAGTAACACTATAATATTGCTGTCACGATTGATCAATAATGCTATATAAAATAAATCACAGAGGGTTAAGTGCCACATGATTTTTCTAATGTGAGAAACTAAATTACACATATTTTAAAGAGCAAACTAAAAGAAAATGGTTGGAAACAGAGAGACAGATGCTCTTGTGATGGGACATGGGTAGCGAGAGGGAGGGAGGGAGAAGAGGCACTAAAATGATGATACGTTATACATATGTGCCCATTTCGAAGATGACTGTAATTGTTATGTATTGTGATCATATGCTAATAAAAGCAGTGCTACATTTTTGCAACATGCACAGCACCAGGAATAGCAGCAGTACAAACTGAATCATGTGAGTTTCTTTTTCCTGTACTGAAACATCCGTTTATCCATCAAAAATTGCTCAAAATTATTTTTCCTGGAATTTGGACAAAGGATCAAGTGTTTCAACATGCTACATTGTCCCAAAAACTGTTTCCTTCTCCTGGAAGTAAAACCTGTCTAAATCCATCCTTGTTTTTTTTTTTATATTCCATACACATTTATTTTTTTCCATTCCTTACAAATTTAAAACGCACAAAAAACAAAGGTAAGCAGAGGTATAAATTGCATGATACTGCTACTGTTCTATTTCTTTCTTTGTTTCTCATTTACTACTCTCTTTAAAATAAAAAAAAATTTTAAATTGCATAAAATTCAAATTATTACCACTAAGTAAATTCCGTCTGGGTGAAACAAAATTGTTAATGTTGAGGTTAATAATAGAACTAGAAACTTAGGTCTTTGAATGCTTGATTTATTTCTTTTTTTTTCTCTTTCTTGAACAGGATTAATGCTTGTCTTTTATAGTGTTGGATAAAACAATATCAATGCCTTTAAGGCTTTGCTACCTAGATTCAGAATATTTATGCTCATTTTTTTCTTTAAAGAGAAAAATAAAAATGATACAGAATTTCAAAATAAGATGATAGGAAATTAACAATGGTTATTATATTGCATAATGTTATCTTCAAAGTAGTTGCTCCGATTACCAGATACAGGCATGAAATATTGATCAAACAACATAAGAACTAACTGTTCTTTTCAATGAACTAAAATAAATTAGTAGTACAATTATTTTAGCTATCCTGTGTATATATACATATCTTTTCTTTTTTTCTCCCTTTTCTCTTTTCTATTTTCCCCTATCCCAGTTGTTCTTTCCTTTGGAGCAGTTCCTTTCTCTTTCTATTGCACCTTTTGAATCTTATTTACTCTTTCAGTTTCTTACACTAGAAAGAAAATACAATGCTTACAAATGCAAGTCTGTTTTATTTCACTTATGAGTATGGTTACTATTTGCATCCATTTACCTATAAAAGTCTCAATTTTATCTTTCTTTATACTTGAGTAATACTCCATTGTATAAAAATACCACATCTTTTCATCCATTCTTTGGTTGATGGGCATTTAGGTTGTTTCCAAGATATTGCTATTACAAATTGTGCTGCTATAAACATGGGTTCACATATATTGCTGTGGTATAATGTTTTCATTTCTTCTGGGAAAATACCCAGAAAGTGAATAGCTGGGTTGAATGGGACCACTAATCCTAGTTTTTCTGAGGAATTTCCACACTGATTTCCATAGTGGTTGTACCAGTCTACACTCCCACCAACAGTGGAGAAATGTTCCTTTTTCCTTATAGCTTCACGAGCATTTGTTATGGGTTGATTTCTTGATGATAGCCATACTTTCTGGGGTGAGATGGAATCTCAGTGTTGTTTTAATTTGAATTTCTCAAAGGACCAATGATGTTGAACATTTTTTCATATATTTATTTATCATTTGTATTTTTTCGTCTGAGAGGTGTGTGTTCATCTCAGATGCTTATTTTTGGATTGGGTCTTTCAATTTTGGAGGCCTGATTTGTTTTAATTCTTTACATGTTCTAGATAGAACTCCTTTGTCTGAGGGAGAGTTGGCTAAAATTTTTTTCCCAATTCATGTGTTTTCTTTTCATTATGTGGGTTATTTCTTTTGATGTGCAAAAACTCTTCAATAAAATGAGATCCCAGTTGTTGATTCTTTGAAGTATTTCCTGTGCAGGTTGGTTTTTGTTCATGAACTCTGCCTACCCCTACATCTTCAAGATTTCTATCTACTTGCTCTTCCAGTAGATTTAATGTTTGTTTTAATATTTAAATCCTGGATCAATTTTGACTTTAGTGCATAGTGATAGACATGGGTCTAGTTTTAGTCTTCGGCATGTAGAGAGCCAGTTTTCCCATCACCATTTATAAAAGAGTCTATCTTTCTTCCAGTGAACATGTCTGTCCCCTTTGTCAAAGATAGGGTGGCTGTGTGCATTTGTAGTTGTGTCTGTGTCTTCTAATCTGTTCCAATGATCCTCAGGTCAGTTTCTTTCCAAGTACCATGCTGATGTTATCACAGTAGCATTGTAGTATACTTTCAAGTCCAGGATTGTGATTCCTCTTGTCTTGCCTTTGTTACCCAGGATTTCCTTTGCTATTCTGGATCTCTTCTGCTTCCAGGTGAATTTTAGGAATGTTTTCTCTACATCTATGAGGTATGCTAATGGTATTTTGATCAGGGTTGCATTAAATCTGTATAACGATTTGGGGAGTCTGGTCAGTTTCACAATGTTGGTTCTTCCTGTCCACGAGCAAGGAATATCTTTCCATTTTCTGAAATCCTCTTCAGCCACTTTTTCAAAGTATTGTAATATTCAGTGTGTGAATCTTTTACTTCTTTTGTTAGATTGATTCCTAAGTATTTCAATTTTTTGGATGCTATTGTGAAGGGTGTGGTTTCCCTAACTTCTCTCTCAGTGAGTTTGTTGTTTGTGTACAGGAATGCTATTGACTTTTAAGTGTTGATTTTGTATTTAGCTACTTTACTTAATTTGCTTATTAATTCTCACAATCTTTTGGTGGAGTTTTTGAGGTCTTTTATGTAAAGTATCATGTCATCTGCAAATAATGATAAATTAACTTCTTCCTTTCCTACCTTTCTCCCATTTATTTTTCTCTCCTGTCTAATTGCTCTGGCTAATGTTTCCAGAACTGTATTGAAAAGGAGTGGAGATAGTGGACATCCTTTCATTGTTCCTGATTTTAGAGTGATAGCTTTCAGTTTTTGTTTATTTAGTGTGATGTTGGCTGTTGATTTGTCATAAATGGCTTTTATCAAATTGTACTTTGATTTTCTGTAGGGTTTTTATCATGAATGAGTGTTGGACTTTGTCAAAAGATTTTTCTGCATCTATTGAAATGATCATGTGATTGTTGTCTTTAACTTTGTTGATATGCTGTATTACGTTTATTGATTTGTGTATGCTGAACCACCCATGCATCCCAATGATGAATTCCACTTGGTCATAGTGTGTAATCTTCTTGGTGATTTGCTGCATTCTGTTTGCTAGTATTTTATTGAGGATTTTTTCATCTATGCTCAGTAGGGAAATTTGCCTGTAGATCTCTGTTTTGTTAGGTCTTTCTCTGGTTTTTTGTTGTTGTTGTTGTTTTGTTTTTTGTTTTTCTCCGGTACCAGGAACCGAACTCACAACCTTGCGCTTGCCAGGCAGGCGCTTTGCCGCTGAGCTAAATCCCCAGCCCCTCTCTCTCTGGTTTTGATATCAGGATAATACTTGCCTCCATAAATGTGTTAGGGAGAATTACTTCCCTTTCAATTTCATTGAAGAGTTTGGGGAGTATTGTCATTAAATTTTTTTAAATTTCTTGTAGAATTCAGCTGTGAATCCATCAGGATCTGGGCTTTTCTTTGTTGGTAAGTTTTTGGTTATGATTTGAATTTCATTAACTGAACTTGGGTTATCATAATAAATGGATTTTTAGTTCACAACCTCACTTTCACACAACATTGTACAACACAAGGAGTACACAACCTCACTTTCACACAACATTGTACAACACAAGGAGTACACAATCAGTGTGTCATAAGTCTTGGCTTTACAGTCTATTTTGAAGTTCAGTGAACAGGATTATCCATTGAAATTTTACCAATTCCTACATTGGGAATGTATCTACTTATGGGTAAAATAAGTATCTACCTTTCCAGATAGTCACTGGGTTTCTATATAAAAGTAAACTCAGTCTCCTTCTGTGTGACTATACTGCACTGTATGTCAACAGAGCTGAATAATGTGCCATCATGAACTGGATTCCTAAGTGCATACTCTGATAGTTCTGTCAAAATTATGGTCATTAGAAATATAGGTTACCATTTTTTAGCTTTTATTTTTAAATTGTATATTTTAATTAATTGATAAAATAGTGCATATTTATGGCATACACTGTGACGTTAATATATTTATACATTATAAATGCCAAAATTAAACTCTTCAACATTGTACTTATCATTATGGTAGTGAGCACATCTAAAAATTGTTCTCTTAGTAAATCCCAAGTATATGATTCAGTACTTTTTTAACTATAGTCACCATGGAATATATAGTTTCCAAACAGTATTCTTCCACAATATGAAATTTTGTAACCTTTGACCAATAATTGCTGCCTCATGCCACCAAGCCATAACATGTACAATCCACCCCTGTTTCTGTGAGTTTGATCACTAGACTTTCTATTGATAAAAGAATTCTTCAGAATTTGTCTTTGTATACCTAGATTGTTTTTCAGTTTGGGAATTTTGGTTTTGTTTAGCTTTGCTTTGTTTTTTTTTTCCTAACATAATGTCTCTCAAGCTTATCCATGTTATCCAATTAACAGGATTTCCTTCTCTTAAGTATTAACAACTTTGCATTGTTCATATATTGCACGTTTTAACCCATTCTTTCACTGATGAACATTGACTTTTATTCTACATCTTGGCTATTCTGAATAATGATGCAATAAGCAGGACAATGCAGATAAAATCTTCAATATACTGATTGCATCCTATATTCTTATATAACCAGAAGTGGAACTATTGGTTCATATTTTATTTTTATGTTTAATCTGTGTAAAAGATTCACACTGTTCAATTATGGCTGTGCTAGTTTACATTCCCATCAATTGCATAGAGAGGTTACCTCGTTAAATTACCCTAGACAATGCTTATGATATTCTTTTTCTTTTCCATAACGAAGAAGTGTTTTGTTTTCTTAATAAACAGTTGTTTGAATTCCTCATACATTTTAGAAATTGACCTGAACTCACATATATGGTTTGCAATAACCCTCACATTCTTTAAGTTTTTTTCTGCATTCTGTTAATTATTTCCTTTGCTGTGCAGAAACATTTCAGCTTGGTGTAATTCCACTTGCTTCTGCTCTTGACTCCTGTGCGTCTGAAGAAGGTAGCCTAAAACTCATTGCTCAAATAAGTGTCCGGGTACTTTCCCACTAGGTTTTCTTTTAGCTATTTCGCAGCTGTAAAATCTACATTATGATTAAAGCTTTTCATTTCACAATGTCTATCACACCTCCCAGTTTTTAATTCACTCTTTCAGGTTCTTACACTAGTGAGACAATACGATGCTTACATGTGCAGGTCTGATTTATTGCACTTATGAGTATGGTCTCTAGTTGTGGCCATTTACCTATAAAAGCCTCAAGTTTATTTTTCTGTATTGCTGAGTAATATTCCATTATATAAAAGGACCACAATTTTTTTGTCCAGTCCTCAGTGGATGGACATTTGGGTTGCTTCCACAATTTAGCAATTACAAATTGCCCTGCTACGAACATGAGTGCACATATGTCGCTGTGATGTGATGTTTTCTGATCTTCTGGGAAAATATCCAGAAGGGGAATAGCTGGGTTGAATGGGACCTCTAGACCTAGTATGCTGAAGGAAAAGAAAAGGGAAAGAAGGGGAAATTATATATGTATGTATGTATGTATGTATATACAGGATAGCTAACATAGTTATACTACTGTCTGTTGCTTTATAGAAAAGAACAGTTAATGATTACTTGTTTAATCAGTGTTGCATTTCTCTATTTGTTTTCCTGAGAAACAACTTTGAAGATATCAATACTTAATACAACAACAATTGTTAATTTCTTACAACTTTATGTGTAACTCCGTATTGTTCTTATGCTATTTTATAAATGGATGTCTGCTTGTTAATGGTTTCCTTCTTTTATTTTTAAAATAAATTTTAAAAATGATTAAAGCATTTGAATTTATTTTTTCATATGGTGTGACAATGAGGGTATAGTTACATTTTCTACATATTCATGTTCAATTTTCCCAGTACCATTAATTGAAGAGACTGTCCTTCCTCATGTCTTTTTCTCCCATGTATGTCAAAAATCAATCAGCTTCACATGTTTGTTTCCATTCC
Organism: Chinchilla lanigera; assembly: GCF_000276665.1. NCBI lineage: Eukaryota > Metazoa > Chordata > Mammalia > Rodentia > Chinchillidae > Chinchilla > Chinchilla lanigera. The sequence goes on from NW_004955407.1 coordinate 30,449,658, forward strand.
CTCTATTTTTCTTCCATTGCTCATTTTATACCCACATAATTCTGTTTTTATTACCATTGCCTTGTAGTAGATTTTGAAAACAAGTAGTGTGGTGCTTCTGGAGTTGCTTTTTTTTTTTTTTGGTTTTTGTCCGGTACCGGGAACCGAACTCACGACCATGCGCTTTCCAGGCAGGTGCTTTGCCACTGAGCTAAATCCCCAGCCCCTGGAGTTGCTCTTTTTACTGAGTTCTTCAACTCTTTGATTTCCTGAATTTTCATATTAATTTTAGGCTTGTTTATTCTATTCTTGGGAATAATGGCATTAATATTTTCAGAGGGGTTTTACAGGAATCTGTAGATCACACTGGCTTTTTGGAAAATTTCAACAATATGCATTCTCCCAGTCCATGAGAATACCATATTTAAACTCACTTGTGTCTTTCTGAATTTCTTTCACCCACATTTTACAGTTTTTGTTACACAGATCTTTCACATCCTTGATTAAATTTTCCCAAAATATTCTATGTCAATTTTGGACCTATTAAGAATGAAACTATTTTCTTCACTTCTTTTTTCAAATACCTTGGTGCTAAAGTATAGAAATGCAAATAATTTTTATGTGCTCATTTTTATCCTGAAATGTTATAACATTCATTTATTATTTCTAAGAGTTTTTTATAGAATCTTTAGTTTCCTATATACAACATCATGCCATCTGATATCAAAACAAATTTTCTTCCTTTCTGATTTGAGTGATTTTTACTTTTTTTGTTGTTGCTCTAGCTAGGGTTAGAGTCTAATGTTAAATGGAAGTGACAAGAATGATTATCCTTCTTGTTCTTGACCTTCGAGGAGGAGTATTTAACTTTCACCTTCTCAGTGACATGTTTACTGTCTATGGTTTTTATTGTGTTCAAGCATAGCCCTTCTCTATCTAACTTGTTTGTGTTTTTTATCATAAAGGATATTGAATGTAGTGTTTGCATTTCTTGAGATGATCATTGTTTTTATCTTTCATTCTGTTCATAGAATGTACCACACTTAATGATCTGAGTGCATTTTGAAACATCCTTGAACTCCAAGGATCAATCCCCCTTGAATCATGGGAAACAATTTTTTCAAATAGTATGAATTTCTCTTTACTAATATGTTGTTGTGAGTTTTTGCTCCTATGTTTGTCAAGGTTATCAGTCAGTATTGTTTTTCTTGTCGTGTTCTGCTATCAGAACAACACTGATTCACAAAGCAAATGTGTACTTTCCCTCTTTAATTTTTTGGAATCATAGGAGAAGGATTAGTACTGGTTCTTCTTATACTACATATTTTGTAGAATTTTGCCATAAATCTATCAGTTTGTGGATTTCACTTTATGAAAGGCAACCTATTAATGTCCTACCACCCCTCAGTGTTATCACTGAGATAACAAAATGGCATGTCATGGATTAGACCAAGAATGTTCCCCAAGAACTTTTGGGGCACATAGGTGAGGCTTTTGAAATGGGATTGGATTACTGGGACTCTGTGGCTGACCTGACTATACTTGGTAGAGTATGAATAGGGGCATGATCTGGAGGAGTTTAGCTCCTCCCCTGATTCCTCCTTTCTCTCTCTGATTCTTGGATGCTATACTATGAGCAGCTATTGCTCCACTGTCTTGGTTACTTTTCTCTTGTTGCTGGGACAAAATACCCAATACCCAAAATTAAGGAAGGAAAGGTTTATTGAGCTTCTAGTTTGTGGAGTTTTCAGTCCATACTCAGCTAGTTCCAAGGCAGAGCAGCACATGGCAGAGGGCAACAGTTCATGGTAGTGGAAAATAGCAAAAGTACAAGGGGAGGAGTGGTGGCAAGCAGCCTCTTTCCCTCCCTTACATTATATGCAAGCTACTCACCCCAGAGTGGGTGTAGCACTCACACCCATAATCCCAGCATTGGACCATGGATCAATCAAAAACTCTAGAATCCTTTCCCATGACCACATGAAGCTTTGGGGGGAAATCCAGACACAAACCATAACATCCATGATGCCTCTCTGCCTTACTATTCTGCCTTAGAGCCAGTAACCATGGACTGTAACCGTGAGCCATAATAAAGCACTCCTCCTTTAAATTATAGTTGCTGTGCCTGTGCCTGACCTTATAGTTTGAAGCCTTGGAGTCGGTTCTTATGAGGAGCTTAAAAGGGTTTGGAGAGCCCTGCTACAAAAGCTTTAGAATGCCCTAAGCTGATTTTGATGGGATATTCTGGTGGATGCTCAGAAGACCACAATACTAATAGAAATGTACACAGTAAAGTCCAGGGTCAAGAGGTTTCCATTGGAAATAAGGACTTCATTGGCAGTTGGACCAAACAACACATATGTTACCCTCAGGCAGAAAATCTGCGTACATTTCCCTCATGTCCTGAGTCTTCATGAGAGACCGAGAGTAAGGGCAGCTAGCAATTATCTGGTAGTGGAAATTTCAAGGCAACTTAATGTTCAGGCTGTGGCATGAGTACAGCTGGGGGCTTTTGGTCGCATCTACATTAAAAATCAAAGGCAAACAGTGCATCTAAGTGATTGAAAATTCTTTACTTTTGCCAGAAATGAGGGGCCAGTAAAGTTTTGGCAGAGGAAAGCTTGGTTGCTGAAAAGATTAACATTTAAAAAAAGTTGAGTCCTTTAACATCAGGAAAATAGGAAAGATGCCATGAGGGCACCTCACAAATCAGCAAGAGCCCACCCTTCACAAGGTGAAAGATGAATGACTGCTTTGAGAAGAGAGCTCCAAGGAGCCCAGTTCATTCAGGGCCAGGTAGAGAAAAGTTTGCTGTAGTTCAAGGATGCATCTTCTGTAGCCATTAATCAAAGGGCACTGCTAGTATTGCAAGAAGGCAGTATGTGAAGCAGTGACGGTAAAGCTGGAAGTGCACTGCAGACATCAGGAAATTGGAGATACCAAGAATGGAAAAGATTGGAGGAAGAAAGCATTGGGTAATGAACAAAACTCCCCTCAAAAGAAACCATTATAGCTATAACTTGCAATGCTGTCAGAGCAAGCCCACCCAGACGTTTGGAATTTGAATCTCATCACATCTTCCTCCAGGTGCTGGACATGGAGCTACACCATTTAATATTTGCCCTGATGAGCTTCAGTACTGCTTTGGTCTCAGTTCTTTCTATTCCCCTTGTTCCTCCCTTTGGGAATGAGAATATTCATCCTGTGCCATTATACATTGGTAATGTTTACTATTCTTTTCCATTTTTACAGACATTCACAACTAAGAGTTTTCCTTACATCTCACCGGAAACGTTAGACTTGGACTTTTCAGCAATGCTAAAACTACTAAAGCTGGGAAATTTTGAGATTTTTTAAAAATTAAGTTTATTGGTGCATTTTAAGTACGCATAAAGATCTCATTCTTCATAGGGAATGTGTACCTGTACATGATAAATCATCTTTTCTTCCCCATTCTCCTACTCATCCTTCAACTCCTCTCCCCCTCCTTATTTATAAAAGCTTTATTTCCATGTCTTTCTTCTTTTCTTGCTTTTTCTCTTTTCCTTTCCTTTCTTTCTCCCTTCCCCCGTTGAAGTCCCCCTTCTCATTTGCACATTTTCTTCTTATTTCACAATACCTATTACTACATGTTGATCTTAATTTATACTTTCAGTTTCTCACACCAGAAAAACAATGTAGTATTTCCACATGTGTGAGACTAGGAAATTTTAGAGATGGACTAAATGCAATTTCTATAAAGAAATCTGCATGGGTGTGTTACAGTACAAGTGCTAAATATTATTGTTTTTATCTAGATGTCTTACAGGAGGCTCATGTGTTTATAGGCAAGGTCTTAAAAGGTGATTGGATCTGGGGGCCCTACACTTGACATGCTGTTAGGAAGTGTGGCCCAGTTAGAGGCAGGTTCCTGGGGTGTTATGTGGAAGAGCATACGTATTTTCCTCCCCAATTCCCGTCTTCCCTCTCTCTGCTTCCTGGCCACCAGGAATGGAGCAGCCTTCCTCCACCCAGGCCCTTCTGCTATGCTGTTCCCATGTTTAAGTTGGCCGCACGTGGACTGAAACTTCTGAACTGTGAAAGAAGTCAACCTGTCCTCATAGAAGTTGCAGGGTTGGGTATTTTGTTTCAGCAACAAGGAATGTGACTAAAGGTGAAATCTTTGGTGCACGCCACACAGCAAACTGTACAGCAACTACAAGTAATAATAGAGAGTAAGGCTTGATTATCTTCATCACCTGTCTTTCCTCATTCACGCTGATAAGACGATCATTAGAAACAATGGTTTAAATCTCCATGTAGTAGCACAGCTGAATTTTTCAACACAAATCATGCTGATTTTAAATTTTTTGAAAGATACATTATTTATATAGCTTCAAAATACATTATTCAACTTGACTATCCCTCATCCTTAACACTGGAGATGAAAGTACTGTGGGTTGCAGACTTTTAATTTTGGCAATATTTGCATATTTGTTTTGAGATCTCTTGAAACTGGAAACCAGCTGTAAACACAAAACATTTTTTTATTCCCTACACACCTACAACACACAACTCTAGCATAATTTTCAACACATACACTATTTTGGTACTTTTATGCATGAAGCAGTTTCAAGATGTAGAATTTTCCAGTTGTTGATGTTCAGCAGTTTCTAGTAGAGAATTCCAGACTTTGGCTGTTCTGATTAGGATCACTCTGTCTGTGAAATGACTGTTTCTCCTGGGACCAGTGGGTTGGAAAGGGATGGCTGCTTAAAAACCACCACATGCCTAAAGTGACTTTAAGTGCCAGACAGCATTGAAAATGGAAATCAGAAAACACAAGAGGATAAACTGATAAACACGATAAACAAAAACTTGAAACAGAACAAAGCCCTGTGCAAAGAGATGACGATACAGCATGGTTAGGGGACAGCTTTTAGCTCAACCTTCTACATTTGAGAAAAGATGTAGCTGAAAACCCCACTTGGCACCTGCCCAAACTGTAATGACTGCAGTTTTTCTTCCTCTGGCTTTGGTCATTTCTTCTCTTACCCAAGATGTGAGATTTTAAGCACACACTGCTGGCTGGCAAAAATCAACTCTTATCCATACCCTTTCTCTCTTTACCCATATTCCATTAAGAGTGGCCACATGATACAGTAATAGATAAGAGGTATAAGCAAACGAGAAAGAATTCCCTCTCCACATACAAATACAATGCTTCTTAGTGAGACTTTATCATCTTCATCATTTGTCCTCTCCACACCTGCAGCATTCAGAAAGATGTTGGTCATTCTTAGCAACTAATGGGAAACTGAGAGCAAAATCACAAGGAAGGAGTTGGAACGGGAGGAACAATGCATCCTCATCATCTCTGATTGCTTTGACCAATTGTCACCCTAGCCTTACCTACTCCCGTGGAGAATTCTTGTGTCACATATTTCAAAAAATGTTAGCTTTTTTATAAGTGCCTCTTCATTACTATGATTCTAAACCACAACTTCTCATTGATCTTCTTATTCCAATCTTTTATTTATACAAACATTAAGTTTTTGTTATCATATGCTGTGTGTCTATGGAGAAATAAAAGTAATGAATTAAGATATAAAGGATTAAAACATATGTAAAGGAGCTGGTAGCTGAATTACCTCAATAAACCAATAATTTATTTGCCTTCAGTTGCTGTCAATTTTCAGTAAACCAAAACTCCAAACAGAAGGATGCAGCACAAAGAAAACCATACTCTTAGTGAGTAGATTCTTTTATTTAAAAAATGTTATTTTTGTGCCACTTTTACATATGTCAATTTGTCACTTTTTTTGTGCTTCCAAAGAGAGCTGTAATATGGAGACAAAAGGAAGCTCTAAGGATTTATATTTAAATATTCAACAAATACCATAACTCCTCACTGATGTCACAGAACTACTCAGTCTACATCAAGTTCAAACATAAGTGTTGATGTCATTTTAGGTACCCACAGAATATAATCGATCTTTATTTGCACTTTAAGTTAACAGGAGGGAGAGTTGCAGTTGAACTTGCCCTTGGAGTAGTCCTTTCAAAGGCAGAGCAAGACTTGACTGGTCATGGTGATTAGCACCAAGAGGAGTAGCATCTTCTGTAGCACAAGGGTTGGTAGCTACACAAGCCAGGGCCATATCCACAGCCATAGCCACAGCCAGAGATACAGCCCAAATGGTATCCACAACCAGAGCTGTATCCATAGACCCCACAGGAATTTCCATAGTTGCAACACATGGTGTTAGGAGGTGAGGTTTCAACTAAGAGGCAGGAAGATATCTCTGAGTCTGCACATCAGCTAATATGCCAGACCTTTATGTACTTACAGAGTGAATGGGTCACTTGTCATGTGGGCTCTGTTTTCTCATTCTACAGCCATGTGCCTATAATGGCTTCATTCTCATTACAATCAGTTTGTTAGAAATTCATAACTCACTACTTCTCTAGCAGTTCTTAGAAGCATTCAGGGAATTGAGACATATTTTCTCTTCCTGGAGGCATATACAACCATAATTTAATTTTCCATCATTTCATTTCATGACCGTGACATAATCAAGCACATCACCAAAATATGTTTGACCTTGTTTTTCTGCTCTTTCAAGGTCGTTGAAATCCTGTACTAAATGACAAGCTCTATCCAGTAATTATACTACCATCACCATCTTCAGAAACATGTTCTCTTTTTTACCTTTCCTAAAACTTTGTTTTTCCCAAAATCACTCTAAATTCCTTTTCAAGTGTTTTTCACAAAGTAATGCTTATTTCTAAGTGCTCTGTCCACTCCAAACATTATCCTTCTCCCTGTAGAAAAGCTTGTCTATCTCATCCTTTGCTAGAATGGTTATGACACTTTGCATCTCCTTGGGGAAAAACATTTTTGCTAAACTCCTGTTGATGCAGATATATAAGCACACTGGTCCCTTATGATTTAAAAATAAAATATTTCCCAAATGTTCAACATAAAAGGAGGAAAATTTATTGTTTCCTTAAGTTCTTTGTTGTTTATATCCAATTAATTTCAATTCTTAAAAACAAATCTGTTGGTGAGATTACTCAGACTACTCTCTATTTTACATCACTGTTTCCCCATAAAATAGAATCAATAAATGGTTAAACTTCCAGATGACTGGAGTTCTTGGGAAAAGGATAGATTTTAGTCAAAGGTAGAAACTTTCAATTAAAGAGTGGGAACAAGGTTTAGCATCCTTTTTGCCAGCGTGAGATCATAATAAATAATAAAGATTATAAATTTTCCAAGTTATTTAGTTTACTTCAAATGTTCTCAATACAAATATAGTATAAGTGGGTGAGGGGATGGATATGTCAAGTACCGTGAACTAATAATAATTCAACATATTTTCTCATCTTCTCCAAGACAATATGTTAATAAGTGTATTTGTTATTATTGCTTTGTTGAATCCTTACAAGTATGACATGAATAAAGTGAACCTCTCATTGGGATTTCTTAATCCTTCTTATTTTTAACTCCATATCACCTTCTCTCATTGTTTTTAGACAAATGGCTTTTTAGCTCATGGCTCCTCTTCTATTTACAACTTTTTCTTAGTTTCCCCCAAATTTTAAGCTTTATCTGACTACTTCCCCCTGCAGCTTTACTTCTCATTTTACACACTGCTGGTTTTTGTGTGCTACTAGAGACTACTCAGAATTTACCACTACTCATAAATGACTCCTCAGCCAAAGGTCCCTCCATTTGTCTGAATCCAGTCAGGGGACACAAACTACACACTGTTCACTCAGGGAATGTTTAATATCAGGAGCTACTAGACTCTGATTAAGAAATACTTTTTTTTTCAGTTCCGGGGATGGAACTCACGACCTTGCGATTGCCAGGCAGGCGCTGTGCCGCTGAGCTAAATCCCCAGCCCCAAGAGCTACTGTCTTATATGAGAATACTTTATATAATATTCCATGTCTGTGGAAGAATATTCAATGAAAAGAAAGAGAATATTGTACCCAGTGACTAATGATTGGGAAATTGTTGGTTAAAGCTGACAACACTTTGCTGTGTACTTAAAAGTCAGTGGGGAACGTAGCCACCTTGTAAACACACTCGTGCTCCTATGAATAGAAAAAAGAGGCAGAAAATGAAAGAAATTTTAGAGGTGCTGAATAGGTCTATACCTTGATTGTGATAAAGGATTCATGGGTTGTGCATCTGTACACATTCTAGAGAGTGTGTACAATAAATATGCTTGCTTCTTTATATCAACTATATCTTGATAAAGCTGAGCGAGAAATACATAAGCAAGCAAATGTGTTTCTGCCGACACCAGAAAAAGTCAACTTTCTGCAGCAGAGGCGGTGACTAAGTGATCACAGTTGGTGGTGTGGACATGTGCAGGGTCTGGAAAAACAGGGCCACCAGGAGACTCTGGAGGTGTGGACACACTGTAGAGGTGTGCATGTCTGTGTAGATAACAGACTTCCTACAAGGATTTCAGCATGAGAAATCTTCAAGGTGTTAGTTTCTGTGCAGAGGATGATGAAGAGGTTCACTGCCAGATTGAAGTTCCAATGTCGTTCATCATGTAACCTTTTCTGGATCCAAGCCAGAGACAGGATTTGCCAGGTGCCTTACATCCACTCTGCAAACACCTTTTCCTTCCCTGAAGTGCCTCGGGCAAAAACCCAAGAGAACCACCACCTCCTTCAGTGTCCACACATCTCCTCTACTGAGAAACCTCAAGATCAAGCTTACATTTAAGGAGAAAACACTCAAAAGTTTCATATCTATTTTCATAGGTCGTATGTTAGCAGCAGTAAATTAATAATTAATAGTCTTTCTTCCAAGTTCCAGAAGCTTTCTTAGAAATAACTTTCCCTGGCACAGTGAATAAAGCCCTGGCTGAGGGCTTTACTAATTATATGACCTCTGAAAATATTTTCAATCTATACTGTTAATTTCTGCAACTTTGTAATGAGAATAAAAGTAACTATATGTATCTAAAATTTTGTCAAGAAATCTATAAAAAGACACAGAAAATATAAAGGGGAAAACTCAAATCGTCATACATACTAATGATGATATATTCTATTTCTTTTATCCAAACATAAGAATTTCCCCCAAATAACTTTTTATGTTTCTTTATGTACTTGTACTGATCTTTTTCCTTAAAACTGTAGGATTTGCTTTAATGTATGAGATGTACATGCATAAGAACATATATATTTTATATGTACTTATATCCTCTATATAAGATATATACATAACTAGCTTCCATAATAAATTTTCAATAGCTATCAAACTCCCTCAAAAACTATCTTAATTATTAACATCGCGGAACTTTGTTGAAGCATGTTACATGATAAAATTTTGTCAAAATACAGAGTCAAGCAATATTTCACAGGATTTGACCTCATAGCATATTTTCAAACACAATAATCATGAAAACCCATTGAAACTGTTGCAATGTATCTGAGTCAGGAACATGCGATATATTAAATAAAGAGAAAATAAATTCCTGCGTTTCCAGATAGTCACTGATTGCTATGTAAAACATCAGGCTCTCTTTGCAAGACCATTGTGCAGCTGAAGATGTTGGTAGAGATGAATGATTTCTGATCATCAATGGGCCTTTCCAAGCTCACAAGATCATATTCTGAAAGTTCTGTAAGAGTCTCCCTGTACTCTCTTTACCACTCCAAAGGCCAACTCAATCTTTATCAAAATGTGATTTTGTCCAGTCCACACACAATGGGATGACACTCTTTTCACATAGAAGAGTTCTTTTCTCTTGTAAATATTGCTTTTTCAAATATCTGTGTATGAGTTCTCAAATCATTTTTAAAATGAGCAGATTATGAAATATAAACACCATTTTGACAAAGGAGTACACCACGGCTTAGCAAGGTGAGGGCTCCAAATCAAAATCACACTTCCAAGTTTTCTCAATCTAGCTTGCAGCCTGTAATATTCTCCAGAAATAGCCCAGCCACTTTGACTGTTATTTGAGAGAACTCTCTGTATCTTGTCTTAATTGGTTTTATTTTATTGTGACAATGTCTCTTTTCTTTCTACTTATTAATGGTTTCCACATGACCTGAGTCTCTCAGAGTCACTCTTGAGGTTTTCTAATTGTAAATTTGGGCCCTTGCATGTTATATTTCTCCATGAATTTGGTAATTTAATTTCAATTAAAATAAAATATTTTTATCTGCTTCCTTCTCTTTACATTAAGCTTACACAAATACTTTGCAAATGCCTAAGACTTGCCTTACTTTGGTAGTACAGTTGCTACTACCTCATCTGAAATATCACACCTATTTTTTACAGGATAGGATATTGAAAACATTAATCATTTCTGTCCCACATTCTAACCATATAAAAAGCTGTTTCTTTTACCTATTTCCTATTACTTTTAATAATACGTGATTTTGGGTTCTATACTTCATGGGCATTGTTTAAATTATAGAATCAACATTTTTAAAAAGCTGATAGCAATAAAAGATGTTATGTTTTGGCTGGAACTATCTAGCTTCTGTGTTTTAACTTCCTCCTAAAATGCAAAATAAATTTTAATTTAGCCTCTAATCAAACACACTCAAATCTTTGTACATGAGATCTCATAATTTGGCTATTAATGATTTAAAAACTGCCATATCTTGAAAAGTCTGCTTCTGTGTAACTCAAACAGTTTCATCCAATTCTGGGTCCTGGAACCAGAAGAAGAATTTTAATCTACAACACTAAATGTGTGGGGAAAGTGGACCATTTCCCTCTCTTCAACCCAAAGTGGTACAGAGTGTGCACCTCATTTAGGAATTTTTTCAGTCTTCCCCTCTTTCTTTTTACTCTCTGAGCTTCCTTTAAATTTCCATTTCTAAAACACAGAACATATCCTCCCAACTCTACCAATATCGTCCTCATAAGCAATACTTCTTTGCCTTCTCAATCCAAAACACACGTACACTTGGGAGTGACATAGAAATGGTCCAAAGTTGTGTTAGTGCTAATGTAGAGTGTATAATGTGTTTCAATGTAGTAAATAAGTGGCATAAACTCACATTTTAGTATTCCTATGAAATGTTATAAAGAAACAAAAAAAATGAATATTTTATGGGTACAATGACAAATGCCAAATAACTGATAAATACCTTCAAGTAAAATCAAACAAAGCTGAATTTTAAAACATAAGCTCCTATTTGATCCGCCCCTGCCTCCCATTTCCATCTTCTCCCTGCTATTCTGTTTATTTAATGTTTTCTAGTATGTGGTTTTCTCTGCACAGTAAATGCCTATCATCTGAGATTCTTATGCTTCTTCTTCCTCTGCCTGCATCACTGTCTTCCAGTTCTGACACTTATCCAGTTTGACATTTTTTCAAACTCAAGCTTAACTCTCACTTCTTCAAAGACATTTACCTGATCTTCCTATTTAAAATAGTACTATATGATTTTTCATAACTGACCCCTGATTATTTAATTAATGATTATAAATTGTTCTACATTTTCATTTATCTAATTAGATATCAAATTGGCTTTTCAAATTTATGTCTTCTCCATAAGAAGTTGCCCTCTGTGAATAAAGGACAGCTTTGTTCAATCTTGTATTAGATTCCAACAAAGAGATAAAAGAAAACCTAACTACAAACTGAGGTATACCATGTTCATGAATTTGACTTGGGATTTTTAAATTGCTCATTCTCTCAAAATTAATCTGTATATTCAACTCAATCATAAGCAAAACTTAGCAGGATTTTGTGGCTAATGAAATGCGAGGTGAGGAGTAATGACTGGCTTCTAAGAAATATATCCTAACTCTTTGGACATATGGGTATGAACATCTTAATGTTGTCCAATGTGTATGTGACACTTGGGGTTGTGAAAGCTATTATGTGGCCATGAAAGACAGCAAATACCCTATGAGTGACTGAGGGAAACAAAGGAAAACACCTAGGTCCTGAAATCTTTAAGGAAACCTTGAGTGGCTGATACTGGTATAGTTTGTTATACAGAGTATTATAAATCTTTCACTGTTAACCAGTGGAGTTAGAATCCTGGCCACATACACACCAAACCACCACAACAGATATATTTCCATTAGGAAATTTAGAAGAGATAGAAGCAAACATAATCTAATATATACTTTAAGTTCATGAATTATATTTAAAAACATGCTTATTCATTAGTCCAATAAATTTTAAAGAAATATGAAAACCATGGCAGGATGTATTTGTATATACTGCCAATTTGTACAAAACACATAAATGACAAGTCAAAGGAACTAGAACAGTCAAAATGATTTTGAAACCTAAAAAAATTAGAAGCCTTATGCAACCTAATTGCAAGCTTTTCTATAATCTTGCAGCATTAAAAATCATGTGATAGCAGTGAAAGAGTACAAAGTAAACAAGTAGTAGTTAAAGGGATATGTAAGTTAAGTCTCTGCTAACGCAGGGGTTGGCCAGTTTTCCAGAGATAATAAATGCTAAAAGCAGTAATAATTTTGACACAAAGCACACAAATATTTACAAAAACAAATGAAATTCTTTGCTGAAAAAAAATAAATACCCACCTATGGAGTATTTGGGTTTATTAATCATAGAAAACTGGAGAATAGAAGAATACCAATAATCTACATTTTGAGTATAATTTTTGAATAATTTTTTGTCTTCAGCAAACACTGTGTAAAGATTCATGCCTTCTCAGTAACAAATAGATTCTTTGAAGTAAACACAGATGACATGCAATATCTACATGAATGTAAATGACAAAATAGGGCATCCTTATGGGGGAAGTATTCTTCTTGAAATATTTTGAGGCATGTTCTAAAATAATGCCCTAGAAAGAAAAGGAATACCAACAGTCAACAGGCATAGTGATCACAGCCATAACCAGACACAACTCCACATGCATATCTGGATCCATAGTGACAACTGTATCCATGGCTCTATACATTAATCACTAGTAGTTCAGTTCATGATGCCAGAAGTTGTGGTTTCAGTTAGGAAACAGAAATATACTTCTGACATTTGAAAGGTATGTACTGCCTTGTAGCCTTTAAAAATTTACAGAAAGGGTCAGGGCATACTTCAGTTTTGTGACTTGTGAAAAAAATATTCATTTATCATTTTAGCATGTGTAAATCACCCCAGTCAGTCAATAATAATAGGACTTCATCTTTTCATAGCTATATCATCTTCCTTTAAAAAAGCACATTATTATAGGCTCTCCAGTTTTATTAAGTGACCAGGTTTGTTTTAAGCCATTATTTTAAGCCAATTACAAATCTAGAAGTAAAGTTTCTAGCTATTATCCAGTCATTTGAACATATGATTTGGGAACACAACTATTAAAATAAACTTGACTAATTAGTTTGAGTAATTCACTAATTGCTAATCATTTTGTAGGTGATTTCTTTAGAACCTCAGGCTACCTTACACAGAAGTTCAATATTTCCTGTTCCTAGTAATTCATTCTGATACATATTTCACTCCAAGGGACATCCCTCAATAAATTTTTATCAAATCTAGTTTCTCAGTTAGTTCAAACTAGTACAAAAAATGAACATAGTCATTGAACATTCGTTTGTTTTCAATACTGAGGCTTCAACCCAGCGCCTTTACACTGAGTTACGTCTCTAGCCCCTTTTATTATTTTTAATTTTGAGACAGTATCTCACTAAGTTTCTAAATTACCTGTCCTAATCTCAAACTTGGATCTACCTGTATGAGCCTCTCAGAGTGCTGGGACTGAGGTGGATACCATCACACTCAGCGTGCATGTTTTACAAATTAATAATTTCTTCTGGTATCTTCATCTATAGGATCCCAATGAAAATATGAAAGAGGTATGTAGCTAATATAGAAATAGAAGTACAAAAAAGTTAGGGAATCTACAATATAGCTAATGTTTTACAAAGTTCAAGTATTCGTTTTTCTTAGTTTTTTATACACAAAACCTTCATTTTTGCTCATTGAATGCTTAAATATTTGCTGTAAGAGCGATTTCATTATTTCATATGCTGATTCATAATTAGTTACAAAATACCACACATTTGAGGATTTCATTGTTCCCAGTGTCACTTAAAATTTTAGATAAAATTTACTTTAGTGTTTTATTCCCAAGCCGCTCCCATCGAATATGGCTGACTGGTCTTTCCTCTGTTTATTTAACTCTAGATTGGTCCATCCTTCAAACTTCTTAGTGCAACTTACGTCATCATTTCTGCTGACCAGAAATGACCATCATTTCTGCTAGCCGTTTACTAGAAAAGACATCATTCCTCTTTCTGCTTTAAGAAGAAAAAATGAGTATCCTTTACAAATATAGCTGTTGAACGCTTGTTTTTTGTTGGTTTGTTTTCAGTACCAAGGTTTGAACCTATGGCCTTTACACTGAGTTAGGTCTCTAGACCTCTTTATTATTTTTAATTTTGAGAAAGGGTCTCACTAAGTTACTAGGTTTCCTAGCCTGAACCCCAGCTTGGATCCTTCAGTATCGACCTCCCAGAGTGCTGGCATTACAGGTGGAAAAAATGTAAATATGTTGTCCTGAAGATAATTTAGACAACTGAAGAGAAAGCCTGTTGTAATTATTTTTTACCACTCTGTAAAAAATTGTGACAAACAATGGCTTCACACAACACCCACTTATGATGTCAGTCTTTGTGGAGTTGAAGTCCAAGTGTAGCCTGGCTGGGATCTTGCAAGTTCTCGTAGAATTGCAGTCAAGATGTCAGCCAGGGTATCTACAAAATCTATGTCATGTGATTTAAGTAGAATTGGCAGACTTAGTAAGTATGCCCAAAATATTGTCTGAAAAATACTTACCATTTTCTTCTATATCTGAAATTCTAATTTATTTATCATGTGTTTTATCTACTGATCTCAACCCCAAGCATAATGTCACTAAAAAAGTGATACCCTATCATCTTTGACAGGGCTAGAGGTAAGTTAAGGTCCTGCCCACACATAAGGGGAAGAGATTGTACAAGGATATAACTCCCTTGGAATCATCTCAAAATTCTGTGTAACAGTACCTGTGAATCGATGCCTCTGGCCCAAATAAAGATTACAGTTCTCTCTGAAGACACAATAGTGATGGCAATAAGATTCCAGTATTTGGACATTTCCACAGTGTATTTCTCCATTCTCCCTCACCCTCTTCTGCCTAGAAGCCTAGTGCTCTTCTCATACATTTGACCAACTGCTACTCATCCTTCATATTTTAGCTGTAGTTTTTCCTCCTTTTCAGAACTATTCCCAAACTTGCTACTTATTCTTATTCTTTCCTGCTCTTCCAATTTGTTTCTTGTATGTTCCAAGTAGCTTATGTACAACCATATTATGAGAACACTCTCACCTTTGAAGTTTGCAGTTTTTGCTTATCTAATTTATAAGAACTGATTCTCTGTCTCCAAGCTGAACAGTCTATCTATCCATCCCCTTTGCTGTTCTACTCATTGAAACTGCAGTTTCTTTCAAGAGTCAAAGGCATCCAGGAACACTTGTGTGGTTGAAACTTGAGTAGGGTTCTGACACTCTCTATACATCTCAGCATCGAGTTTCTATTGCCAAATATAAGTACATAAGGGCTTTTCACTCTTCACTTTCCTACCGTCAACATCACCATTTTCATTATCGGACTCCAAAGTTCAAAGGAACCCTTAATCTCTAGCATGCTACAGTGTAATGGATATGTAAGATTATTTAATCCTGCCGCTCTTTCTGAGTTTGTAATTTATTCCTACAATAATCCTACTAATGGATGAGTCTCTTTGAGATTAAACACATCCAGTTATAGCATAACTAATAAAAGTCATTCCTGTATCAAATGATGCAAGATAAACAAAGAACTCCTGTGTTGAGGAATTAATGTGTCAGTATCATTCATTCACTTCAACTTAATTAGTCTCCAGAAAGACGTGGACACATCTATAATTCTAGTCATAATAATTTTGTAATATCAGTCTTTCAGATGTATATCTGTATACAACCTTCTTAAGCTTCTTACAGTTTTAAGTGTTAAGAAGACATCCACAATACCCTGGATATTCTTTGTATTTTCTCCCTTCTCCTTCACTGTGGTTTAGGTCTCATAGCTTGTACCTTTATGAAGTCAACGATGTTTACCTGTTCCTTTTCATTATCTATACCAACTCTCAAATGTAAGCTCATTTAAAGTCATTTGCATATCTACCTCAATCCTTCTATCTCTTCTCTTTCAATTCATTTGTTTTACCATTAGCATTTTTTCGTAAACCAGACTTTTTTGTAGCATTCTGTGTGCATGCAAGTGTGTATATTTCTTGATGAGTGCATGAGTGCTATTTAATATGGAAAAAATGGGTAAACCCCAAAGTCATGAAATAAAAATTCTTGCAAACAAACCCTTGAGTAAAATGATTTAAGAACACAAATAATGGGCAACAAGGAACCACTTTTTCATGAATGATACTCAAGCTGTGAAACATCCTGCATATTATGAACACTGACCAATGAGAATGGACTATATGTAGCTGAGTTTTAGCCCTCCAAACCTCCTAAGAAGTCATATAAATATAAAATATAAGTCAGTAGCATGTCTGTATTACTCAGTTTCACATTATTATTACAAAATACCCAAGATAATTAACTCATAAACAGAAAAGGCTTATTTTGGATCTTAGCTTTGGAGATCCCAGTCCGTGATGGACTAATCCATTGCTTTGGGCTCTCAGAAGACTTTACACTGTGCAGAGGCATGTGGTAGAGGAATGTTATTTACATCATGAACCATGAAGCAAAGAAAGAGGAAAATACTAGGATCCCATGATTCCATTCAGGGCTACAGTAGCTCCAGTGACCTAAGCACCTGTCCACTAAAATCCACTTCCCAAAGGTCCCAACATCTCCCAGTAGTGCCCCCTGGAGAGAACCAACCCCTCATCATGTGGACCTTGGGAGGATCTTTATCCAAACAATATCAACTTCTGTAGCAAAAACTAAAAAAAAAAAAAAAAAAATTCAATACCAATGGAACTTGTTTCTTTGGAAATAGTAGTAATACAGGAAAGCAGAAAAAATAGTAGATTTGCTCTGGTACTATGACTAAAACGCAGTCTCCTGCACTAAGAAACATCCTAGACTCACTTGAATCCCTACAATAGAAAACAAAACATTCAAAAAGGCAATCCTTTCAAGCTGGGTGTCTCTC
Organism: Chinchilla lanigera; assembly: GCF_000276665.1. Classification (NCBI taxonomy): domain Eukaryota; kingdom Metazoa; phylum Chordata; class Mammalia; order Rodentia; family Chinchillidae; genus Chinchilla; species Chinchilla lanigera. The sequence goes on from NW_004955407.1 coordinate 30,466,800, forward strand.
ATCGCTAGAATCTGATGAGATTAAGAGGCTGCAATAGAACGGCCCTAAAATCATCATTTTTGAAGAAAGGGTGCACAGCAGTTATGTTCCGCAGCAAGAATAGCTGAGGGCTGATAGACGCAGCAGCCATAGCCAGATCTATATCCACAGCCACAGCCAGATCGAGTGCCAGAGCCAGAGCCAGAGCCAGAGCCAGAGCCATAACCAGCACTACAGCATGAGTTTCTGTAGTTGTTGCAACACATGGTATTTAGACATGGGATAACTGGTTCAGCAGAGAAGCAGGTGGAGAATTTGAAACATGACCATCTCCTCCTCCCCTGAGATCTTTATGTTGTACTAGAAACAGGTGGAGCACACAACATAGTCCATGACCTCATTACCACAGCAATTTTCATTTTTAAAAGATTGTCCTTCTAAGGACAACAACATTTCAAGCAGCTATCTCCAGGGTTAGACCACAGGCAGTCGTGAGAATTATAAGAAAATGGTTATAACCTCAACACTGAACACTTTGATGTCATGTGGAACATAATCAAACCTAATTTAGATTTTCACTGCAGGAGCCCTTAACCATCCTACACATCCAGGTACACACAAGTGGACAGTAGGAAATTTGGCAGCATCTCCTGTCTAAATATAAGCACAATATTCCTTGGAATTCTAGATAAGATGCAAACAAGAAGGGCATAAGGTGAGGCATTCTTGAGCTGCACCTCAAGAAAATGCTGGAGCTCATGCAGAATGGACACATGGTACATGGTACATGGAGCAAGAGACAGGTGAGTCCAAGGAGGTCTGAACGGATGTGAAACAGGTGTTTGACAAACATGCCAAAATGAAGCATCCATGATTTTATCAAATGTAGCACAATCTACTCCTTCTAAGATTCCCTGGAGCTTTTCAGTATGTTTTCTTTGAGCTATCTTCCTTGCTTATTTCACCATTTTTTTACATGCCAAAATCTTACTGACCTTCCAAAGCACACTTGAAGCCATATCTCCAATCGGAAAATGGGTGGACATTCACACTATGTGATAAGCGTCATCCTTTAATCTCCCAGAGCTCCCCATACCTAACTCTATTGTGATATTATATTGGCAAACTATTCTATCCCCTGAGACATTTGTAAGTTAGGCTCAAAAATTCTGACTTTATTTTCTGTGAACTTAACAAATGAGGCACTAAATGCTGAATGATAACCTATATTATTTCTTCCACTTGTAAAAGATATTTTAATTTAGAGGTTTATGTAAGAAAAATAACAATAATAGTTATTATTATTTATATTTTCCTTTATAATTTTGGTCATGCTTACATTTACTACTTAGGTTTTTGCAAAAAGAATGTAAAGTGGTAAATTGTGGGGAGGTATATTTTCCAGCTTTATGAAGGCATAACTGACAAAAGCGTGTAAGTTTAAGGTATATAGCATGATGATTTGGTATATATATATATATATATATATATATATATATATATAGTGAAATGGCTACAAAAATAAAGTTAGTAACCAATTGCCTCACTAGTTACCATTTTTCTTTTATACTGTTGTTGATTTTCCTTTTGTGATGAGAACAATACAACATAATGTTTTTACTAACATTCTAGTCATGCTAAACAATAAAGCTCCAGAACTTATTCATTTTGCATAAATGAAACTTTCTCCCCTTTGCCCAAACTCACCACACACTGTTTTCCTTACACCCTGCATGACCACCTTCCTACAATCTGTTTTTAAGAGTTTGATTATTTCAAATCCCAAGTATACAGAGTATTTGTCTTACTGTTTCAGGCTTATTTAATACACAACATAATGTCCTCTGAGTCAACCCATGTGGCCTCAAATGGCTGCAGTGCCTTCTTTTAGATAAATTATATTCCATTTTATGTGTATGCCACATTTTCTTCACCATTCATATGCCAACAGACATTAAGTATTTCTGTATCTAGACTGTGGTGAATAAAGTAGTTTTGCCCTGTATTTATGATTGCCTCACTCTTTTTTTTTTTCCACTAACTGATGTTCAACAATGGTTCCATTCTTCCAAATTTCCATGCAGGAGCCATTTTTGCACAATAACAAATTACCTGCTTTCTCCCCAAGGTAGTCTTAGAATGATAATATTCACTTACATGGTTCTGCTGATTGTTTTTCTAGATAGTGACACATAGCAATTCAATTGTACATGCACTTTTGACAACCTATAGTATTCACATACTATTCTAGGATGCCAAATATTGAGTGAAAGTATGTACTCAGAAATTATTCAGGGAGAGTAAACTATCAGTCTCTCTTCTTCACCAAATATTTCATAAAATTTAGAATATTTTAATTCTTTTGATTTCTTCACACATTCACTGTTCAATTTACATCAGCCAATAATTACTGTTATACCCCCCCAATAAAACCTACAATTTTTTATCAAAAGACACTTTTGCCAAATCTAATGGAAACTTCTCTGGCAATTAATACAATTTGATGGTAAAGTAAAAAGTAAGCCCCAATCATCAGGAAATAATCAAGTCTGCTAAAACACACTAATTTCTTACTAAACTTATATGGCAGGTATGTCAATATATTGGCATGACAATGTATATGAGAACTTTAGCTTTGAAATGTATGCCTGATACATGTTCAAACATCTGATGTGGGAATGCATGTATGCAGTTGATATGAGAAAATTGAGATTATGATTGAAATACTGGAATTATCAAAATATCATTATTAAGCATACTGTATAAGGGTAAGGCAAGTGCAATTCTCAACTAAATATGTCAAAAATGATTGAATATCAGCAATTTCATAATAGAAGTTGAATAATAAACATAATAAAAATGTACTAGATTCTCACAGTGCTCGAGCTTTGCATGTTTTAGTTAATGTAATCAGTGAGCGTCAGCTAGCTCTCTTTTATCATTTTAACTTTGAGTATGTTGAGAGTCAGCAGAGTTGAGGTGCATGTCCATGGTGACAGAGCAAACCACTGATGAAGCATATTTTATAGCACAATAATACAACTGTGCAACCTATACTCTTAATCATTATTAGTCAATGTTTACTAGAGTCAGATGGAGAAGAAGATGCTTGTCTGCACAGTGGAGACCCGAAGGATTCAGTTGGGGGCTTGGAGCCCCTAGAAATGTCCTCCGTAAGTCCAGTATCAGGATGCCAAAGGATCTGCACCAGAAAGGCCCAAGGACCAATGCCAGAAGCTGGAGAGTCTGCAATGGCAGGCTGCAAGGCCATGCTGGAAGCTGATGATGAAGGAGTCAACACCCAAGGCAAACGAGAAGACTAGAGCTCCCAGGGAAGTGTGTTTCTGAAAGCCGGAAAACCAAGATGAGGACCAGAGCCCTTCCCGAGGGAACAATGGCCAAGCCAGCAAAGACTGTAAGTCAGCCAAAGAGAATAGCCGAAGCTTCTCCAAGGAAAATGATCATAAAATCCTGCCATCCTGTTTTCCTTTTGTGCTGTTCCCCAGAACTACACTAAACCAGTTCAGTTCGGCTTTGCCTCTCAAATGGAGCATTAAGTAACCAACTGTTATGGTTTGTGTCTGGATGTCCCCCTCCAAGCCTCATGTGGTAATGTGGGGGCAGGCTTTTCAGGAGCAGCTGAATCTAGAGTTTGTGATTGATTTGTGGTCTAAGGCTGGGATTAAGGGTGTAAGTGCTACACCTGCTGTAGGGTAGTAGCCTGCATACAATATAAGGAACAGAAAGTGCTTGCTGTCCCTTCCTCTCTTGTTGCTTTTGCTGTCTTCCACTGCCATGAATGCTTGCCCCTCTGCCATGTGCCCCCTGCCTTAGAATCAGCTGTTAATATATTTTCCTTCTTTTATTCTTAAAATAAATTTTTAGAAAAGGACTGAAACCACCTCAAACTGTGAGCTAAGTAAACTTCTCCTCCTTTTACCTTGGGTGGCAAGTATTTTGTCTCAGCAATGAGAAAAGTAACTAAGACACCACCGCATATTCTCTATATAGTTTTGATTTTACAAGTGTGATCATTTGGATTACCTTGAGAAAATGATGTCTAGAAGAATAGAAATATAAAGATGTTTCACGTGCAGTAGAATTGGAATGTAAATTTATAATGCCTTCTCAAAATTTCTGACTGGAGAGTGATGCAATAACATATCTTCAGTGATTTCTGTGGTTTTTTTTTCTCTTTTTTTCCTATTACACTATCATTAGTACCCATTGGTTGATAAAACTTGTGAAAAATACAAAGTTCTTCTTAATGATTAAGAGAATAAGGGCAGTTATATATCATTAATTGGTTATTAATCTTTTCTAGGTTTGGGAGCTGCGGTGCCTGACTTGCCAATTTCCATGGTATAAACACTCCTCAGGTGACTGTTTTCAAGTTACCAGTAGTTTAGCGGTAAAGATCAGGCTCAGGAGGTTTCAGATGGAAACAAGGGCTCCATTGGCAATTGGACTAGAGGCCATGTGTGTGATACTCTAGTAAAAACAAATAAACACACAAAACAAAAACAGGCATATAAAGAATTAAAAAAAAATTAGGCCCCCCAAATTCAAAGACCCAATCCAAAAATGGGCATCGGAGATGAATACACACTTCCCTAGTGAAGAGATACTAATGGTGAATAAATACATGAAAAAATGTTCAACATCATTAGACATTCGAGAAATGCAAATTAAAACAACACTGAGATTCCATCTCACCCCAGAAAGAATGGCTATCATCAAGAAATCAATCAATAACAAATGCTGGAGAGGCTGTGGGGAGAAAGGAACCCTACTCCACTGCTGGTGGGAGTGTGGACTGGTGAAACCACTGTGGAAATCAATTTGGAGATTCCTCACAAAACTAGGATTGGAAGTCCCATTTAACCCAGCTATTCCTCTTCTGGGTATTTTCCCAGAAGAATTAAAGACATCATACCACAGTGATATATGTGCACCCACGTTTATAGCAGCACAATTTGTAATAACTAAATCTTGGAAGCAACACAGATGCCCATCCACTGAGGAATGGATAAAAAAGTTGTGGTACTTTATATAATGGAGTATTACTCAGCTATTGAAAAAGATAAACTCAAGGCTTTTGTAGATAAATAGATGCAACCAGAGACCATACTCATAAGTGAAATAAATTGGACCCACATGTGTAAACATATTGTCTCCTTGGTGTAGGAACCTGAAAGACTAGGTAAAACTCAAAACATACAATAGATGATAGGAAAGGGAAAGAAATTGCTCAAAGGAAGGAACTACTGGGATTAAGGAAAGAAGGAAAAAGAAAGAAGGAAGGTAAAACATAAATATATATATGAATAGCTGTGATGACTCTATAAAAAAATCTGGTGTGATGAATAGCTGTGATGTCTGATGAACAGTTAATGCTCACAATTTTTAATGTTCTGATCAATTGTGCATACTTGTGTCTGGTGGTCTGAGCAACTGATTTGAAGGTAACAATATGCAATGGAATTACAATGGTGAACTACTATGATCTTGTCTAGTGAAACACTGTATTATCTCTAATGTTTCACTGAAGAAATATTTTCTTATTCTCTTTAATGGTTTGAGCAGTCTTTCATTCTTACATCTGATAATCTGAGCAATGTAGGTGAGAATAGCAATATGCAATGTAACAACCACTATTGATTTGTATTAATTTGTCTTGAGACCCTGTATCCCTTTGAATATTCTTGCTTTGACTTGTCTATGTTCGTGATACAGGGATGTTGCTACTGTTCTACTTTGTTTGTTTCTCATGTACTACTATCTTTAAAATAAAATTTAAAAAATAGAGTAATTCAAAAACAAAAACCGGGTCTACATCTTGCCCAGATCCTGAGACTGTGAGAAACTGAGATTACAGGTGATGGACCACCTGATCTGATAGAGAAAATTTCAAGAAAATCCAACATTCAGGTTGTGGCAGGGGTGTTTATTTTTAGCCAGACTTATAGTGAGAATTAGAGGCAAAAGAACAGAAAAAAATTTAAAAATTTAAATTTTAACCCCAAAAGAACCATGTTTAAAGTTGGAATAAAGGAGATATGAATGCTAACAAGATTAATGGTATTAAAAAGAGACCAAAGGGACAAGAATAAAAATAGCTCAATCACATCAGCAAGACCCATCCATAGAAGGCTTAAGGATGAAAAATTGTAAACTGTTCATTTGACAGCAATCTCCCTGCAACCTCTGTGCAAGAAAGGCCTCCTAAAAAATTTTCTGCTCAGGATTAACTCTCTATGTTCAACTACACAGGAACTCAGAGCCCAGAGCAGCCATGTTTCAAGGGGGTGAAGCTACTGACCCTACTGACAGCAGATCATAGCATTGTGCTCATGATACTGGCTTTATTGTCATATAAAATGGAAGAGTTGTGGGATCCAGGAGGCTTTCATCAGACTTCAGATGAAGATCCCAGAGGCTGGGCAAAGAGTGCATAAAACTATGAGAATAAAGCTGAAGGTACTCTAGAGACCCCAGGAAGTCAAAGAGAGTAGAAACAAACAAGAAAGACTGTAGAGAAGGCGTTACCCAAGTCCTTTGGAACTCACATCACTGTCATGGGCCCTGGATACCAGACATGGAGCTATAGGGCTTCATGTTTGCCCTGCTGGGTTTAGGTCATGCTGTGGTATGATTCTTTTCTGTTTCCCTGCTCCTCTCTTTTAGAAATGAAATGGTCACTCTTTTCAATTGTGTCTTAGTATTATGTAATTTTGGGGTTTTGTTTGTTTTTTGTTTTGTAATTTTTATGGAGGTTAACAGCTAAGTGTTTGTCTTGAGTCTCAGAACAGAGTTTGAGTTGGAATTTTGGAAAATGCTAAAAGTGTTGAGACTTTGGCAAAGGAGTTGCTGCCTTTGATATTGTATGTGGGATAGTTGCATTATGTTAGCCGGGATCATGAACCTGTTGTTATCTAGTTGAACAATAAGTGTGGTGAAGGAGATGTGTTTGAGTGTAACATGGGGTTGGATGTGGCAGTTAGGATGAAGTGTCAACTTGCTTGGCTCTCAGGTCTTCCTGGAGATTGGTGGAGCCCAGTTCTGAGTACATCTGGGTAAGTGTCTTGGTTACTTTTCTCTCGTTGCTGAGACAAAATACCTGACACCCAGAATTAAGGAAGGGAAGGTTTACCGAGCTCATCATTTGTGGAGTTTTCAGTCCATACTTGGCTTGCTCCAAGGCAGAGCGGCACATGGCACAGGGGAAACATTCATGGTAGTGGAAGACAACAAAGGCAACAAGAGCAAAAGGGAGGAGCCTCTTTCTCTCCCTTACATATGCAAACTGTCCACCCAAGGGCACATGTAGCACTCAAACCCATAATTCCAATATTGGATCATGGATCAATCATAACTTCTAAAAATCTGCCCCATGAGTGTATGAGGCTTTGGGGGAACATCCAGACACAAACCATAACAGTGAGTCACAGAGGTATGATGTTGGAGTCTATGTCTACTTTTGGGCCCCTTCTTTAGCAAGGTTTCCCTGCTCTCTTTCCCAGCTACCAAGAACTAAACAGCTTTTCCCCTCCACACTGTTCTGTTCATGTGCTGAAGAGCTACATCTGGCTAATAGCCAACATATTCATTTCCTTAACCCCTACAAGACAAATTTTACACATATACATGAGCATTCTCTGATTTTATGATCCCTATATCACTAACATTATCATTTTTCCTTCACATAAGCTGAAAGACTCAGACTTCTCTTTGACTAAGAGAATCACAACATTTCAGATTCTGATGATATATTGAGGGGTGGTTTATGAAGATCCTTTCTTGGATATATAAATTAACTTACACATGCCTAATAATGATACCCTTCCTTTATAAAAATGCCTTCAGTGACAAGGAAAACAATGACATAGTAAGGTGGATTTCAAAGAGCTGTAATTATTAGAATTCCCTTTCATTGTTACAATATGACTTCAGAATTACATAGAGAACAGTCAGTTCTCAGGTCTCATTTGTAAATGTACCAGATTTTTTAAACACCCTTTTTTGAAGAAACTCTGAGTCATAATTAGTTGGGCAAATTTGATCCTGGACAAAGTTTCACTCCAGGGCTGACTGACTGCAAAACCACCTTCCTTGGAGTTATTCCTTTGTGCAATATTCAAGTTCTAGGAACCTCAGACAGTCAGACTTTGTGTAGTAATCCTTTCATAGGGATGAGACAATGAGGCATTTATTATTGCTGGATGACACACAATTTCTACTAAATGTAAAAGGCTTTTTAGCTATAGAAATTAAATGATAGAGTTATGGGTGGTGACATGAGGAACACTAAAGTCACAATCCAAAAAGTAGAACTCTTCAAAATTCCACCAGAAACCTCAACAAGAGTCTTCAATCCAATCAGTGTATCTACCCTTATCCCAAGAGAACCCCAGTGCAGGCACTGCCTTGGACCTTATTCCTTTCCAACAAAAAAGGTGGAACCACCAAGTCACACTCGCACTTAATGAACTTCTCTTTCCCGATTGCACCTGCTACTGAACTTTCTTGTCTTCCTTGACTGCTGCTATCTATTTCATTATGACTTCAAATGTTACAGTTTCAAAATACCTTTTGAACAAGCTCTCTAGTACATCAAAGCTTACTCCCTTTCCTGTTTAGCTGGTTCATTTTCTCCATGCAATCACCAGCCTCAATTTATTATAATTTTGTTTTTATGGTCTCCTATTAGAATGTCAACACTCAGAGTAGAAAATACGCCTAGAATTTTTCTATAGGTTTTCTGTGTTTAAAATGGTACCTATTCAAAAGTACTCCAAAATATTGCTCTGTTGAGTGAATCAAATCACATGGCTCAAACTCTATATAGACTTTCAAGTATAACTGCCTCTCCAAAAATGAAAATTGTGTGATATTTTTTGTGGACTTTTCCTTTCCTTAAGTTCTACGCCTCAGCCCTAACAGTCAAGACCAACTCTAATTCCTCAAAAACCATGGAAACATTTGCTTCCATTCCATTACTCCTTTCAGTGTCCAGACTACGTCTCCTTTTCCTAGGACTTCTCTCAGAATCACCTAAATAGGTATTATTCTCGCTCTCGCTTCCTTCCACCTTTGTTCTAGATAGAGTATTTCCAAAATGCCATTCTGATATACTTTGCAATTTGCCCTTGAATGTATGAGGACCTGAACCTGTGGTATATGAAAATCAGGTAAGCAAAACATTATTGGTGGTGTAAAAGAAGAAGTAATATGAGTATTATGTCAATAGTGCTGCACCATTTTCAAGAGAGGCCAAAATACTTCAACAAGAACAATGCATAAGCAAATGAACAAAGACATTTTAGAAAGAAAGCATGATTTCTACTAGAAATAAGAGCCTTTTCTAACTATAAATGTTACAATCATCAACACAGTTAAAGGAGAATCAGAGAATGGAGGCAATAGCTGACATTTGCAAAACAGTGCAGTGACACCACAAAGCCTAGGAACACAAAGATGCCATCCTGAGATAGAAACCTTGAGGTAACAATCCTTGTAGAATCATTATCTGTACAGTGTCATTTCAGAAGCAAATAATCCTCTGATAGTGATGTTTTAGCAGCAAGACGAATAACAGCTTCTGTAGCAAAATGGCCTCCAGCCACAGTAGTCAGAACCATAGCAAGGGCCATATCCACAGCCATCTCCAGTTCTATAAACACAGCCATAACAGGAGCCATATCCACAGCCAGAGCCAGAGCCATTGCCACAGGAGTTGTCGTAATACTTGTAACACATACTGTCAAGAGGAGGTCATGCAATAGGTTGTTAGAGATTGATTCTGAAGTACAGATAGATGCTTTCTACTTCCCTGGGACCTTTATATACTGTCAGTAATTGCCAGAGTATACCATTAATTCCCTGACTCAGCCAACAAATACTTAAACAACTATTATGTGTCAGTCACTGTTGACCACCAATAGTTTGCTTAAAATGAACTCATTATTTTGGAAATTGGTCTTATTTAAAGAATATCATTTTAATTTGCTGCACTAAAAATGCTCAACAGAATCATAGTCCCAAGTGTAAAATTGATATATAATTTTTAAATGTCTTCTCACCTAATATATATCTTATGTAATAAGATTTTGGGAGAATATAAGAAAAGTTTGACTTTCTGTTGTTTCCTGAAATGTGTATCTCTTTGCTCACGGGAAAGGAAATTTCCTTACTGACGTCCATTACAGTTGTACTAATTTACATTTTCAACAACAGTAAAGAAGTTCCTTTCTCACTGCAGCCAGCATTTGTTATTTTTTAATTTCTTGAGGACTGTCACTCTTTCTGGTGTAAAATAGAATCTTAACATTGATTGAATTTGCAGTTCTCTAATGACCAGGGATGTTGAACATTTTTTTTCAAATATTCGTTGATCATTTGTATTTCTCCCTCTGAGAAGTGTCTGTTTGTTTCATTGGCCCATTTCTTTTATTAGGGTCTTTTATTTTAGGTAGTCTGATATTTTTTTTTTTGAGTCCTTTGTATTCTGTTAGTTCTCTGAGGAACAACTGGCCAATGTTTCCCCATTCTGTAGGTTGCCTTGAAGAGCTTTTTAAAACATATTGTAATTATCTTTTACAAATGTAAAACAAAACTAGCCTTATTCGAACCAGAAACGAGGATATGTGTGTAATCTGGCTGTAGCATCTGTCATACCGTTAATCATTTGGCTGGTCTGTCTGGCTGGGCAGGTGTTCCCTTCCTTCATCACTGCTCTATGTGTGTCCTTCTCGAAGCTATGTTGATGAAGACAACCATCCCCAGATAAAGGAGATAGAGGAGTAATATACCCTGGGTCAAGTGTATACAAGTCGCAGCACTCGCATGCTAGACCTTCCAAACAGGCTCTCAAATCAGAAACTAACTCCTGTTGTCCAATGCAGATTTTATCAGAATTTCATATAACATACCGGTACATTGCTGGAATTTAAACTATCTCTTCCTTCTCCTTTCACTATGGTTCTTTACCAATGTAATTCACTGTGGTTCTTTACACAGTTAATTGCTAAAGCAAGTGGATGATTTTAGTTTGTGACAGCAAAAGTATACACTCAACTTGGAAGAGTTCCAAGCCATTATTTAGCATAAGATTTCATTTTCTCCCATATATATGGGAAATATTTCACTGTACTCCAAGTTTCAGAAGTTACCAATTTATCAGAAGTTCTCAAACCTCCACAAGATCATCACTGTGATTTTGAAGTATAATCTTATAGTGTTCTTCTTAATAATCTTATAGCATATGCCTTTTCACCATATGAAAGAAGAAAATAAGTGTCATTTATTCTGATATTATGATTTTTCTTGTTACTCTCAAATCTCAGCTAAAAACAAAACCCTACTTGTATGTCACAATTCAGATCTAGAGTGACCACTTGCAGGAAACCTTTCATCAAGCTACTGCCTGAATTAGGTGCCCTCCTCTTTAATGTGTAGACCAAGGTCCTAGACTTGTCCAGCTTTGTTCAAACTATGTCTTGTTCATTAAGGAAAATAATCATATTCTTGAGGAAAGAGATGCTCCCTTTCACATTAAAAAGTATAGTCCTGGTTCACATTTTACATGAGAAACTTAAAATAAAAATGGTAGCAAGTTCAGTTGATGCCATCATGAAATTCTTACTGAAGCTCAAAACATTGTCAAGATTCATAAAGTAGTGTGTGTGTTTGGTTGATTAACTTTGGTCCTTGCATTTCCACTATCTTCTAAAAATATATGTTTTCATTCTACAGTTTCTCTAACTAATTTTTAAACTTTATCTTTATATCCCCAACTGAAACAAGGTTATTCTGCAAGTAAGTAGTTATAATTAGTGCTTGATTTATATGTTATGTTCAAAAATATAATAATGTCTAATTTTTAAAAAACTTTTTATAGTAAAAGACACCTTTCCATTAAAAGCACTATTGTGGCTGCCTCAGTGTGCTGAGTGGATTCAAAATGTTCACCTGTTATGAAAATTTTGAATTTAACAAAGGGCTGCAAGTCTCACAGGACAAGATCTGATGAATAAGGTGGACAAGGATACACTGTACTGTTTTTATGAGCCTGAATTTTCATTGTATGGCACTCAGCAGGAGCATTCATGGTATTTTTAATCACACCCCATAAAAAGATTCACAAAAGGGGACTCCTAGAGCTGCTTCTGAAAATAGCAAGAAAGATGGGGTAAACATGTTGGAAGTGAAGAGGGATGTCTTGAGTGAGATTAATGGCAACCTTTTACTGTAATTTTTTTATTGAAATACACAGTCTATGCTTTTTGTATGTGCCTTATATATGTTATGATCTATTATCTACACTAGGTAATTGCATGAACATTGCAATTTAGAACTCCACTGACCTGATACAGAATTACTTCTGGTGTACTAAGAGAAACTTGGGTAAACAAAGAATTGATGGAAAAATATACTTTAGGTGAGATTTAACTGGGAATTCCAATCACTAACGGCCTCTAATGTTTATCCACACCCAAAATACAAATAAGAACTGGAGCTTAACGTCACTTTGAAGGATTCCCTAGACTTCTGTCAAGATAAATGATCCTTGAACTGATCCAGTGAGAAGCTCTCTTATAACAACTACCTCAAGTGCTTCATGTTTTAGAAAAGATGCAACACTTAGCGGACACAAGGTGCCATGGAGGACACGGACCATGCTTTTCCCATGTAACCCCTTCTCTCCTCGCTTCTTCTGTGCCAGACACATCTGCCCATAACTCTGTTCAGTAAGGTCCTGTTGGAATGACACATTCCACCCACTGCTTTGTTCTGCACTTACGCTATGCTGGGAAAAGTTCTACTGAAACTCTTGAACTTCCATTTACGAGAATATTTGTAAACTCAAAGGATGACTGTTTCTCCAGGTGAGTTTAAAAAGGAAGACAAGATCCTTCCTTCCTGCAATATGTGGCCCATCCGAGGAAAAGCATCTGGGCTCCCAGCATCCAGGTACAATCAATGCCATTTCCCAGCATTCCATGCTCCTGTACCTCTAAAATCTACTCCTAGAGTTCTAACACCACATTTAATCTAAATAATTAAGTCAAAAATGCATTTACCTGCATCCTCTCTCCTGAGCAAAATATATACAACTGTTACTCAACTAACTACAAAGAATCTACAATTTTTCAACACTGAGTTTTTCCCTCATCCCTGTATATAGTTTTTAGGTCTGGGGATATAGCTCAGTGGCACAAGCACCTGCCTAGAAAGTGCAAGGTCCTGAGTTAGATTCTCAGTACCAACCCTCCCTCAGAAAAAAAATCACCTATATGTACTTTTTAAATTATATACTCACATAATTTTGGCAGTTTTGCTTTCTAAGCATCCCTGGAACAACCTGTCTGAATTCCATAGATGCTAAGTGAGCTCATGCCATAAGAAGGGTGTTGTCTTGGAAGCTAGACATTTACAAAGATAGATGGTTCTTGTATTGAGATCATATATCTGTACAAAAAAGTAGCTCTCCCAACAGAAGGAAATATGACAGTTCTCTTAGGACCACTCTATCTTTTTACTGCCTTTACTTTGAGGCATACAGCATCCTGTCTGTATCAGTGATTCTCAGCCACAGATGATTTTTCCATCTTGAAGACAGCTAGTAATACCTGGAGACATTTTCCATTGTCACAACTTGCAATTGGAGGGGACTATTGGGCCTCCAGCGATAGCAAACAGGGCTATTGTAATCTTACAAGTCACGTAACAACTCCCAACAGCAAAGAATCGTCTATAGTGTCAACGGTTCTGAGATCTAGAAACTCTTATTTATAGCTTTGCATTTATAAATACATACATCTATAGATGTCAAATTAAAACATACTTTTGTTTCCCACTCTACGTCCAGTATCATACCTTTCTCTCAGCAAACGTGCAGTAAAATAAAAAGTAAAAGTGGATTTCTATGGTTTCACATTTGCTTATTTTTGCTGATCCTACTTGCCTAGATCTGATTTAAAACTTCATTTTCAGAATCAGCCAGACTCCAAACTTTCAATTAGTTTTTACCATAATAGACACAAAATCCAAGTTGGAAGACAATATAAACCCAGGAAGATCATTTCTTGTACCATATTTAAATGAATTTAGATGACAAAGGAATATATGGTGATCCACTACTTTATTGAATGCCTTCACCATGGATTTTCACAAAGCTGTCAATTTCATTTCATGGTAACATTCAGTGTGAGACATTTTTCCTTCTGTTGAGAAATCTTCCTACTGTTTTTTCCCCAGTATTGGTCCCTGATCTTATCTGATCACTCTTCTTTGATTCATTCCTAAAAATAAACATGAAGAAAATAAATCCTTGTCACAATTTTTCCTTTCAGTTTCTTTCCTTTAATGTCATCCTTGAAATGCAAAACTACAAATTCTATTTCACAAATTCCCCAGAATGGATACTCTGCTTTTCACTACCAGTGCTTGCTGCCAGAGCACAATACTCCCAAATTATTGAAAAACTCTTTCATGTAGATTGCATTACTTATAAAACCTTTCTATTCAGATTTTGTATACTAGTCCATAAAACCAGATTGTCTTTATTCTGTGTTTGCCTGAACAATAGGATCCGAATATTCCTCACATATAATTTGTACTTAGCTAATATTTTTCAATAAAATAGATGATCCAATCCAGGTGCATATTTTAATGTTGGATTGCTACATATAAATAAGTTATGGGATGTTTGGACAAAGCTTAAACTCTTAGAACACCAGCTTTTCTTTGTGAAATGTGATCTGACTCTTCTTACACCACTATCATCATCATTTTTCATATATTTCATGCCTATGCAGTGCTTTGGGGGTAAGAATAATATTCTGTGAGTGTTATTCCCTTGATTCCATTTTTCTTGCACCACAATTTTAAATTCTCATCTATTATAATTTTTCAAACATCTATACTTATTTTACTAAAATGCTGATTTTGCCAAAATTTAACATAATAACTTGTAGTTTAAGGGAGGTTGTTCTTTAGTATACATATTCTAATTTAAAAATTTTATGAAAAGAAGAAAAGCTTTCAATACTAGTAGTCCTTGTGTACCTTAACTGATCCATGTCGTATAATAATGTTTTACTAAAAATACAAGGTCAATCATATGTCATTAGGCATTGCATCATGCTTATTTTTAAATTTAGCAAATAAAGAATGACTTTTTATTTATAAAATACATCACTTGGGACATGTTTAGGGAAAAGATAGTCTGATCTTTTTTTTTGAAATTTCAGAAAAGTGCAAAGACCAGTCCATAGTGAAAAAAATTTCATTTTTAGGACTATGAGCATTTTGGTAGCTTTCTTAATTCTAAGGTATCTTATTATAAGACATTCTAGTGGAAACCAGGCTAGATTAATACCTAATACCATTTTCATCAAAGCCAAAGATTCATTAAATGGTAAATTTTTTAGTATATATATGAAATGTGTTCTAGAGAGTCCCATAATTTGGGATACGTGAATTTTGCCTTTATCGCGTGGTGTGTTCTTTTTCTAGCTTCCAATCTGAAAACTCTCCCAGCCTAAACTCATATTAAACAATTAAAAATTTCCCTAAAGGTAACCCGATGTACTATAGCTTGTAAAACATCTTTATGCATATTTTATTGCACATTCTCACATCCGGTAAAGTAAATAAGGTAGGAACTTATTAAACAAGTATTTGAAGGAAGGAGCTGAAACTCAGAGATTTTGGTGATAACCATTTTTTTCTGGAGTAGGATGAAATCTCAGGGTTATGTTCATTTGTGCCACTTCTTTTTAATTGGTTTAAAACTCAATACAAACCTAAGTGCTCCTTTGCCTAAAGGAGCTCCTTTGCCTAAAGATTCATAAAGATATGAATCTTCTAGATTCATATCTGTTCCTCTTCCAGTCTATTCTACAAGATATTACTGATTTCACTTTTAACAAGCACCTTTGGAATTCTGTGCATGTGCATTCATGAGTATACTTTTTTGTTACTGGAGATGCCAGTCATTACTAAACAAGACTGATGACAAAGGTATAATAAATTCAAAAGTGAATTTATGGGAGAACAGATTGACCTCACTGCACAGCATACATGCCACAGTATTGAAAGAACCATGAGATGTGAGGATTAAGTTCCAGAAAACATTTCAAATGTGGTTTCATTTCTCCAGTAATATCAAAGCCCTACCATTATAAAAACAGAAAAGATTTAAATAGAGGCATAGCAATTAGTATCTGCTTCTTATTAAAAGATGTGTTCTTGTTATTTCATCAGCAAATGATCGTGTAGGACATATTTTCTAACAGAAAGAAGAATCCCATTATCTATAGTAAATGGATGGTACCAATGACAAACACAGTCAGCAGTAAAGCCGTGGTCACAACCATTAGTTTGACCCAGAGCAAAGGTAGCAGCCACAGGCAGAGCTGTATCCTCACCCTCCTTAGAATCTCCAAAGAAGTAGCAACTTATTGCGTTGGGAGGCAAAAGCATCAAAGGCTGTCAGGGAGAGATTCTGCAGCTCTGGATTCTGCCCAGAGTCTCGGGATTACAACATGCAATCAGGGAGGGGTGGGATGTTCAGAGTCAGCCTGCTCAGGCATAGAGCAATTTGCTTCAAATGAGCTTGTTTTACTAGGCACTTTCATTGCGTTAGGAAGTCTCTTTTTAATTTGCTATCACCCAGAGTTTATCTCTAGGTAATGATAGCCCTGGAATAAAGCTGGCTTCTTTTACATCATCCCTATCCTACTAAAAGAAATATCTCTCGTGTGACTCATGATTCTACATAAATAAAACATGTACTTGGTTTTCTAATTAAATTCTATGGCCTCAAATTGTATGTGTGCGCACACATATATGTAAATATATTTAAATACCTGTTAGGCAAGACTAATATTCTCTCATTTTGTAGAAAGCAACACTAATATTTAATTTTTTAAAAAGTGACCTGGCCAGAAACACACAGCTGAATAATGAGAGGTCTGACTTAGTCATCAAACTCCAAATTCCATATTGTTTATGTCTGATCCCAAAAACGGTTTTGTTTTGTTTTGTTTTTGGTGTCCGAAATCGGACTCAAGACCTTGTGCTTGCCAGGCAGGTGCTTATACCATTGAGCTATATCCTCAGCCCCTTCTGATTCCAAAATGAAGGGCAGAATCCAATTAGCCAACTTTTACTAAAACACTGAAATGCCAATATTAACATTTCATAAGCCGGGCATGTTGGTGCATGTCTGTAATCCCAGCACTGGGAAGGCTGAGGCAGGAGGATCATTGTGAGTTTGAGACCAGCATGAGCTAAAAAGTGACTGGATGGCCAGCCTAAACTGCATAGGGAGACCCTGTCTCAAAAAAAAAGCACCAAAAAAAAATTTCATAAATGCTAATATTCACGGCTTGATTTTTATGCTAACAGATCATTTCATACATTTCATTTTGACCTCCATACGTTTGCATAAGCCAAATGCAACTGGTGATTTTCAGTTCTGCCTTGTGTGAATTCCAAGTTTTCCTTTGTGTAAAGAGATTCTCACTTGCCCCCTCCACTCTGGTTGCACCAGATATTTTCCCTGGAGGTCAGAATTGCCTCTTCCTAGGAGAAGAGTCGGGTAAAGACAAGATTAATAGCAGATGAATACGATTTTTATAAGTGTTTAAATTCTGGGTCTCAGCCTGCACAGATGTATATTAACTTCAATCATGATCATATAAAATTAAGCCATAAAGTGAAAGCCATCCTGAGGCTTAGACTTCCACCAACAATGTCAGTCTTCATTGCTCCCTCCTAAAAGTCCTCCAATACACACAACTCTTTGAAAATTCCATAAATTCTTTCCCACAGCAAATTCTTCACTACCGTCTCATCAGATATGTTTAGAATGGTATTTACCGGCACAAATTTAATTTGATTCTTTGCTAAGTAGTCACTGAACAGATCAATTTCTCTACCACGTATTGAGAGCACACCAAATAGAGGTACAACCAGGGCTAGGCAGACGGGTGTGCACAGGGTCTATTATGGTTAAATGAAGAGTAACCCCCAGAGACCTCATGTGCTGATAAGCAGAGCTTTCAGAAAGTGATTAAATCTGGGGGTGATATAGTAACTGGCTAGTAAGAATGTAGTGGCTGATTGATTGTGTCAACTTGAGAAGGTCAGAAGCTAAACTAAATCAGCTCAGCAATTCTATAGACCCTAGGGTGTAGAAGACCCACCCTCCACTGCTCATCACCTGGATGGTATAAAGGAGAAATGAGGAAGGACAGCTCTACTTGTGTCCTTTGGAGGAGCTCCTATCTTCACCTTCAGCTTGGATGTTATCTTCCGGCTTCCAGGACAGATTCTTCAGCCCTTGGTCCTAGACTCTTCAGCTTTCCAGTGTAGACCCTTCAGTCTTCCGATACAGACTTGCATGGGACAGTGCAGTGGACGTAAGACCTTAGGCTCAATCCTTCAGTATCCAGTGTGCAGATCCCTCTGCATGCTTCCTCATCCGACTCTGTGGCTGACCACCATAAGACAATCTTGTCATTTCTTATACATTTACATATCTTGTGTCTGTTTCTCTAGTAAAACCCTGACTGATACATGACGTGGGTTCTGGTTGGAAGAGTTGGTCACTGAGGGTGTGACGTAGAAGGGTGTGTCTCTCCCGGGCTCACTCCATCGCTTTCTACTTCCTGGTTATCATAGGATGAGCCACTTTCCTCAGCCCTGGCACTGTCACCATGCTCTTCCTGCCTTGGACCCAGCTAAGAATGGACTGAAAACATGAGACATGAACAAACCTCTCCTCCTTTAATTTGTGGATGTCCTATATTGTGCCTCAGCGATGTGAAAGTGACCATCAAGCAAGAGACTTTATGCTTGGTCCCTACAGCTCTCTAGTTGCATTAAAATCCTCAGTGGTTTCATCCTTAAATGAGTGGTTTGGAAGTGAGGTCTGCTGGGACATGGACTGAAATTTTGGGGTGTCATCTCACATACTATCCCATACCCCACACCTCCCCACCTCACAAGAATGTGTGCTGCGTTTCCCACACTCTGACCCAGTGGCCGCCGTTTGCCCGCACACACTCACACATCCATGAGCTCGGGCCCTGGGAATAAGAAGGATGGAGACAGACCGCTTGTGAGGATCTAGACTCACCCCACACCCAAGAGCACACTTAACAAAAGCACCAGGGCATATCATGAGAAAGAACAGAGCAAAGGACACAAGAATGTTTCCTGCTTTCTAAACAAGGGGACTTTTCAGTTTTCACTGGACTCTAGCAATGATGCAGCTGACCCTGGGAAAACAAGCAAAGATTGGGAGAACTTAAATGTCAAAAACATGCATTGGCCTTCAAGATTCCATTAACATTTAGAAGTTGAACCTTGACTTTGTATCCCCATCTTCTACTCACTGGACCTCAATGTGTGATCTTGTTTTCTCCCTCCATTATATCAAAATGTGAATTTTCAGAACTCTAGAACTTCCAATTATACCCTAAATACAAAGCACCTAAAAGTCCAAAACATATTTTGTGAATGTTTGATAAATGACAATTAATAGCTCAGAATCTAAAATAAAATCTGGTCTGTAGAACTTTTATCTTTCCTCCACACATCAATACATACACACACACACACACACACACACACACACACACACACACACAGATACACACTTATATTTTATCAGCTCCTACTTTGTGATTCTATTCAATTCTAGGTGATATTCCTTTACAATCTGAGTGAGTTTCTGAAAATAAAAAATACTATTTTCTCTCTCTCCCTTTACTACAGAAATTTGTACACAATCATTTTATTTTCCTGTTTCTGTATCCACCTTTATAGTACTTCTCAAGACTGCATTTTAAATCCCTTCTTTGGTTACAGAATCACTAGAGATGTGAACAGGAAAAAACTTGAGTGGACAGTTAGCCCTGTACCTCTCCTGGAGGCTAAATCGTAGCTACAGCCCACTCAGGAATTGGTGACCCCATTCGTGCTCCAATATCTTGGAGACAAGGCAGCCCCTATTGCCTGTCTGCTTTTCAGACAGAACTAATTATTGTACTACAGAAATTTCTTAAATTGGGATGTCTGATCCATTGAGGATTTCATTTATTCGTTCAGATGGTGACCTCAAGTCACACAGCAAATAAAGCACAGTTCTAATAGTCATCAAATCTACAACACCACAGACAATGTTTCTCACCCAAACTTCCATCATTTTAAACACCATAAACATCAGCTTCATGTTGTTTCTAGTAAATACAATCAACCATCCTTCCATTTGCAAATGTTAATGTGCGGATCATTTAATACTGACTTCTTCTATTTCTCATATCTTGCCTTTTCATTATTTTCATCTTAATGGACCTAATTATGATTGGTTTTGCACGCAGGTCACTGTGACTACTTCACAAAAATGTGTGTTATGTTCTCTGAAGTACAGAATATCATTATCATTGCTGCTCTTTCATGGCATGTAAGCCAAGCAGAATACAAAGAGAAGGAGGAATCACTCCAGGAAATTTATTGCTTTTTTTGTATGGTGAAAGAAATACCAAAGATCAACAATACTCATGCTTAATGTACTGTATATTTAAAAAACTAAGAGAAAGGAGTTTTAAAGTGTTCCATAAAGAACTCCTCAGTGTTTGATAGGATAGACATGTTTGACCTCATTTAAACACCACACAATGGACATGTGTATCAAAACCTCACATGACTGTAGTAAAATGTACAATTTTTATGTATTGTGTCAGCTAAAAATAAATTCAAATTTTTAAAAATCAGTACTTGTGCTAAAGACAAACTCTAAAATTTTCAGCCATTTGTTTAAATTCTTCAGTATTTGTGATTAGCTATGACAACTTTTTATCCATTAAATAAAGCACCTTCTAAGAAAAGGCAATAAATGGTTCCTTAGTTCAAGAAGGCAACGTTGTAGACTATTATTTTATTTTTAGCATAGAATGTAAAAATCCCAGAAGCATAACCAGGAAAATGGTGTAAGACAGAACTAAATTATGCTGCATATTAAAACAGATGTAAAGGGAGAAAATTTGGAGAAAAGAGACAAAGAATGGTAGGAAATGGGGATGGAGGGTTTTGTAAAGTTGTCACTGTACTATAACACACAGGCGCATGCAAACATGAAATTCTCTCTGCTGAGGGAATTCTCACAATATAAGCACAACTGAATATACACCATCTAGAGCAGGAAATTTTTCAGAAACCCTGTCTTTCCTCCACCCAATTACTGTCCCAATTCTCTTTGGTCCCTCTCCCAAAAAAACACAACCAAATATGTAATCAATGTTAATCATTTTCCAAAACTATTTTGCCAACATAAATCCCTGACAGTAAATGGAAGCATAATTTATCCACGTGTTTAATAATCTTTATTATTGTCTGTCTTTACACTTTTGTCATTGTAGTGGATATGTGATGATATATTATAATTCCAATTTGTGTATAACTGTGATGGTTGAAGGTAAAAGCCATTTAAATGTTTTGCTGGGTATTTAAATATCCTCTTTGGTTAACTGCCCAGGTTTTTTTATTTATTTTCTACTGAGCTACCTTTTTGCTGGATAAACTTATAACTCTAATTAAACAAAGTTGTTAATTCTAATAAAGTCTCATATGGTAATGCTTCTGTGACATTTTGCATTCATTATGTCTCAGTCTTTGTCTGCCCTCAAGATCCTAAAGTTATTCTCATTTTTGTCCAAAACCTCTTCAGAGTTTCCCTTTACATTTAAATACAATTAACGCAACAGACTTTCATGTGTGATGTAAAGAAGGAAAACACTTCTTGAAAATTATAGATACTTACTGACCAACACCATTTTTTAAAAAATCATTCTAAATACATAAAGAATAATTATTTTCCTAAAACAGAGAATTATATACACATGTAAAACCCTACATTTCATCGCAATTTTCTTCTATTTCTCTATTTTCCTACGACTGAGCCAAGTTTTTGCTGCTTTAATTACCATACATTTTTAGGTCTTGCTATCTCCCAAAGATATACCTCTTCCAGGTTTTCCCTTTTCGTTCAAAATTGCTTTGGATACTGAATTTTTAAGTTCTCTTGCAGTACTGTTGTATATTTCACAATATCCTTAAAGAAGAGAAATTTTTTTCTTCCAGGTTCTGGTCATATTTTCTCTCTGATTATATACAAAGGAGCATGATATCTGGATAAGAGAAGTGATATTCTTCCACCAGAAAGAGTTCATATTGGTGCAGATAATCCTGTGAATGTGACCAGATTAAGAGACTCGTGGAGAGGTGGCTGGAGCATGGGAGGGCTAAGTTCATGGTAGATTAATCCACTGGTGTTCACAGCTGGACATGCTGGTAGATTAGGACACAGTTGAAGGAGCCCAGTAACGGGGGGCATGCCTTTGGAAGGTATGTCTTTGGCTGGCGCTCTTTCTCTGCATTCTGCTTCTCAGGACCCAGCTTTGCTCCATTACGCCCTTCCACCACAGTGCACCTATGTTAGAGCCAGACAGTTGGAGACAGATGCTTCTGGGAATATAAGCCACATTGAAACTGTCCTTGTTTAAGTAATGTTCATCAGATATTTTGTCCCAGCTCCTGGAAAGCCAACAAATACAATAACATGGACTCAGAAAATACAGAGGTTACATTTTCCTTTGAAAAATAATCCAGGTTCAATTTTCAATTGGTTAGAGAACTACTGGCCACTAGGTCTCCAGTTATAGGAACAACTGCTTAATTCTAAAGTGTGTTCTACCATATTGTCTCACTAGTGTAAAAGCCTGAAAGAGTGAATAAAAATTAGGAGGTACGACAGATAATAGGAAATGAAAGGAAACTGCTCAAAAGGAAAGAACTAGGATGAGGGAAAAGAGAAAAGAAAGAAGAGGAAAATTATGTATATGTGTATACACGGTATAGCTAACATGGTTGTACTACTGACTTCTAGTGCTTTATTAAAAGGAACAGTTAATGTTTAATTGTTTGATCAGTCTTACCTGCCTACATGCGTTTACCTGAGTAACCAATTTGAAGATATCAATATGTAATACAACAACCAGAAGCCAAAGGAATAACACTTTCTGAAATAAAATGAACCAGAGTCAGAGCCACAGCAGAGTACATAGCGATATCCAGATCTGAATCCACAATCATAATTACAGCCGTCTCTTGAACCACTTCCATAGCTCAGCCCTGCGTACTCCTTGCCGCCACAACTGGGAATATGTTCATAACCTCACCCTCCACAGGAGAGTCCACGGTAGTCCTAGTCCATCGATTCAGAATTGGAGTGCTGTGGCAGGAAGTTTCTAACGTCCAAGTGTCACTCACAGCCCTGGAAATTATATATCACTGTACAATGTACATAGTATAGAGTGGGGCTTCCAACTTCTGATTTTGCTTCTTATCTCCAAAGCAATTTTCATAAAGTGAGACTATTATTTTGGTGACTCCAAATTTGTTGTACAGTTGCTAAAATATAAGCAGCTGCCGAAGAAGCACACCAAGCAAACCACCAACCTTGAAAAAAATCCACATCACCCAAGTGATGCTATTAAAACATAAATTCAACAACCTTAACTTGAAGTTACATATTCTTCTCTCAGTTAACTCTTCTCCATAATACTTCCAGGAATTTTAAAATTGAATTCAGCATTCCCTGCATTGTCCTTCAACTGCCTAACACACACTCCTGGCAGAGTCAGATCGGACAAGAGCAACAATTCATCATTCAAGGAGACATCGCCTCCTCCAGGAGACCCTCCCTGATTTCCACTGTCTGATTCATTCCCCCTTCTCTGAAGCTGCAGCCCTCTACTGTCTCCATCATGGCCCTTGCCATATTGCACTACAATTTTCCTTTTGCTTCTCCACCTTCCTGGCTGACTTTCTTTTGCTTACCAGCAATGCCTTATGTTTTATTTATTCATCCCTATAACCTAAGCTAGTGTCCGATTTAAAGGAGTTACATGAGCAAATAATGGTTTTCCACATGAGTGAATGAATGGAGGTTAAGCTACATACAACATAACAGCTCCTTAGCATCCGAGCTGGAGTCAGTTCTTTTGAATACAAGGTCCATAATTTTTCTGTAATTATCCCCCAGAAAAGGATAAATAAAATTATTCCCTACAGTATCTTTTTCCCTTGAAACTTATATTCACCACATCTGCTAAGTAACACTTCATACTCTTTCCTTTTATAAATTGAATCTATTTTTTAATTCCTTCTTTGACTGTTATAACTGCAGATGAAGTATGACAGCTTTTAAGTAGACAATCTTAATTTGCTTACATTTGCTGAAAAGCTTCCTTTAAGCTCAAAATGTTATTTTCCTGTAGCAATATCATTATTTTGTAAGGAAGGTACAAAGAGCTATGTAAATTTAAATGCATATGGAAAGAACAATAGTTTTTCCAGCAATTTAAAATTTTAATGTTGACTAATACTATGTCATAAATCTACAAACTCCATGTCAAAGATAAGCCTTTTATTCAAACCTCCCTCACTATGTTTAATTTTTGTGGATCCTCTGATTTTTTCTTCCCAGAATAATCCTCTGAAATGTACACCCTTCCAGACTCTAGCATTTATTATAAATGTATTTTTCCACTACCAGTGCAAAGCACTTTGCTTTTACAATAATTTGTGTTTACATTAATTTTCTTGCTTATTTTTCTGCAATCATTAGATGACTAGCAAGCATTTATTAAATTTTAAAAATACAGAATGAAATACATTGGATATTACTTTTTGGAAGAATATATCCCTCTTTTCAAGGTTTGAATTGATGTTTCAGGAATGCTACCTTGTTCTGTACACAACTAATTTGTAATCCAATTGCACTTCTATTTCCATGTTCACAGACTACTTCTTCATGACTGCTCTCCAACTCCTTTATCTACTGCAATTGCTTTGATCAAAAAACTAATAATGACTAGGTCCCAATTTCCAGTCTCATTTATTTTTCTGCCTTCCGGTGTACCTAGCTATGCTTTTATTATTTATTGTTTGCTTTGTTGAAAAAAATACATGTAATCATTAGTTTCCCAATAACAAGCTTCCCTAGTTCCAACTCGACTTCTCTAAAACATTTTTATTTTTATTGGCTCCTCATAATCTCTCTGCTTGTTCATTTAATTATTGTGGCTGCCTTAATTCTGGCTTCAGCACCTTTTACTCATTCTTCTCACACTGAGTTACTCCTCTTTTCTTTACTTTAACTACCTGTGGTTCCCAGCACATGAATCCAGCTTGCTAAACAGAAAATTTCTCATGAATGTCGCATCTCTGGTTTTTTTTCACCCATATTCCCTAAGACCTAAAGTAGTGTCTTGAATCTTGTTACATACAATAAATATTTCCTATATAGGGGCTGGGGATTTAGCTCAGTGGTACAGAGCCTGCCTGGCAAGTGCAAAGTTGTGAGTTCGATTCCCGGTACCGGAAAAAAACCAAATATATATATATAGAGAGAGAGAGATAGATTTCCTATATAGATGAGTGCATAGAAAACATCTTATTCTTTTTAAGTCATTTCTTCTCCCTATGCTACAACTCTCTGTGATTGGTACCACTCCAGGCACTCAAGCCACAAACCTGGGATCTAGGCTTCAGAATAGTATCTCTATCAACCACAACGTCATGACAATGTCATGATTTCACCTATCATGCACATTTGTGGAATGTACACCACCCCTTCAGCTCAGGATTTATTTATATGTCATCATCATTCTTTGATTATTGGTATAACCCATTGGGTTTTTCTAATACCAATCCATTCTACAAACAACTACTATATTTTTCTAAGCTACAGGTCTGATCGTGTGTCTTTGTTAACTCAATATTCCCTAGCATTGTAATAGTGAAATTAACATTCTAAACTCTAATCTGACATACTCTGTACATTCTTAGCTTTGCCAAACAACTCAGTACAATAATACAAATCCTGAGTTGCACAAGGTTGCTAGTAATATCGGTTGAATGTATAAGACAGGAAGACACTCAGATATTTCACACTCCCCTGGCTTTTCACATGTCACTTTCTCTTGCATAGAAGATCCCCACCAGGTGGCTGTCTGGCAGACCCTACCTCTACTTGTATGAAATCTTTTGGACTTCCCTTTAAACTAAACAGTGTCTTGCACAGTATTCTTTGATGGCTATGAGTATATGAGTAAATTAATCAGACAAATTAAGAAGAAAAATACTTTAATCTCTTGTTTTTATTGTAATATTCATTTTCAATCTTATATACAAAGATTTCTAGACAACTTTTATTAAAAACAGAATCCTAAGCGTAACTTTGTTACACTCTTCTTCGTGCTGATTTTTTATGTTTTCTTATAAAGTACATTCGAGTTCCATGGTTATTTTCTTGCTTCTTACATTCCCATTCTCTGTCCTCAGGCAGCAACTGGTACATATAGGATCTCATTACCAAATTGAATCAAATCAGGCAGGATTTATTCTTGCACTAATGTCCAGGGTAAATTAGACAAGAGAAAAACTGAACTCATAGAGGACCTGTATGAAGCTACTGCACAAAGAATTTCTGGCCTACAGTGATTAAAATGGTACTCCAAAGAATGGTAAGTAATAAACACAAATGGAAGATAGCAAGACCTTGACTTTAGCAGTGATGTTGATTTTAAATTTTTGGATCTTTGCAAATTCACAATTACAGTTAAGATGACTTATACTCCATTTGTGTATGTTCTCTGGGATGAAGAAAACGTTCCCACAAATCAGGATGAGAAAATGACCCAGTTTGCATTACTTGGCAATAACAGTAATTAAAATGATTAATGACACCACTGATATTCCTCTCCTCTGGGTATTCCACACCCAAGAGATGCTCATAAAAACAGTGATGTAGTTATTAACATCACACCTTTGGCCAACGTTTCAGACACCACAATGCCTTATTATAAACACAGATTGCAGTTGCCTCACGACTTGTTTTGTCTTCCTAGCATAACAGCAAGTTCAGTAATGATTACCATGTATAAATGTCAGCCAGTCTAACTAAGTCTCCCTTTTAAGAATGACCATACCACTTATAAATAAGATAATTTCATTCTCAGTAGCGTAGCTCACCAGCAAACTGTAATTGGCTAAATGTCTGGGAGAACATAAATTTCAATGGTAACTGGTCATTATTTCTTTAATTATAGGAGAATCCGGAAGAAGCCAGTATTAGGTGATCCTACCTCTTCAGAGCATTAGCCTGAAGAAAGCTTGTGTCTTGGCCTGAATTGTGTTGATACTGATGTTAGAAAAGCAAACAAGTTTCTTTCAGAAATACCTGGTGTTTCAGAAATAACACCAACCCTCCAAACTTATGATGACATAGCAATAGTGAGACGTTTTGTGAGTCAGGATATATTTTGTGCTATTACACACTTTTTCTGGCCCGTTCATGGAAAGAGAAGAGGTACAACATATGATTTTAAAAGGAAGATAACCATCTCAAATAAGAAAGAGCTGTGCCTCTACAGACTATTTGAAGCACTGTAAACGTACCTGAGCATTGAAATCCATAAAAATACCCACGAATCCTAGACTTTAAAACAAGCAGCAAGAAGATTTATGACGGTTCGGTCTGAACTGTTTATGACATGTGGTGAACTTGTTCAGTTTTTTACTTAACATCCGGTTATTACAGGCTCACAGCTGATGTAACTGTTGCAAGTTTCAACGGTAACACGAAAGTCAGGTGATGACCAGTTCCAGTAATTACAATGACCAGGTGTTTTTAAATCAAATAGCAATTGTTAAAATGATAGGTACAGTGTGAAAAATGACCAAAATTGAAAGTATATTACCTTTAATACTTTCAATAGAAGTGGAAAAATTCATTCAAAACCATTTTTTTCCTGTAAGACCTAGAGTTCAGGGAGAGAAAAAAAAATGCAAGATTACAACTTCGTGCATTTTATAGAGTACATTTTGGTTCTTTCTAAATTTCCATGTCGAGAGAACCAAGGGAACTCACTTAGAAGGACATTTGATTCAATAGAGAAATCTTGTAGTACACTTCCCCTCAACTTATTTGTTTATCTTCTTCCCCATGTTGATGGGTTAGCACTTCTGTCTCTGCAGATTACCATTTATCTGGTGTAGACCGAATAGCAGAATCAGTTTTCTCTCCTGGAAAAAAAAAGTGATATATGAGGTGTAATGCTTTTAGTTTCCCTCCTCAGCATTAATCTGGAGTTCTTAAATTGCCAATAAAATCAGGGAGTGCTTAATCAGATGTAATGGCCTGGCACTCAATTGATTGCATTAATCAATGGCCTGAGGGGTTTGTCAGCAATGAAGTGTCATGGCTCCTCTCTCTCATCATATCATCTGACTGATTTCTTTTGGAACCGTGACAAATACTTAAAAACTAGAAATTTTAGCAAGTGTAGGAACTAGGGTATAAGAAGTAAACATTCCAACACTGGAAACAGCTAGATAACTATTTTTTTTCTTTTAGACTTAAGACATATTATGATGTGAAGACAAAAATCTCCGTAGTTTTCTAGATAAAATGATGAAAAACTCAGACCTTTCTGTGAGTTGGATTATATGGGGTACAAAGAGGTATGCATTCTTTAATTCATTTCAGTTTATCTTATAATTAGTTAAGAATCTGTATCGTGATATTTATTACCTGAAGTAATAATTCAGCATTTTGAGAACTTAAGCAGGGAGATCAATGTTTTGCTAGTGACCTAGAGAAGAAAATACCAACACTGACTAGTATGAAAAGGAATTCAGCTATCAAACTAAATTAATTCCCCTAAAGGAGAAATGAGACAAGAGGAAAGAAAAGATCCAACACGTTGTTAATTACTTATATCTTATTGTTTGTGTATAGAGTACAAAAGTCAACAGGAATTAAAACCATTGCATTGTGTCCTACTGCCATTATTTATTATATTTTCTATAATATGGAAAGTAACTTAACTTGCTAGCCATATATTTTTTCTAATATTTTATTTTGCTGTTTGGATCCCCACATTATTCATAGTTAAAGAAATCCAACTATCCAAAATCTATTTTGTTTCCATTTTTGATCATGTTTATTCCTTTCTTCCTTAAAAATAAATACACAGAACACCTCACACATATATGCATGTGCCTTGCTTTCTGCATGTGCTTTTTAAGTAAAAAAGCAACTTGGCTTTCTGAAGTATGAAAATGTTAAATAACCAAATTGTGTCCTGCGAAGTTGTAAATCTGCATTTGCTTTGTATGTTTTGTGAATATTAGATTTTGCAAAAATAAAAGTCAGTGAGAGCTACTGTAACAAAATTTGTGTTCCTTAAAATCCTGGGAAATATAATAGTGTATTAATAGTGCAGTAGTGTATTACTGGTGTGATTTAAGTGTGTTTTCTTCCTTATCTCCTACAAATGAATCTTAAGAACTACATGAGAGCATGATCTTCTGTAGGACAAAGCCAGAGCCCTCATACACACCTGAATGTAGACAATAGAGGATGAGCTATGCCAAGAACCAAGAACAATGTGAAGCATCTTGACCTCATATATAGGAAAAACTAACTCTTGTGAAATAGAAATGTTCATTATCAACTGTGAACCTATTAAAAGCCTTATGCTAAGTGAAAAATACAGGCCAGTTCACCAAATGTCACAGATAGTATAGAGAGAACCATCCCACATCCTCTTATCTGTATTAAAATCTAGCCCATTGTGACTCTTTTTCTTGTATTTCAATGCTCAGTTATACACCCACCATTTCATATCCTACAAAGCCACAGGGTCTTCTTGCACTGCTATTTCATTCCTTTCTGGGACTAACTAATGTTCCATTGTATGGATATACCACATTATTTATTTACCCTTTCATCATCAGGCAGACATTTGCTTCTTTCCATTTGTTGGCTAATATGAATAATACTGCTTTATACAACCATGTACAAATTTTTGGGTAACCATATATTTTCATTTTTTTGGATGTATGCTTAAGAGCTAAGTTACTGCGTTGTATGTTAACACTACGTTTAACCTTTTGAGAAACTGCCAGATTGTTTTAAAATCATCCCCCATAATGTATAAGGGTTTCTATTTCTCCACATCCTCAACACTTGTTAGGATATAACCTTTTGGATACAGTCATCCAGTGCATTTGAGGTGTGGAATTTTGATTTGCGTTTCTCTGATAGATAATTGATGTGGACTATTTTTCCAAATGTTTATTGTCATATTTATATCTTATTGGGAGAAATACCTATTTAGTTCCTGGGTCTATATTGAAATTGGATTCTTTTTCATTTATTGCTAAAGTGGAAGAGTTCCTTATATCTTCCAGATAGTCTTTTATAAGATGTACAAATTGAATTTCCTCCCTTTCTATAAGCTGTCCTGATTAGTCCATTGAAACCAAAAGCTTCTAATTTAACAGTGTTCCATTTATTTCTTTTTCCTTATGTCACTTTTGTATTTTTTTTCTCCAAACCAAGAAAGCTTTGCACAAAACCACAGGAAGCTAATTATGTCATGAAATTGGTGACTTGGTTGCATCTGCCACCAAATCTGCACAGTTCACTGGTGAAGAAAGTTATCAGAACGTGTATCAAAACTTATGCTCTCAAAGCAAATTATTTTTTTCTCTTTGTAATATCTCATCTGCCTAATATCTGCCTTATCTGTTAATAATATTTTAATAATTTATCCATCCCTCATAATTTTTATACGCTTCTACTTGTCAAAGTACAAAATCTGGCAAAGAGGGCTTCACACTTTGCAATATGTTTTTGAAATTTCTGCCCTTTGTTCTTCATCCCTTTCTATGGCCAAGCATTGCTCAGCTTTTGGTGATAGACACAAATACAGCCCTACTCAAATAATGAAGTGACACAGATTGCAAATAGAATAAAGTTTTAAGTAAATTTTATTGTGTACATTTAAAGTACAGAAGTATCTCATGATGTTATGAGGTACATAGACAGGGGGAAAATGCTACTATAATAAAGCAAATCCATCATCATTCCACAGTTACTCATTTCTTACATTTGTTACAAGAGCAACTAGAATTCTATCTTTTATCAGGAATCCCAAGTATTGCACCATTTTGATACCTGTACTTTCATCCTGCATGCTGTATCTCTAGATTACATACCTGACACTCTGCATCCAGTGACCTGAATCTCCCAATTTCCTCCCATCTCTCCTACACCACATAAAAATAGTTTTGTTCTCTAGCTCTGCATATTTGATTTGGGTTTTTTATTGTTTTGTTTTGCTTTGTTTTCTTAAATCCTGCATATAAGTGAGATCATACACTATTTTTTTTCTGGATCTAGCTTATTTAATTCAGCATAGTATCCTCTAGGCTTCTCCATTCTGTGGCACAGGGGAGAGGTCATTACTAAGACACAGTAGCAACAGTGTAACTACAGGCAAAGACATATGGCTGCCCTTTACTCCCCAGGGGTCAGTTTGGAAAATAAATCAATCTGCTATTACCAATAACACAAAAGCTGACCTGGCTAGGTTTGAATCCCAACTTTGTCATTTTCCATTTCAGAAATTTGAGTAAGTAAACCTCTGCACTCAGTTCCCTTGCTTTCTATTGAGAATACTGGTAGTAAGTAAATGCTAAAGGTTAAATGAGTTAAGATGTGAAAAGAACTGAGAACAATGTCTGGAAATGACAATTATTATCATTAGATAGAAGTTATGGTTATTGCACATGTTAAAAACAATTACAGAGACAGAGAGGACAACATGCTCTCTTGGCCTATATCATTTCAGAAGTAAAATAAATATGAACTAGAAAGCAAACTAAAACAATATTATTTGCTTATACACAGCATTGACAGAGAATGCTAATAAGAGCTATTGGGACTGTGAATTATTTAGAAGGAAATAGTTATTAGCATTGGTACATATAACCTGAGGCAAAATGTATGCTATTGTTCCACTAAAATGTTAGCACTTGGATTTGAATATAAGATTTACTTTAGCAATCATTGCATATAAATAGGATGCGTATTAGAAATCCTGGAGATGAGACAGATACAAATGTTAGTTTTAATATAAAATAACTTTTAATTAAATGCTTTATATATTATTTTAGCTTTAAAATTTTATTTTAAAATGCCAAATGATACTTCTCCCCAGAAAAAGCATTGTGGAAAATGAGAAGTACAATGCATCTACTTTTCAGAATTTTGTTTTCTAACATGGGTTAATATGGTATCCATTGATTCCAAAATATGATGTATGGGAATTTAAAATGTATTATTTTGGGATTCATGTACATAATATGTTTTGAAAAGGTTTATCCCATTCTATTAGCAGTTACATAATTTTCCTTTCTGTAAGTAATGCAAAAATAAGCTATCATTAGGCCATGCATTTGAATAATTATTTCTAAAAGCTATGATGGATGTGAACTTATTAATTCATATTTTGTGCTGAGAAAAGCTAACATGCAGATTAAAGTTTTTTAACCTGCAATGAAAGCCAAGCTATGGTCATGAAGTGTATTGCAGTCACGTTCCCCCAATAAGAAACGCATTCATGACCTCCTACATCACTGAGAGAGCCCCTGACCAGAATCACTGATGGGATACATGTCTTTTACATCCATACTACTCCAAAATACTGTCCAGCAGACAACTGACTTCCAGCAAAGGTACTGAAAAGTAAAAAATAGATCATAATGATTGAGTTGAACAATTCCAAAGACTCCTAAATTAATTTGCAGGTAGAGAATGAATAACAAGCATAAAAAGAGACTTTTTATTCCCAAGTAGCATGCAGAAGGTTAAGAAAGATCTTTTCTCCCATAACAGCCATAAAAGCTTGGATAAAAGAAAATCATACTTCTTCATGAAATAACAAGTACAGTAGGTGCAAAGAAGTCTTATTGAATTGAAGCCAAAATGAAATGGGTTTTAGAAGACCAGGAAGCCATGAAAGCTTACATTTCTAAAGTCAGATCTCCACTTTGTGTGTAGACAGGCCAGATATAAAGAGAGAATTTAAGGATGATCCCTATGTACTTCAAAGGTGAAAGAGACGCCAGCCCCCTGATTTCACCCAGCCCCATAAAGCACCTGTGTTCTGATTTCTAACAGAGAACCTGCTGCTGAAGCCAACTACACACCTCAGAATGGTAAGCCACTGAGAAGCAAAACAGGTTCCAGTGCAAGCATCCCACTCATGAGAATCACCATCTCTTTTATTCAGGGCCAGTCCTGGCCCTTTTAATCTACTTCTGACATCACTGTGATACTTTGCTGTGCAGAGGTAACTGACAACATATAAAAAGTAATAGCAACTGGGTAGAGCATTACAGTTCCCGAAATGAAAGGAGATTTGCCAGCGTAGAGACTCAACTTCCATGTTCTCATCTGCTGTAAGTGGCATGTTGGAACACAGCACACTGTGATCTTAAACACAACTTAATACTCAGCACCTGAAGCCAAAGCAGGTTCATAATGTATGTGATTCAAACACACAAATAATAACAGCTTTTTACATGTTATAGTGTTTTTCAGTTTACCAAGTATTTTCATGTATATAATCTAGTACAATAATATAAAATTATGTATTCTACTTCAGAGAAAATAAAAACAAGGCCTAGAGACATTAAAGTACTTCCAGACAGTTAATCAAATGGTAAACGGAAAGGGAACTGGCAGTAACTTTTCCTTGTTCTCATGTAGGACTCTTTCTACAGTCATACAGGACCATATTCTTATAAATAATATAGTAAAACTCACTATATTAGATAATCAGTGTTCTGGTTTTCATTACACCTGTATGACAAGAAGATGAATTAGGTGAACTAAAGTTTACACTCATGCAGTAAATATTAACTGAATGTTTTTGTGTGTCAAATCCTGGAAATGCAAAAGAGCCCCTACCTTGAAGATTCAGATATGTGATATACATGTAAGTAAGTTGTGTTGGTCAGCTTTCCATGGCTGTGACAAAATACCTGAGATAAGCAACTTGAAAAAAGAGAAGATATGTTTTGGCTCACCGTTATAAAGGTTTTAGTCCAGGTGTCTTTGGCCCCAGGGCTGTGGGACTGTGTAAGAAGAACATCATGGAAAGCGACCTGTGGTAGAACAATGCTGCTCTCTTCATGGTGGCTAGGAAGAAAGAAAAACTGAGATGGAAGAAGGGATTAGGGCCCCAACCATTCCTTTAAGAACTTGCTCTCAGGGACCCAACTGCTCCCAACAAGGCCCCTCCTCCTCATGCTTCTACCACCTGCAAACACAACCATGAGCTGAAGACTAGCCTTCAACACATGAGCCTCTCCAGGACACCTAGGATCCAGACCATAACAGATCCCAAAGTAATATAAGACAGAAAGAACAGAAATAGATGTTGCTTCAAGGTAGATGGTCCTGGAAAGCCCAAGAGAATGAGTAAACCACTGCGAGAGAAAGAATCAAGGAAACAATTACAGGAAGAAAGAAAAAGTATGTGAAGAGAAAACCTAGGGAGACTCAGGATGCAGGTAGGATGCAGCAAAAACAATGACAGGGAAGACCCATAATTCTGTCTTTGGGTCACCTCCCTTTCCGCCTCCTTCCTCTGCCTTAGTGAGATCATCTGGTCTCATGTCTTTAACATCTCTGCTGCAAACAAACCAGACTCATGACTCTGGCACAGGTCTCTCACTTCCTAAATTCATGTCCAGATGCATAAGTGTCATCTCCACAGGATCCGGTGAGACTCAGAAAGAGATAAAGTTCAGACTTGCCCTTTTGTTATTCACCCATGAGCTCATGTCTCCTGCAGTCTGTTTCACCTCACTTTAAAATTGTCCTCTCTGTCTTGTCACTCAGCCTAAGCCTTGGAATCTCTCTTAACACCTCTCTAATGCTTCATATCCAATGATTCAACAGAAACATACTTTCTACCTTGCAATACCATTGTTTCCATTGCCATCAGCAGCTGATTGCCTGTACCCTTCTAGATGATCTTCCTGCTTTCACTGTTGTCCATCCTTATTCTTCACAGGATCTAATCCATGCGTCAGCCAGAGATATTCTGTTAAAATGTCACAATGTGTCATTATTCTGCTTTAAACTCTGCAGTGAAGCCTCACTTTTGTAACAGCTGTCCTTGCTATTTGCTCTGCCACAAATATTTGACCTAGAATGCAAGTCCTATTCCATCCCTTTCAAGGTTTTCCTGAATGCTGTCTTCTTAAGCAGAACCTCACTTCGTATCTTGTTAAAATTTCACTTCTCCTCCCTGGTACTATTTTACTAATAGATTTCACTTTTCCCCACAGCCCTTCTCACCATCTGACATGATTTCTTTTACTTATTTATTATAAATCCCCAGTGGTGAAAGGCAGGTTCTACAAGTACAGTAATTTTTGTGCATGTACAGTAGTCATTGGCAGAGCATATTCTCAGTGTTTTCTTCTTTAATGAGTGAATAATAGAAAATTAGGATGTGTGACAAAGATTCACAAGGGATGAACCTTGAGGACAGATCCATTTTTACAAAATGATGCTAATTATATGTCCATAATTTCTGTTTTTCTGGAAAAAGATTCTCTGATTTTGGTGTGATTAGGGTTAGAGTTAGAATAGGGTTGGGGTTAGAATTTTATGGCTTAGGGTTTTACATTTAAGTCTTTAAGTTCCTTTCAGTTGATTTTGTATATGATGTTCAGTTAGGATCTCTTTAAGTCACTTTATTTTCCTATTGTATATATATTCTTAGCATCCTTTTTTAACACCGGCTGCCCATTGATGTGTTGGCTTATTTCTGTCCTATCTTTGTCTGTGAATAAAGTGCAATTGTTCTTAACCTGCTAATGCATCTATTCTTGAATTTTTCTAAAAATCTCTCCACTGCATTCTTGGGATTCCAAAGAGACATTTCTGCCATGGATGGTTGTCAAAATCAGTGGGTTTGCTTGGTTTGATTTGGGTGAGGGTTTGAGGTTGTGTGTGAGAGAGCTGGGGATGATTTGAGAGCTAGAATCGTTCTGGTATCCTCACAACCTATCTTTATTTGGGGAAAAAACTATTTCTTGATAAAATTTGTGTATCTGTTTTAAACTCATATATTCACCCCTAATATGTTTGTGTTAGATTTAAATTAGCTTAATGCCATAGTGTAAAGTCTACTCTAAAAATTATGAGGAAGATTGTTTTGGAGTTACAAACTATAAAGCTAAGTAATTGTCCACTGCCAATCCATGTTGATGAGAAGCAAGGTATCATTTTTCTGGCACTGACAAAGTGATGGACTGAAAAATACATATGACTACCAAGTAATTAAGCTTCTCTTTCTCTAACAGAAGGTAAGGAGAAAGCATTTGCTCTTCAACTCCTGATTTGAAGATTTCCTCTTTGCTATAGATGGATTTATATTGGACAGATCTCACCAGCTGAAACTAAGGTTGACACTTTCCAAATACTTCAGAGGTAGATTAAAATTGCCTGTTCTTATGTTTATATTAAATTTAATCCTAACATCTTTGCTGTGGGATGGTTTTCTTGGTTTGGGGTATGGTATTTTGGTTTTGTTTTGGTATGGGGAATTGAACTCAGGACCTTGCATTTGCCAGGCAGGCACTTGTGCCGCGGAGCTAAATCCCCAGCTCTTTTGCTGTTTTAAATATAATCTTTATTATTATTTTGGTGGGATAAGGCTAACAGGACAGGAGATAACCACCACAGAAAACATAGTCTGTTATACCACAGAGCCTAAGGGGAAAACCCATGCCACACCACAGAGAACTGAGGCATGCCACCGGAGAGGGATGGGGTCCTTCTCAAGGCAAAGGGAAATGAGGAACATGTAAGAAAGCGCCTTTATTGTGCTTCCTGTGTGAAATAGCAGGCAAGCAGATTAAGCAGGTTAAGGGTTTGTTAGTCTGAGTCACTTCAGTAGACTCTGGGGCTCGGTGTCCAGGGCGCCTGGCCCCGGAATGCTCTGAGCAGGCAGATAGTTCCCCATGTTGATAGAGCCAAATAAAGAAGTAGCTAGCAGGTGTGGGCTCTGGATTGGTTGCTTTACATTTGAAAGTCATACTCCTGGGTGATCTCTTTACCATCTCTAAGAATCTCTTAACAATGGCAGCTAGGATCAGCAAGGACTCAAAACTTAAAGCATTAGAATGAAGAAAATAAGAGACTTGGTTAATGGATTTGCCTTACTTAATGCTTAATTCAATCACTTGAGAGAACTTCTCTTGAAACACTGTATGACAATGGAGCAACTGTGCAGACTTTCAAGGTGAACTATGAACTTCTGTAACTCAGACCTCACCAATTGCAGCATTTCCTCTACCACAGGATGGCAAGCAAATATGACGAAAGAAATGCATCCTTGAATTTGATTGCTTTAGTACCTGATTAGCAACTAGATTAAATGTCTACAAGTAATCAGATTACTAATCTATTGGCATTATCTGTCAAGTACAGCATCAGTGGTTTTAAGCACCATTTATTATGTGATAAATGCTATTCCCTCTAGTGGGAAACATGTTATATAAGCATAACAGAAAAGTTCCAAAAGTCTCTTTATGTCATGTAGTTTGTCCTTGGCTGAAGGATAATGATTTAATTAGCTTACTACTTCTCTGATTATAGACAATAATTCTGTTATTCTATTGTGTGCTGTAATTATGTCCTGTACCAAAAACGGAAGGGTGAGAACAAAAAATCATAATGCACATAATTACCAAATCACACAGAGCTTTCATCTGTTTTTCTCCCCATTGTCCCTGGCAATGGTGATCACTTTCTTTACAGTGTCCTTTCTACAAATGCATTTTTCAACAAATTCACAGTGTTATTTGTTATAGGAGTTCCAGAGATTTCTTGGCAGGAGAATAAAGTAGAATCACAGTAGGTGTCATCAGTAATTCAACATTTTGAAGAGTTTTCATTGTTTCTGCATGTGTAAATGCTTAATGTACACAGTACATGAATCACATATTTAATAATACCATGAATCATTTGATAAACAGAAGAATGTAATTCAGAGGGGAAATTTTTTAAATTAAAATTTAAATGTTTTCTAAAAGACAATCTAGGCCTTGGCTTCTAGGTTAAAAAGTTACAGGGTGTTATGGTTGATACATTGTGTCAGCTTGGGGAGTCTAGAGGTTTAGCTAAGTGACTCAGCAGTTCTGCATCTTGGGGCAAAAAGGACATGCCCTTACCCTTCTGGGATGTTGTTCATTGTGTCAATTTGAGAAGTTTAAAAGGTTAACTATGTGACTCAGCAGAGGGCCAGGGTCCTTACTTTGTATTCATCCTGAGCCTGTGCAAGAGGGGGGCATAGCGATTATTCGAGTGTTACACGCCCCCTGTGGGGGGGACGGTAGCCTGCTTACAATATAAGGGAGGTAAAGAGGCTTGCTCTTGTCTGCCACTCCCCCCTTTGCTTTTGTTGCTTTGCTATCTTTGGCTGCTATAAATATTTGCCCTCTGCCATGTGCCACTCTGCCTCAGCTTCAGCCAAGTATAGACTAAAACCTCCACAAACTGTAAGCTAAATAAACCTTTCCTTCTTTAATTCTGGGTGTCAGGTATATTGTTTCAACAGCAACAAAAAATTCACCAAGACACAGGGTTACCTAGGGTGATACATTGGGAAATTTCCTGAGGCCATATTAAAAAAGAAGACTGCCTGACCCCAAACCAGACCCACTGAACTTGACATGATCTGTGGAAAAAACTTATACGATTTGAATGTACCACTGAAGTTGAGGCAATGATTTAGATAGCACACACCTTTAGTGTACTTGGATTATCAATGTATTTATCTATTTGTTCAAGTGCTCACTGGTTCTTAATAGTTTTGATCCAAAAATCAAGAGCTTTCTCCAATCACTAATTATGATTGTGGCATATTTTTCTTACAATCACAAATACTTCAATTAACAGTGTTTCAATATATAAAATGTAAGCAATTCATTTTATTTCTGAACTGTTTGCCTATATAATAAAGTCAATGTTCACACCATAACTATAAATCTCAACATGTCCTATTTTTATAGCTGAAATTGTCACACCATAGAAATTCTTACAAGAATAGGAATAATGATGAGATTAGAAGCAGCAACAATAAAGTCAGTGTGAACTTTAAGCTAGCATTGAATCCAAAGTAAATGCTAAATGGGTATTTTATATATGTAACTAAGGCATTCTCTTCCTTTTTTCTCTTAATTTTATTTTAAAGCAGAGTATCTGCTTATGTAAGAGTACAAGGCAGCATGTTTCCAAAGTATAATCCAGAGCATGCTTGTCTTGGTTAGTTTTCTTATTCCTGAGATAAAATATCCAACACCCTAAGTTAAAAGAGGAAGGATTTATTTGGCTCACAGTTTGTAGTGGTTTCAGTTCATGGTTGGCTGGCTCCAAGGCAGGGTGGCATATCACAGAGGGGATCAGAGAGGAGAAACTGTTCATGGCAGGCAGAAGTTAGGGAGGCAGCAAGGTAGTGAAGTAGTGAGGAAGCAATAAGCAGCAACAGCAGTCCTCCTTCTGTCCCTTGTATTCTATCCAGGCTATCTGCCCTGAGGGTGCATAGCATGCACACCCAGATTGGGGCACCCTTAAGCCTAGCATCACTCTGAATCAATCCCACATCACATCCTTAACCCCAGAATCACACACTCTAGGTTCAGCCACCTCTGAAAAGCCCCCGCCCTAACCACACGAGGCTGTAGAGGGACATCTAGACACAAGCTATAAAAGTGCTGTGTCTTTCACCAGCATGAATTCTGCCTCCTCAAGAAGTAATGTGCTCTCTCATTTCTATTAAGCTGTAAATTTAAACCTAATGATGATCCATCATTGAATAAAATCACCAACCTATGATTCTTCCCATAATATCTCACTTTCTGCCTCTCTATGATGCATTATTAATGAATTATCAATGTGGTCAAGAGCAGGGGTCACCGACCACTATGCATGGACTGGTACCAGTGTGTGGACAGTTAAGAACAGGCCCACACAACAGGAGGTGAATGGCAGGAAAGCCAGCGAAGTTTCATCTGTAGTTGTAGTCACTCCAATTGTTCACATTACTGCTTGACCTATGCATCCTGTCACATCAGTAGCAGTTTTAGATTCTCATAGAATTGCAAGCCCCACTGTGAAGTGCACATCAGAGGGAAGGAGTTTGCACACTTCTTTGAATCATCAAGACACTTCAACCCCAGTCCCACAACAGGAAACTTTGTCTTTCACTGAGCCAATCCCCAGTGCCAAAAAGACTAGGGACCACTGCCCTAGAGAATTAAAATTTTGCACAAATGTGTATCTATATATGTGTTCATTAAAAGATCTCAAATGCATAATTTCAAATTTAATGGGAAGACAGAGAATCTCATGTTCAATCTAATTTTGTTCCCTTGAATGGGGTCTAAGTTAAAAGTTAACAGAACTAGTTAATGATCATTTGGCATTTCTTGGCAAAGTCTTTTAGGATTTGTCATAGTCAGTTGAGACTACTATGACAAAATGCCATAGACTAGATAGGTTAGGAAGAGCAGAAATCTGTTTCTCCCATTTTACAGGCTGGAAGTCCAAGATCAGGATTCAAGCATTGTTGCTTGCTATTTAGGACCTTCCTCCAGTTTACACCCTGCTGTCTTATTGAGTACAGCTCATTTAAAGGTGAGAGGCTCAAAGAATTGTCTGACTCCCTTTTGTAAAGGAACTAATCCTATTCCCATGAGTAGTCCATTCTCATGACCTAATTAATTCCCAAAGGCCCCTCCTCCTAATATTATCACATTGGGGGTTAAAATTTGAATACATGAAAATTTTGTTAGGACAAACACTTAAGCAATTGCAGCTAGAATCCCAAGAAATAGACATAGTGAAAGACTGAATAATTAAGTAATGGTTTACTTTTTAAATTTTCCTTCCAATTGAATTGAATGATAATTTAATCAAGTTATCAATTGATAGATCATTTAACATAATTTTATTATGAGATAATTATTCATTTTTGCCTGATAACTCAGAAGGAGGTCAAGTAATCAAGCAGAATTACTATAACAAAACTTCCTCTATTTCTGTATCCTTAACTATGTAAACAAGGCCCTGAGTGTTTTTTATCTAAGGAACTAAATACAAATAAAAAAAGTTGAAATTTATCTCATTCTAGAAAAGAGTAAAATTATTCAGGAACATGTGAAATAACAAATTTTAAAGAACAAGTTTATTTAACCTTAAGGATATATTTATGAATTACTTATATTCTTAGTAACTATTTACCAAATTTAAAATATTCCTTTAATATTGTGATTAATATTGCACTAACATTGACCCTAAGGTTCAATCAAATGTGTAGCATTCTGTTATTTTATTTAACATTAAGACATTAGCATGTAGCCCATCAAATGCAAAATGCATGCAATTTTAAAACATGTACAGTGTTAAAATGTGTGTATCTAACTACCAATGAAATAGAGTAAGAATTATAATGATAACTGATATAAATTGAATTGTGTCCTCTAAAATTTATATATTGAAGTCCTTACCCTAGACCTCAGTGTGACTGTATTTGGAGATTAAAGCCTACAATGAAGTAATTAAATTTAAATGAGGTCATAAGATAAGGATAAGGTCCTGATTCATTGTGACTCACTAGGATTTATGTCCTTGTAGAAAGAAAGAAATAGTCTCTCTCTCTCCCTCCCTCCCTCTCTCTCTGTCTGTCTCCTCGCCTTTTCTCCTCTTTCTTTCATGAGAAG
Organism: Chinchilla lanigera; assembly: GCF_000276665.1. NCBI lineage: Eukaryota > Metazoa > Chordata > Mammalia > Rodentia > Chinchillidae > Chinchilla > Chinchilla lanigera. The sequence goes on from NW_004955407.1 coordinate 30,508,515, forward strand.
ACAGTAAGAAGGGTAGCTGTCTACAAGCCAAGAAAAGAAACCTCAGAATGAAACCCACCTTGCTGGCACCTTGACTTTGGACAGTCTGGTCTGCAGTCTTGTGAGAAATTAGTACTGGTTAAGGCAGCCTATGGCAACCAAAACCCGTAAAATGATGACGTAATCCAGAAGGACACTTTAAAGACATAGCCCTGTAGTGTTGGAAAATAAAATTTATAAATAAATACAATTGAATGAAAAACTAAATTTTGAAATCATAATTTTCTTTCTGTAAGTATTTTAAGGAGATACAGATAGATTTGTTAATATCATACTTAGGCTGTATTTTTAAATACATATATTTTATTGGTAAAATAGTCTGTGGGTAAAGAGAAATTACAAGATAAGTTCAAGGAAGAAGGAAAGCAGCAAAGTGAGCTAAATATTGATCTATTGTTTTAGGTAACATCTCACAGAAGTATGAGCTGGCATATAATTTTTGTAGGATTATAAGAAGCAGTGTACTGGCAAAGATCAGTACAATCTTCCTTAACACTAGCTTCTGTTTTTCTCCACTCTTTTGCCCAATTCTGCCTTTCCCAAGCCTTAAGTGAAAAACACCTGTTGCTCTCATCCCAACAACTGTGTTTAACCTGACTGACAGAACAATGTTGAACTCAACCAACCAGTCAATTTAGGGCAAAAGTCACAACTATTTTATTACATTCTCCTCTCACCCTGTTTGAAACAGTATGATTTTTGAAATTTTTTCCTTCTATTGAGCTTACATAGACCATCTTCTAAGAGAAACCATTTTTTAAAAAATAAATTCAGATGTAAGCATGCAAGATTGATCAAACCATTAAAGAGAATAAAAAATAAAAACATTATAAATGATACAGAGTTTCACTAAGCAAGGTGCTCAATCTTGCATTCTTACATCTGGTAATCTGAGCAACGCTGTAGAAGGCAACAGTATGTAATATAACAGCCACTGTTAATTTCTATCGTTTTGTTCTGAAACCCTGTATCATTTTTATTGTTTTTGCTTTGTTTTGTTTTTGTTATTTGTTTTGTTTTGTTTTTTGTTTTGTTTTGTTATTTGTTTTGTTATTTGTTTTTGCTATTGTTCTTTTTTTATTATTCTCTTTAAAATAAAAAATAGATAAAAAATAAATTCAGCATCAGATATGCAATACTTAAAGGAGTATATAAAAATATTTATAAATGTGATGTTCTGGAAAAAAAGACTGGGACTCTACCTTTGACGATCTACTTAGTGGTAACATTTTACCTTGAAAATGATTCACAAGCCAGTACCTATATGAAAAGAATCCTAAAAGTTTACAGTGGTTGAGGAGGCAAAGAAGGAACATGGAAGACTGAAGTTCAGAAATGTATTAAATATTTCAAAAGCAAACAACCATTGTTAATTCCTATCATTGTGTTTTGAGGTCATGTATCATTTTTATTTTTGTGCTTTTTTTGTTTTTGTCTTCATTGTTGTTGTTTGGTTAGTTTTTTTCCTCTCTTTAAAATAAAAAAGCAAACACTAAAGAAGAAAAGGAAACAAGATTATTCAATAAAGTGAAAGAAAATCATTTTTAACCAAAAAGAGAATTCAGCCTATAAACTGTCAGAATAAACCAGAAGAATTTCAGTCACAGAGGATTTTAGAAAGTTTACCTCAAGACCTTCTAGCTTTGAAAACTGCAGCAGGATATGCACCAGCAGAACCCAACAAACCCATTCACAAACCAAAACAGAAGATGACGAAAAGAAAAGAAAGGGCATGAACCATGCAGCCAGCCAGAAGGCGGAGTTCAAATTGGACAGGGAACAGACCAGAGAGCTCCAAGAGGCATTTTTCTAGGGGTAAAACAGAAAGAATGAATGTTCTGATTTGTGCAATCCCACAGTAAGAAATTTTATAGTTCTGGAACAAGTTTGGAGAGGGCTTCACTGTAGATATATAGAGAATTATTGATTCCTAGAAAATAAATGCAATTCTAATACAACATGGATTTAGGATTAATAATTTAAATAGTCCTACTAGTGTAAATCTTCCATGATATAATCATATATGAAAGATGAGAATGGGTAATAGCATGTGTCTTGAGTGAAGGATATGTAGAAGAAATAAATCCTCATTTCACATCATAGCAAGTAAATAAACAATGTATAAAACCAAGAAAACAAACACTGAAGAATAAAATTATTCTAGAAAAGTGATTAAATATGAAAAATCCCTTAAAATACTGAAAGGTAATGGTCACCGAGTAGAAGAAATTAAAGGTGTAAAGGATGCATTTTTCATTATCTGCTTTTTTCATACAAGTTACTTTTGAATCATCCATTTAATATTTGGATCATTTTAAAATAGCTAATAACTATGAAAGATGATTTTAACTAATAATAAATGCTACACCCCCTTTCTTTTTGTACATTTTTCAGTACATAATGTTTACATTTCTTGTATGGAGTTGATACACGTATGTGGGAGGGAAGGAGGGAAGAGAAAGGGGATAACACAGGAATTCAGGTGTGTTACGTACATGTAGCATCTCCCCACAAAGAGTATAAATATTACATACAACACACATGTGCTAATAAAAAACTTAGAAGATTAAAATAAATACATGCTATAAAACATGGTAATGGAGGTGAGGGCATTATAATGTAACTCCAGGTTCCTCTAGTAGATACCAAGGAATAAGGAATTTATTTTAATGGAAATGGCTCGACATTGAAATGTAACACATGTTCTGAAGCTTAAAAATGTTTCTGATCGTTGATTGAACACACTGACTCAAATTGGAATCTAGAACATGAAAACAATCAAATATGAGAACCGTGGTTTAGCAATGATGTTAAATTAATTAAACCATTATTTCAAGGTGTGAGTGATTGAAAATATCCTGTTTGTAAAAATTGAGATAAATAAATGAGGCTGTATTTATGTAGAATAATATGAGCAGTCATTTCAAAATTTATGTTTTCAACTAATGTATAATTGCATAAGAGAGTATTCAAAATACTCTTAAAGAAGAAAATATAAAAACATCTTGTGTATTTGTTTTACTAGGAAAATATGTAAAATTGTTTTACTAAGAAAATAATACTTCTAATTAACAAATAATATTTAGTTTGTGCTAGCTTTATTTTCCATACTGCTTACAAGAAACAATTTTATATTTAGTAAAATGCATGTAAAATATTTTTATTTTTCTACAAATGTAAATCACAATCCATACTCCTGTAATATTTTCCCATGGAACGCAACTCCTTTCCCTTTAAAACTAATATTTTCCTCTAGGCAAGTTCTCAGTTTCCTATATCCTGAGTAAAATCCACATGATGAAGCAGAACCAATATTCTAATAAGAGTTTGGACAGTGCCACATAGCAGAAGGATTCATTGTCACTTCCCTGTGTTGTAGTTCTATTAACACACATTTGTATCAGGTTCCTGTTTAATTATACATTGCACTGCTGATGTATCCCTCGTGTATAACTGGCTACGTTTCTGCAATATTTTTCCAAGCCAGTATTTCTTATCCTTTCCAGGGCACTGCCTGGCTCACCCATTTATCTGCTAAATTTCAAAGGTTCTGGTTATGTTAAAATGCCTTTAAAACATCTTGTTTCTTACTTCAAGGTTTGGTAGTACTACTCTACTTAGTGACATCGGAAGAGGGTGGTGAGCAGGTCCATTTCTATCTTTGCTTATTTCTCAGAAGTTGATTTTGATGAAGCCCACCTGGGAATCATTTTGCACTGGTTAAAAAAAAGTGCAGATAAGTATAAATCAGTGCATTCTAAATATTGAGCTCTAATCTATGGAGGAAAAACCCTGAAACAGGCATTTTTTAAAAGCTGAACTAGAATTCTTGTGCACACACAGGCTTAAGCAATACAAAGTTCAAGGTTTTCTAAAATAAACTTCACATATTTCATATACATGTTGATGTTAATAACACACTTTTATAAACTGTCAGCTTACCTCTCCTTGCATTTCTTCTCTTTCAAAAACTAAGCCAAGCAACTAGAAGTTCAACCATACCCAGTATTCTGAAGCTAGTTCTGTTCTTAACATATCCTAAGACAAAGACATTGTTTAGCAAACTCTGTATATATCAAAAACCCAAAGAAGCCTGTTTCACACAGTTGTGTATTATGTAATTCCATTCCTATTATCTTATCAAAAAGGTAAAGCTGTAAAGATGGAGAAAAAGAATAGTGGTTGGTAGAAGTTAATGTCAGGGGTATGAACAACAAGGGATAGCTTGAGAGAGCTTTTTGCAGTGGTTGTTATAAATATACAAATATTTTTTAAAATGTTGAAATATACATTTTAATGTGTTTGTATTAAAATGCGTTTTGCTTTTTTTAAGTCTTAATCCAGCTTGTTAGTGAATTTACCTGTGAACATAAGAATTCTTCATCCATTCATGTGTTGTAGACTGTACACCCTTAGATTCTGTTACATTTTCCAAAAAGCTTTGGATCTGTATTACATTGTTTTTCTAGCTCTACAAATGTTTCCTGAAGGACTGTGTAATTGATATTGCCCTGTAGGAGTTACCAGAAATGAACTTTAGAAACTCATTATTGTGTTAGATTAGGCAATGTCCTTAAAGTGATGTTTAACAATAGGGAAGGTAGTAATTTTTAAAAAGAAAATTATCCCATGGAAACAGTAATTTGAGAAAAGACTGTAAAGAGTAGAATTAGAAATGATAAAGAGATTTGAATGCTATTCTGGGAACTGTCATTTTAGGTAGATTTTGACCATCTCAGAAAGTGAATTCCTCTGCAATTTGTCTTTCATGTCACTTTTTAAGATGTCAAATTTGGTGATTGAGGAATAAACCAGCATGTGCTGTACATCTCACCATAACAAAATTCGCGTTTCTTGACCCTTTATAAATATTTAAATGACTGCATTTTCATCTTTCCCTATTCACTCATCTGATAATGCTTATGAGAATAACCTTTTATTTGCTCCCTGTGTACTTGCAATCCTTGCTTGTTTTTACTACCCTAACATCTTTGGGATTCTTCTTAATTCAAAATTTACTCCCTTTGTTGGTAATGTCTTAACTACTAAACTCATATAGAAAATTCAAGAAATCAGCCAAAAAATCAAAAAGCATACTAAAAATAGCATACAGTGGTCATAGATTGGTTATCTTTTTAATTTTTGTTTATTTTTGCTGTATACATTTAAAGAGTACAGCATAATATTTTGCTATAATATACATAGTGAGATGATTACTTCATCTGCCACTACTATCAAACTATTTTACACATCCACTACCACAAGCAGTTACTGTGTGTGTGCATGTGTGTGTGTGAGTGTGTGTGTGTGTGTGTGTATAAGGACACTTAAAATCTATCTACTTGCTTTGAAATTTTTTCAGCAAACAATACAATACAGCATTGTTAACTGTAGTCCTCATGCCATATATTAGATCTCTGGAATTGTTTCTTCCACATAACTGCAACTTTTGTATCCTTTGACTTACATTTCCTATTTCCTCCCCATGTCTGCCATGCTAACCTCTGTTCTTCAGAGTGAACATTTTTAGAGCCACATAAAAGACAGATCATGCAATAGTTTCCTTTCTGTGTGTGGTTTATTTTCCTTAGCATAGTGTCTCTCTAGTTTATCCATGTTGCTGCAAATGGCAGTATGAAAAGGGTTATAAATTTTAACACAAGTTCCATATGCTGACTCCAGTTTTTGGAAATATCAACTGGAATAAAGTCAATAGAAAACTAAAAAATATTCTTGAAAAACTAAATCTTATCCAGGTGCAATGGTAAATACCTGTAATCCTAGTACTCTAAGAGGCTGAAGCAAAAGGATTGCAAGTTGGAGCTCAGCCTGGACAAGTCAGGGATTTAGGGAGACCCTGTCTCAAAATTAAAAGGGATGGGGATATAGCTCAATGCAAAGTCTATGGGTTTAATACCCAGTAATGAAAAAAAGCTAAATCTTGAGGGCTGAGTGTGATAGAACACTTGCCTAATGTTATTCAGCCTTCTGTCACTGTGACAAAGTAACTGAGAAAAACAACTTAAAGGAAGGAAGGTTGATTTTCAAAAGTTTAATTTCAAAGGCTGATATCCACAATCATGTGACTTAGTTGTTTTGGTGCTTGTGGTGAAGAGGAACATCAAGGCAGAGAGTATGTGGGGGAATGAAGCAGCTCATCTCAGGGCCAGCAGGAGGCAGAGAGGGCCAGAGATGAGACAGGGACAGGTTATAATCCCCAAATCCCTATGACTCACCCTGTTCAAGGAAGTGCCACTTCTAAATTTCCCTCCATTCCCAATCGTGCCAGCAAATCCTGAAGCCTTCAGTGGTCAAATTCACTAATGAACTCAAAGTGCACATTATCCAATCACTTTCCCAAATACCCCCTTGTAAACACGACTGCATTGCGAGCCACAACTTCCACACAGGAGATTTCAGGGAACAATCCAGACGCAAACCATAACATCTTGCATGGACTAAGTCCTGTGCTTGATCCCTAGCCCTAGAAAAATACAAAGCACTAAATCTCTTTATCAAGGCACACAAACACACCAGAGATTAGAGAAGTAAGAGACTATTTTAACCCCCAAACTTCTTATTGAGTAAGAGGAGTAAATAGCCTTTTAAAACCTTGCCAATCTCTATTTGATGCTTCTTTAAACCAGTATCTCTTTAACTGAATACTGAAACTAGAAAACCATTTCCTCACTGTAATATGGAAATACAGCCACAAAGAAGGACTCGAGAGAAAAGAACTGAAGTGAAAAATCACACTTGTAGAGCTAAGTATAATTATTAGAATGTGAAAGTCAATGGGAAATACCAAGGTTCTGAGAAAGTGTGTGTGGCTGGGGATATAGGTCAGTGGGAGAGTGCTTGCCTAGCATGCACAAGACCCTGGATTCAGTCCTCTAGAAAGAAATGAGGAAAGCATGAAAATAAAATACACTAGGAGGATATAAAATAAGGTGTAGTATTCTCCGGAGAAAAACTAAAACTTCTATTAAACATCAACCCATAAAGTTCATGACTACTCCCCACTGAGCAGTTAGATTCATTGAGAATATGAAATTCAAATTTCATCACCAAGAAAGTTGCCCATAAAACATCATTTCAATTTTTATAACTGAGACACATTATGCAATACATAATCAGAAATAGAGATTGAATGTCCAATTTAGTCAATAGCCACGTTGCTGGAAGCCACAACATCCGTATCAAAAGCCATAGCCTACTAGTGAGTGGGTGTTATTATATCCAGATTCAACACTCTATCCCAGTGGATCACCACAACTGCTCCAATGGAATCCAAGATAGATGCTATCACTGAAGAAACCAAACATGGCTTTGTCTGGAGTTGAACATTTAGTAGCAAAACCCATAACTTGCACCATCTGTCCAAAATATTTTACACATCCCTGCTAGAGGCTGTGTGATAAGTATCCCCTTGATCCTTGGCATCTTTATTGCTCTTAAAATTGTTTGAGGATGACTGACTGCCTAATGTCCTTTTAAAGTGTTTAGTGCCTATAATGAAATGTTACAGAAAATGCCATCCAAATCTTTGTTAAAGGAAATTTGTAATTTAACCATGAAAAATCAGACTTTTAAATAAGCAGAAATATTTTTACCATATTACTTATCCTGAGAGTCTAGACATGTGGTGGAGTCACAGAAGGGATTAGCAGTATTGTGTGAACTACTAAGTGAAATATATGCAAAGATTCTTCTCCTGGCAAAGTTTTCATAAATGATGGAGGCCATTGCAGATATTTTCAAAACTATTGCAAAGTTTCGGTTGAACACACTCTGTGACATCAAGAAATGTTTATTCCTCATTAGGAATCTATTCCACATTTAAACTGTAGTTATTTAGTGTTTAGGGATTATTTGATGTTTATCAATTATGAGGAACTGTGTTTTATAGTTATAAGTATTTAAGGATGGCCAACATTTTCACTAGCTTTTTAATTAATTTTCAATTTCTTCAGCATTCTCTTTTAAATGGAATTATAAACCATATTTAAGCTCCAGGCTTATAGAGGCATTGATGTTAACCAAGATGTACTGGACACTAGGAAATAAAAAGTAGGATGGAATGTTTCCAAGAGTCAACCTTGTGGCTTAATTTATAAACACAGTTTCCCTTAAGAACCATCCTCAAGATGACTCTGCCAAATGATCTCACTATTCTAGGTTCTGTCAAATACCTAACTACAGGCCAACACTTAGAAATATAGAAAGACAGAAGAATGATACTTCAGCCTCTCAACAGAGACTCAAAGAATTTGTGAACACATTCTCCATATTACATACACTTAAATCATTAAGTCAACTGATTTCCCTTATTTAACTGTTTTCCAGGATAAGATTAATATTGCTGGGAAAGGCCAAGAAGGATGATTTAAATAGGAAAGAATGTAGTGTAACCTCTAAGTTAAAATTAAGCAAAATACATTATATCAGTCAGTTTTCTTATGACAAAAATGAAATACCTGACACCCACTACTTAAAAGAGGAGAGCAGTTTAATTTGGCTCACAGTTTCAGGGGATTCAGTCCATGGTTGGCTAGCTTCAAGCCAGAAATATTATGGTAGAAGAGCATGGGAGAGCAAAGACACCTAATTCATGATGGCTTAGAAGCAGAGCCAAAGGACAGCCTCAGCCAGGAAACCACATATAATGCCAGGGACCATATAAATTACCCAAAGTCGCACCTCTTTGGCCCACTCAGAAACATCCAGAAACATGCTTCACAAATCCCTTCAATGATCTCAGAGCAAATCAAGTTGACACTTCACCCTAAGCACTGCAAATAGTTTTTAGATTTTTACTTAATTCCGTAACATGTTTAGAGAAGTGTAACAGAAGATGTCATGAAACTCAGCATATATTTTGGAGATGTTAATGAAATGATATATTCAAATTTCTATCATTCCCTGGATTTATCATATTTAAACACACTTTTACATGGGAATTCAAATCTTAAAAGGAATATTAGGGGAGGCCATGACTAACATTAAGTGGAAGAATATGGTATGGCCTGTAAAAACTAAAGAATGGATTGATGCATTTATTTATTTTCTTCAATAAAAATGTTTAAGAGGATATTCAAAGGGCAGGAAACTGTTTATATTTGTGGTTTTGTCACTTGTTAGAGTATAATTTGGTCAATTTATATTATAATGAAAAGACTTGATAGTATAATCAGGAGATTTGAATTCTGGGTTTAGATCTATGTACTGTTTGTCTGCCCTTCGCCAGTAACACCATTCTGTACCTCAATGGCAAAGGTGTAAGGAACTGGGAAGTACCTTGACTAATTTGTGAGGTTTTGTGAAACTCTAAGGTACTGTGCATGAATGTTAAGGGCATCACAAGGTACTATATGAATGCATACTAAAACTGTTTTCTTTTGTTCACCTCAAATAGAACTCTTCAAAGTGATTAGCTACAATTACTCTGTATTAATTCAGTGAGCCAAGTCATTTGATATTCTAAAGCAGCATTTCTCAGGCATGGAAAACATCAGAATCTTTTGCTGGTTGCATTGGTCTTGGGAGAGAGGGAGGAAGAGACAGGAGAGTAGTTTAAAATTTTGTCTTTTTAAACGTTCCCTCTTGATCCTAATGCTGTTGCTGCAGTAACCACACATTTAAAAACATGATTTTAGAGATACATAAAAAAATGACACTCAATTAATTTTAATTGACTTTCAAATTGAGCTAGTATGTGATATGTATGTTAATACATCCAGTCATTCTGTACTATGTGAGATCCAAAAGAAACTGGTATGATTTTATATTTGGGTTTGAGTACTAATATGTAAATCAAACTAATCGAGATATCACCATGTCTCACCTTCAGTTAACTTGAACGACAATACTAATATCTCTTAGTCATATGTCCAACTCAGTCTTCATTTTACCAAATTTAAAATATTGTTTTGATTGTAGGATATAACTGAAAATACAACTACTACATAAATTTAAACCAAAAAAAATAGACTTACAAATCACACACCTCATGTCAAGTCAGTTTTTGAGGAAAAACATTAGGAATTTCCCTCAAAATGAAAAACACTGGCAAAAGTATTACAGCAGTGCATATTTCACATAACAGCCACAACCCAAAAGGAGGGACTTCCAAAGAGTTCAGAGTAACAGGATGTGGTGGATTGACAAGTGGTGGTCAACGTGTAACACCCAGCTGAACTGAATCAGCATGGTCCTGGGTATGAGAGGCCCACCTGAGGATTGTTACCAGCAGCATAAGAGGGAGAACTGAAAAGGAAGAAGTTCAGAGGCTATTGGGAGCTACTAGAAGCTGTTGAGAAGCTGTTGGGAGCTGTTGGTTTTCCTAAAGGAGCTTGTCATGCTGGCTTTCCTAATGAACTTGTCTGTGCTCCTCAGAGGAGGAGCTCAGGACCTTGTTGTCACTGAGAATGGCTACGGTTCACTTTGGGGGAGCTCTAGTCCTCACTTTAAGCATCACTTCCTGGCTCTGGAGGGGAAGATGGTGCACAGCTCAGTCTCCTGGAGAAGCCTGTCATGTTAGCTTTTCTGATGGGAACTCAGTTTTTGGAGGAGCTCTGGACCTCACTGTTGCTGAGGAAGGCTGTGATACTTTTTGAGGGAGCTCTGGTTCTTACTTTGAGTATTGCTTGCTGGCTCCAGTGCAGATCCCTCAGCCTGCTAGCACAGATCCTTCATCCTGCTGGCAGAGACTTTCTAGTTTCTACCACTGACTTTTGGGCTTTCACAGTGCAGATCCATGAAACAGGCCTGCATGAGACATTATCATGGGCTCTAAACCTCCAGTTGGACTCATGAGAGGCACTGTTACAGGCTCTCAGTCTTCAACCGGACTTATGCAGGATATTGCCATGGGATCCAGGCCCTCAGCTGGATTCTTTGGTCTTTAGTGTGGACAGATTTCACGCACTCTCCTTGTATATGATTCTTTTGGATGACTATTATAAAATTATCTTATAAAATATGTGTCCTGTGTTATATTGTTCCCCTTGCAAAACCCCAAACCATAACACAGTATGAAGATGATACATCTTCAAGTGGGCCCAATCTACTCACTTCAGGGTCTGCATTTCATCAAGCACCAACTTGCAACTCAAAGAAAAATACGATTAGACTGTGTTATGGTTTGTACCTGCATGTCCCCCCAAATCCTCATGCAGTCACGGGGCAGGTTTGTAGATATTTAATTGATCCATAGTCCAATGCTGGGATTATGGGTGTGAGTGCTACACTCGCCCTGGGGCAGAGAGTTTGCATATGTAAGGGAGAGAAAAAGGCTGCTTGTGGCCACTTCTCTCTTTTGCTCTTGTTGCTTTTGGTATCTTCCACCAGCATGAACTGTTGCCCTCTGCCATGTGCCACTCTGTGTTGGAGCCAGCCAAGTATGGACTGAAACCTCTACAAACTGTAAGCTAAATAAACCTTTCCTGCCTTAATTGTGAGGGTGAGGTATTTTCTCTCAGCAATGAGAAAAAAGTAACCAAGATGGACTGGAAACAAAAGAATAAGGTGTCCAGGAAATTTTGAGGTCTCACGCATGCAGGTCAGAAGATTCTGGTTGTCCAGTACCTTCAATGGTAGCAACCTAGAGGTAAGAAACTGCTGCCCATCCACAGCAAGACCTGTGTCCCAAGGAAAAGCCCATGGTGTCCCTCTTATGTGTGGGGAGGAAGTTTTCAGGGAAAATATGACACATTATCCAGAGAAGAAGGGTTTGATCAAGCAACACAGTCCATGGCTACAGCACCAAGTGGAATCTTTCCTCCCTCGTGACACTCACAGCTTCTGCAGAGGCATTGATGAAGCCATGTACCTTCTTCCCTTTTGAAAAATTGACACATAATATTTGTTCATATTTATGGAATGTCATGTGATGTTTTGATACATGTATACATTCTGTAATGTCCAAATCAGAGAGGGCATGTCTATCTCCTCAATCATTAATCATTTATTTGTGGTGAGAACAATCAAATCTTTTCTTCTAGTTTTTAAATATGCAATGCACTTATGAATATTAATAGTCACTCTACCATGTAATAGAACACAGTAACAAAAATAAATAGAATTTATTTCTCCTGTCTAGATACCTTATTACCTGTGGACAAATCTTTCCTCATTTCTCCCTCTTTTCTTCTCTCCCTAGCCTCTGGTGACTAACATCTCTCATCTACTTCTATGAGGGCAGTGTTTTTAGACTTCACACATGAATGAAATCATACTGTATTTGTCTTTCTATGCTAAACTTATTTAAATTAAAATGATGTTTCCCAGTTCCACCTACACTGTTGAGGATGAAAGGATTTCATCCTTTTTTGGACTACTACTTACTATCCATAGATAGATAGATGATAGACAGATGATAGATAGATAGACAGATGATAGATAGATAGATAGATAGATAGATAGATAGATAACATACATGCATTGATGGACACTTAAATTGATTAATTTGGAGGCTGTTACGAATAATCCTGCAAGGAATATGAGAGTGCAAAAGTCTCTTGGATATGGTTATTTCATTTCTTTTGGATACATACCATTTATTATTTAGATCAAGGAAATAACCTCTTTAATTTTCTAGATCTCATTGAAAAAAGAGAGAAGATATTCTCATTATTCTTGAAAGAAGTTTAAGTTTGAACAGTTGCCAACACCAAAGAAAGATTCTTCTTTATAGGTTTTATCCCTGTAATGAGAAGTTAGTGCAGTGCCTTCAAAGTCTTCAGTTAAGCCAGACTCCAATTATACATCCCAACAACAACAACAAAACCCATGCCAGTTGTTACACCAAACCATGGTTTGAGTCCACAGGAATTTCCTGAACATCCTCCTGCTTCATAAAACTCTGCACCAGGATATGAGGTGTAGATATTAAAGAGCTTATAGCCCGAAAAACCTTTCAAGCTAGAAGCCAAGGCATTGCAGACACGCCAACAATCAATGTAAATATATGCAGCTACCTGCCATCTTTATAAGATGATGAGTGGATACAGTGCAGCAAGAGTTGTAGAACTTCCAGTTCTGGTGTTAAGACCAGTGAGGCTGAGCCATAGTACTCGGGTGGCAAACGAATCTTTCTTTTTGTGTTATAAGCAACAAAAGCAAATTTTGAACCCTAAGCCAGCATACCAAAGCCAGCATACCTCTTTCTTTTACTTTTCCTTTTTTCTTCACTGGATTTCTGTTTCTGGACTGTACAACTTTGGATAGATTATTTATTCAATCTTTCCAAGGCAGGGCATAGAATCATTTGTGACATTTATGGAGAATCATATTGAAAAAACACACTCAGTATTGGATATCTCTGAATTTCTCAGACACAGTTGTGTGAATGCCTTGAGAGAGCTGGAGGAAGTGAAATTGCACAATGATGTGATTGCTGCATCCTCTCAGTAGGTGAAGATGGAGAAATGGCCTCTGAGGCCCATGCCTGTGTCTCATTTTTTATCTCAGAGCCTACACATTCCTAGACTCTTCTTAGATATCACTAAAAAAATACACAAGTCCAATAGTACCATTTTGATGTTTGAAAAAGTGATTTTCAAAAGATCCCCTTGCCATGGTTAGAGATTTTAAAGTGAACATCAAAGTGACATCTTCCCATTTCATTAATAGTATCTTTATCGAAGATCCAATACCATGTACAACATTAATGCTACACTTTAGTTGGGGACAATTAACAAAACAAATAAGTCCCCTTCATAGAATAGGTGATCTTCAATTCTATCAGAGACAGCAGGAGTCTAACCTGGCTAGTAGTGAGGTAGAGAGCAAGGTCTCAGCCTCAAATACTTGCAGACTGAAAACTGTTTTTCCAGTTTCTGGCTCTGAGACCATAAATTTCATCATTAGAGCTTTCTGAGTTCTAGTAGAACCTGACATAAAGCCAACCTCATGCAATTATGCATGCAGTTATAGTGACCTGTCACAAGCCTAACAATATATTAGATATTAATTGTTTTTGCCTCTTTCCTGGTGGTTTTTTTCATATAAATGACTTTAAAAACATATTAGACTGTACTTAAAATGATAGCTTCAGTTAAAGCCTCAAATAAGCTCACTTTAGAAGATTTTTAATGTCACAAGATACTGATAGGATAAAAGTTTGTACTTTGTATAAATGACTGAAAGGTAATTATGCTCTACTAAAGATAGATAGATAGATAGATAGATAGATAGATAGATAGATAGATTCATTGGTAGGCTGGATAGTTCTTTGATTGGTTGGTTGGTTGATTTGTTAGTTGGTTGGTTGATTGGTTTTAGCCTATGATTTACTTTGCACATATGCCATCAGAGAGCTGTAGGTTGTGTATGTCCCCTGAACAAAACACCTTGGAAAACTCTGAGAAAATCCACCCATTAGCTGAGTGAGATTTGTGGAAAAGCAAATATCATACTTATAATGGTGTGAAGCCCTCCCAATTTCTGCTTTGCTTCCTATGTCTGAAGTTATTGACAAAAGACCAAGAAAATATTTTCATTGGCTAAGAAAAGGATTACATCTTGGAGATTTATTAAAAGTCAGTGCCATCCATTTATTCTGATGTTGTCCACACCTATCTTTGCTTAGTAAGGAAAAACTTTGATTTGTAAGGCATTGATCATCTTCCTTATGCATCCATTATTGTGGAAAGTTTTTTTTGAGAGAGGTAGTTTTCTTGTATTTTTTTCTTTTTTATTTTTCACCTGGATGATGGCCAGTGTAAATCTTGAGAAGAATGGTACCTTATGGCTGATATTTTTCTACCCTACAAGAGATCCTTTCTGGGTCTCTCTGCTGAAAAATTGCTCACCCATCCACTTGCAAGCTGACTTCAATAAAAACTACAGAAATAGAAGAGAATCCTGTGGTCCCAAGAAGTAAAAACAGTGAGAACAAAGCTATAAAAGAAGGGAAGAAAATGCAAACAAAGGTCAAAAAAGGAGGGACAAAAATCATTTGATCATTTCTTATATGCAGGAACAATGAAAATGCAGTACATGATCCTCTATATTTGTTATAGTCACTGTAGTTCTTCCATCTTTGCATTCCTAATTGGTATAATCCTATGGTAAACACCTTTATTAGATAGTGCCATCGAATACATTGGTCACATAAGAAGAATGTTTATGAACCAACCTTGTGATAGTGGACAGATTTTAGATGCCTTTAAAGTAGCCATTACAGAACATTTGGGAAATACTTAATAGTATCTCATGAAATAAGTTTTCTATCAAAGTTGGCCTTGGAGAACTCTTGGAGTTTTAGATCATTCTTAGGAATATAAATTAGCACTCATATTTTCAGTTGCCACTGGTAAATTATTACTTCTGAGTAATAAAGGAATTTGAAAGTCTAATGATTAGAGTATAAGGTCTTAGGGAAGTGGACACAAAGCAGAAGCCAAGAGACAGATATTAGTGAAAGACTTGAAACACTACTGATACACAGAATGTAAAACTAACAATAAAATCTTTGCCACTTTCTTTTTATCCTGTAATATGTGTAGATAGTAATAAAGAAAATATTAAAAACACTCTTCTATGAAAAATAAAACAAAATTTTGTAACAAAACAACTGCAGAATAACAACAGTTAATAATACTGAAACTTGCAGTGTCCCTTTGCCAAGAGGAGTCAGTTAAATCACTGAGAATATCATAGGCAGAATAGAGATAACTGTGCTCTAGGTTCAGAAAAGGGTTGTACAATGTGATTCCATTGATGCAAAACTCAGTCCAAGACTCTAATGCAATATCAAGAAGCCATGACTTGCATCCAGGAAGAATTCCTCAGAACCATCCTAAAATGTGGAAAGAATCTCAATCTCTGTGTCTCTGTTTCTCTCTCTCTCTCTCTGTCTCTCTCTATCTCTCTATCTCTCTATCTTTCTCTCTGTCTCTGTCTCTTCTCTGTCTCTCTCACACACACAAACACACATTTTCCCTCTGGAAGTGTGTTCTATAGATAAAATGACTTAAATATTCAAGTAATATTGCTCATTTCAACAGGCTGTAGATAAACTTTCAATATAAATACTATAGCTTTAGAATTAGAAGAAAATAAAAACAAAACTGCACATGTGATTTTGTGACCTCAAATCATATGATGGGTAAATAGTAAGCTTCCACCCACAAATGACTCGAATGGAGGATTAGTAACTAGATGCCACCAAATGGATGTTTAACATCTTTTGTGTGTTTGTTGAGGAAATAATCCAGGTAATCTAGTCATACACATTGAGTTTCTACTATGACACCAATTTTGGCTCAGTTTAATATGAGATATGATGTGAAATTAGAAAGACCTAACTACCATGCGGATCACCTCCAAGCCCAAATGTAACATTGGATATTCTTTCAACTCTATTTAAATTTATCTGTAAAATAAAATTTAATATTTTCATTTTTATGAATTGTAAAATACTATGAATTTCATTAAATACTGGTGAATCAGTTTCTACCTTGAAAATAAAATGGAAAGCTAAAAAACACAAAAAATAAAAAGCCATTTATAAAAGGCTCTACACTGGTAGCACAAAAGCAAATTATTTTAAGAGATTTTTTAAAAATACAAATTTCCAGATGTCATAGGTTTTCTCATTAGAATTTCCAAGGGTTAGATCTGAATATAGGTATTTTTTAAAGATCTACATGTTATAAAAGTGAATTTCAGTTTCAAAGACATCACCAAATGACATCAACTAGTGTAAAACATACTTCTACTGAATGGGAAGACATGAATTTATAAAATTTTCTAATAAATACTTTTTCCTTTTAGCAGATTATGACATCTTAGTCTTCAGCACCAGTCTACTGTCTACTTAACAGATTCTTTTTCTTTTCACAACTTTCCACATTGTTACAACTGGTAAAATCTCTGTAATGTTCTAGCAACCACATGTTAACTCACGTTGAAAGGCTCTTGGCATAGGTGTCCTACTGCAGGGTACAGTCTGTACAACTTGGACATGTAAAAGATGGTTTTTTTCCTCTATCTTTGTCTTTTCAGATGTTAGACAAGTTTAATGGCTTTTCTTTATCAAGACTTGGTTTCATAGGCAAGATGATTAGAGGTAGTTAATGAATAGAACAGATAGATAGATAGATCTATAGATTACAGATGTATGTGTGATGGTCTGAAACATTATTTCTTAAAATGTAGGCCCCATATAAAAATCCCATTTACTTTCCCCATTCTCTTCTTTCCTCCTCCTCTTCCTCTTCCTCCTCCTCCTCCTTCTTCTTTCTTCTTCTCCTTCTTCTTCTTCTTCTTCTTCTTCTTCTTCTTCTTCTTCTTCTTCTTCTTCTTCTTCTCCTTCTCCTTCTCCTTCTCCTCCTCCTCCTCGTTCTTCTTCTTCTTCTTCTTCTTCTTCTTCTTCTTCTTCTTCTT